>NC_045435.1:131310770-131496094 GCF_002776525.5 Piliocolobus tephrosceles
ATACGTGTGCATGTGTCTTTGTAGTAGCATAATTTATAATCCTTTGGTTATATACCCAGTAGTGGGATGGCTGGGTCATATGGTACATCTAGTTCTAGCTCCTTGAGGAATTGCCATACTGTTTTCCATAATGGTTGAACTAGTTTACAATCCCACCAACAGTGTAAAAGTGTTCCTATTTCTCCACATCCTCTCCAACACCTGTTGTTTCCTGATTTTTTAATGATTGCCATTCTAACTGGTGTGAGATGGTATCTCATTGTGGTTTTGATTTGCATTTCTCTGATGGTGAGTGATGATGAGCATTTTTCAGATAACTCTAACTGAGCTTTTATATTTATCCAAGCCGATCACTTAACTGATAAATTTTCTGTTATTTTTTTCCTTTGCTTTCTTTTGTTCTTATTTCTGCTTCTAGGGTGTTTTTTGTTTGCTTGTTTGTTTTGTTTTTGTTTTTTTGGAGTGACGTGTTCCAAAGACACCATTGTTTTATTTTTCTCTGCTCATTTAAGTTCTTAGCATTTATTAACTATATGTTTTCCAACTAAATCTTTGTTATTTAATATTTCAGTCTTCCTCCTAAACACGAAGAGGACCTTATCATGAATTAATTATCAATTAGGCAGACCCTTGTTATTTGGTTGTAAAGTAATTCAGTTGTTCATTTATGTATTCATTTATTCCTATTTGTAAGCAGACACTATAAAGTAGGTTTTGTATAACAAAATATAAGATTTAGCAGTACAATTTATCAATGTCTTCATGTGTTATTTTGTCTTATATCTCACAACTTACTTTGGGTTCATTTTTCTTCTTGCAATATGTGTCAGACTCTTTATTATATACCCAACTGCCATTTCCCTGTTCCTTATATGCAACATATCCTTCATTTCCCAGAAAGTGACAGGAGATGAAGGGGAGGAAGCTAACCTCTCCATATGACAAATCATGATGGATCTAAACCAGTTGAGGTCATCTCATTCCCTTCGATGATTATCTAAAGCTGAGCATTTGCATTGACAATGGAGAGAGAAGTGTGTCAGGATGTAATTTAAAGAGACCTTCCCTTCCTGATTAAATTAGGTCTCTGAAAGAAAGCCTGTTGCCTCTTTCTAGCTTTTCTTGCCTTCAATGTGGAAATAATTCTAGAAATGCAACAGCTCTTTTGTGTCCATGAGGTGATATATATGAAATGGTAAAATGTATATATCATGCATAGTGTTACAGAAAACTAATAAGACCTTGGGTCCTACTGACATTATGAGTACAAATGTATTCCCATCGGACATCTGTGTCAGCATTCTCATTATACTTATTTGAGACTTTATCAGACAGTTCAATATTATTTTACCTGGAATAACTTAATATTATTGTATTTAATTTTGTATGCTATCTTTCTTCTTTTTATTTTAGCAAAATATATATAACATAATAATTGCTGTTTCAACCATTTTTAAGTGTACAGTTCAGTGGCATTAAGTACTTTCACATTGCTGAGCCACCATCATGGCTATGCACTGTCAGGACTTTAGTTTTTCTTCTCAAACTGAAATTCAGTATCCATTAAATACTAACTCCTTGTTCCTCCTTCCCCACCAGCCTCTGGTAGCACCATTCTACTTTCTGTCTCAATGGCTTTGACTACTCCAGTAACTCATCTAAGTCTAATCATACAGTATTTGTCCTTTTGTGACTGGATTATTTCACTCAATATAATGTCTTCATGATTCTTCCATGTTGTAGCATGTGTCAGAATTGTCTTACTTTGAGGGCTGAATACTATTCTGTTGTATGCATATTGTAGTAACATTTAGCCTATCGATTTGTTCATTAACAGACACTTGGATGGCAGCTACACCATTTTACTTTCCTACCAGCAATGCAAAAGGGTTCCAATTTCTCCGTATCTTGGTTAACACTTGTCATTTTCTATTTTTCCTGTAGTAGCCACCCTAATGGCTATTATACTTCGTAGCCATTTATATTTAATTCTTATCACTAAATTTCTTTTTGTATTTGTAATATTTGCTTTGTAGGTTCATTTTATTTGGGAAGGTATTTGGGCATTTTGTGTGTGTGTGTTTTTTGAAATATATTCTACCTCTGCCCATCTGCACACCTATTGCTGGTTAACAGATTTGGTATGGCTCAAATCTGAGGGTTTCCAATCCAGAACCAGGTTTTAAAATAGTGGCTCAGGTCACAGCCCCATGATGAATTGTGGCCATCATTCATCCTTGCTTCAATCACTGGTCATAAGGATGCCAGTGTCCTCTCACCTCCCCAGGCTCTCAGCTCTCTAGAAACCGGGGTTCTAAGCATACCTTCTGTTCTTCCCCCTACTCCTTCTTGCCATCTCCTGGCTTTTACAGTGACTGTGGTTCCATATAACCAACTTCTATGGTGCCTTTGTCACTATCGTCTTATGAGAGAGTCTCACTCCACCGCTATTACCTGTAGGATGTCTCCAAGTTAAGCAAGTCTATCCTTTTTCATCTCTACTTAATTTTTCCCTTATTATTTGAAAAATTGTCATATAATTTTTGTTTTATCTACAGCCTAGTTGCGCTGTTTTCTTTTCTGCATTTACATTTTTGCTGCATGTTTGATGTAGCATAACCATTTGAGTATAATAAATTATGAAATTCTTAAACCACCTTAATGTGCAGTCTCAAGATTTTAAAAATGAAGCAATTCTTTTTCTCTCATTAAGGCTACTTCGAGTTCTCCTTAATAAATGTATCTTTCTAGACAGTATACTTGCCTTAAGGCAGAAAAACAGGAAGAGCTAGGTCAGTACCTTGTCATTAAATGCAAAGGTCTCTTGATTTTTGAAACCTCTTGATTTTTGAAAACTTATTTTTGTAGTATTCTTTGGTTTGCTCTTCCTTTTTGGTTCCCGTGGATCATTTAATACCTTCATACCTGTTACGGCTTCATCTAGCTTCCTTACTTTGTTTTACCCTCTCTCCTTTTTAAATAATCTTCAAGCTGCCTTCTGGTTTCTAAATCCACTGCTTATCCTAAACATTAATACTCATATGCTCTTATTTCTTCTTTATCTTCTTGCTTGATTTGTGATAGGTTTTTAATACTTTTTCACGTTAGCATCTGGATTATATTTTTATTCAAAATTTAGGTTTCTCATCTGCTGATGGGTTTCCTAGCATCAGTTCCCTCAACTCTCTCTCTTGGTATTATAGCAGGGATCCAGAAAGAAGGTTCAATGACAGAAAGCTGCCCTGCAGGAATAGCCAGAATAAAAAGTATTTAATTTAAATCCTTTTACAAAATATTCAGTCATTTTGCCTCTTTCAACTTTCTTTATATATTTTGTTAATTGTACTTTAATAATTTCTTAATGAGTACTTGTGAAAATGCTGAGTTATGTCTATGCTACATTTATTTATGAGCGTATTATAATCAGCTGGAAAACACTTCTACAAAAAAAAAAGATTAAGGAAAATACATGTGAGAATTGTGGAGAATTTATTCATTCATCCATATACATTTAATGACATTTATTCCTCATGCTTTAGAAATACAAATAGGAATAAAACGGAGTTTCACACTCCAAGGAACTCACAGTCTAGCCTAATGACAGACACACAAGCAGGTAATTTCACATGTAGTGTGATAAATACATAACAACAGGAGGTATGATGGAGGGATCTGCTAAACTTGCCCAGGAAGGCCTGGTAAAACATTACAGATAAATGCTTTGCTCAGCTGCATTTTATAAGGTGAGTGGACCTGAGCACACATACAATGTAAGCAAAGACATTCTAGGGAGAAAGGATCAGCAAAATATTTAAGGTTTATTATCTGTTCAGGGGATGATTATAGGAATGATGTATCAAATATGTGGTGTTAACATTAAGAGATTAAACAATAAATGAGGGCCTGGATGAGATTGTCAAAGGCCCTGTGTACCTTACTGAAAATTTTAAATTTTATCTTGAAGTCTGGAAAATTTAGCTATACATAATAAAATGCATATTTGAGGACAATGTTGTCCTTTATATAAGAGTGGAGATTTGGAAGAGAGAGCTGCAGAGGAGGAGCCAATGTAAATAACCCAGTCCTTCGTGAAGAAAATGGGCAGAATGGGATGGACTTGTGAATTGTGGCTGAAGTGGCATTGTTGGATTTTGTGGCTGACTGTGTAGTGCTGGTGAGGGAGAAGTACAGCAGTGTCCTTTTAGAAGATTCAAGAATTAAGAAAAAAAATGTTTTAAAGATAAAGAAAAATACCAAGGCAGAAAGGAAATACTCACAGGACAGGATTGCCAGAGAAGGCCTTAAAAGATGAAATCAGTCTCCATTGAACAATTTGGTACCATCGTTTTTAAAGTCTCTGAGAATGGGCCCCCCTATAATTGCAGGTGTGGCTGTAATAGCCTGCATGGCTAGATGCAGTCAAGAGCAGCAGCCCTGAGATGTGTGGCAGCTATAATAAAGAGTTTTTGAGGGGACCATGTTTACAAAAACAACTTGATTTAAAATGTATTGTAAAACTCAAGGGCCCATGTAGAATACAATAATTTATCAATGAAAAAGTAGTATAAAGAGTAGGAAGGAGGTACTTACATATGTAGTTATTGTCCAGTCAGCTGACTTAAAGAGTCTTTATAATAGCCACACACCATCTCTTTCTGTTCCGATCTAGAGATCAACTCTTTATTATAAAATGAATCTGTTATTATGAAATGTACCATTTACAGCTCATTTAATATCTCCTATAATAAGAAGAAAGACAACAATGCTGTTGCTACTCATAATGCCATGGTTCTTCCAAACACTTTATATTAAAATACTAGAGATTTCTTGCCTCTTTTGTTCCCTAATACCATATTTTAATGATCTTTGCTCATGGTACTGCATTAATCATTGTGCCACCTATAAATATTGGTGTCTGTTAATTGCTTCAAAAGTTATGACTCTGCATCTTTGATGATGACCACAAATGTAAGTCTTACCCAGGGTATACTGAAATATAAGTAACAATTAGTTTTCTAATTATGTAAACTCATCATTCAGAAATCTATAGTATAACTACTGAACAACATATCTTCCATTCATCTCTTCTCTTGAAATCTTTTGGCTGTAATTTCTGGGTTTGTTATCTCTTTCATTGTTTACTGCACCTCTGACGTTCACACACTATCACCAGCAAAGAGGATAGGTGAGGGGTTCAAGAGCAAACTGGGAAAAGTAGCCCAATTTGCACAGGGAGTATCTATCCTTCACAGTACATCTTAAGAGAGTGAACCAGGAGAGCACAATATTGCTACATACATTAGAGACAAGATAGGACACCAACAAGAGACCACTGGCATTGCGGAAGACTGGCCTTAAAAGCCCCTGGAAGAGATAGGTACAGCTAGCTACCCCAGAGGACTGTGGAGGAGATGATGTGACCATCCTAGGTGTCAGAGATAAGGGATACACATGGTAAAGAATTCCAGTCACCACCCCTTGAGTGCTGTAGACAAGAGGTAGGACTGCAGTGGGAATAAAGATGGGTGAGAGCCAACTTACAGACCTCTCAACCTAGCTCAAGCTTAAAAATTAGAAAATGAACTATTGAAGCCCAGAGGTCTGAACAAATCTTATGTCCAAGATAATTGAGAGTCACCTCAAATCACCATTCTTGTATACCGATCTTGCATTATCTCATGAAAGAAATACTTCACCAGCTAGTGGAAGAAATTGGCCCAGCAGGACACCTCCTGGCTTATAGGCATGAGTCTTGGAGTCCATTGGTATATTTTGTCAACCCCATAAGTGAGACAGTGGGCCAAGTAATGTTCCAAAGGGGAGAAATTGAAAAGCTGGTCCAGGTTTGGTGTACACCACCCAGACTGCACTGTGGGCCCTGGCCAGTCCAAGCCACTCAAGAGAGACTTAGAACATTGCATTTAGCACATCCAACAATCAGACCCATGCATGACCAGATCTGGGCTCAGGAAATCCCACCCAGATGGCACTGCCAGTTCTAGATGATCCCAAGAATAGTAGAAGGGGACTAAAAAAAAATGAATAAGGCACTCAGAAGCATAGGTAACCTCAGGCATAGGTTCTAGTGCAGCAACCTACTTGCTCAAGTCTAATGGTGGCTCTAATTAGTAGTTCTAATTCAGAATATACACACAGAAGTTTCCCTTAGGATTTTTTCTTGCATTGTAATTAAAAGCTTAGCACTTAATAAAGTTAATAGCTATTACACATTTTGCACGTGCAAGCATTCTGTTGTCAACCTTTAATGTATTTTCTCTTCAAATTCACTAACAATCTCATGATTATTATTATTGTTAACTCTATGATATATAGAAGGAGAGTTACTTTAAAAATTGAATAATCTGTCAAAAATCACATGAATAATAAATATTTGAACCAAGAATCAAACTTGAGTCTATGTAACATAAAAGCCCATGCTCTTAATGATGCTTCTAAACTTCCTAATCTTTGAGGTAGAAAGTAAAAATAAGGAGTAAGATATAATAAGCATGGCAAGAAAGAAAATCAAGCTAAATTTTCTCTATTTGCTCTGAAAATGAGAGCTGGGTTATCTGCCAAGAATAAGGAACAGATGGTACAGAGTGTTTGAAGATTTACTTCTGTGGAATAAACTAGGAAGAACGTTAGTTAGGCAGCATTGAGGAACCAAATGAGTCTGAAAAGTCATAAATACAATACATAATGGCATGATCTAGATGTTTCTGTGGCTTTCTGCATCAAGAATTTAGTGTTATGAAGAACAATGAGAAAAACGCTACTCTAATAAAAGTGAATGGCAGGGTGCATATATTGGTTGGTGCAAAAAAGTAATTGCGGTTTTTGCCCTTGAACGCCATGACAGAAACTGCAAATACTTTTGTAGCAATCTTATAGTAGAAACAGGTGTGGGAACCCAAAGGTCACCTCCTTCTCTTCCAATCCATGTGGTGCCATACTCCATCTAGAACTGGGAGGGGTCTTACATACACAGGAATATCCTAACCTGCTCATCCTTTCAATAAGCATCTCTTAGCAAAACCCTCTCACAACTTGGGCTACTACACACCAGTAGTGCTATCATGTCTCGAGAGAAGACATCTGTGGAAGAAGGCTACATAGGACCTTGAAGCAGGATTGAGGCTGTTTTGACAAGAAATTCCAGGACCCTGGGTCCCGAAAAGCAATATAGAAGGGGCCTTTCCAAATTTCTCTCCTTGTGCACATAAGTTGCTGTGATTGTCCGTGCTTTGTGGCAGTACTCCTTAAGGATATATAAGTTAAGATACTATGAGTTGTAAATAGCAGAAAACTCTATCCATGGTAAACTAAGCACAAACAAACCCAAAATTTATTGACTCAGGGACACGAGCAATTCAAGGTTAGATTTAGATGAGACTTTATTCAAAGTTCAAATGGGCTTCAGCTTTGTCATCTTGGTGCTGGTTTCATTCTCAGGTGAGGCTTCCATGGGGCTCACGTTTCCTCTTTTTAAAAGTCTTTGGAAAACAAGAGTTCATTTCCCTGATCTTTCGGCCAAGGAATGAAATTGTGTGGGATCGGGCATGGTGGCTCACGCCTGTAATCCCAGCACTTTGGGAGGCTAAGGGGGGTGGGGGTGATCACGAGGTCAGGAGATGGAGACCATGGTGAAACTCCGTTTCTACTAAAAATACAAAAAATTAGCTGGGCGTGATGGCGGGCACCTGTAGTCCCAGCTACTCAGGAGGCTGAGGCAGGAGAATGGCATGAACCCGGGAGGCGGAGCTTGCAGTGAGCCCAGATCCCGCCACTGCACTCCAGCCTGGGCGACAGAGCCAGACTCCGTTGAAAGAAAGAAAGACAGAGGGAGGGCGGGGAGGGAAGGAAAGAAGGAAGGAAGGAAGAAGAAAGAGAGAGAGAGAGAAGAAAAGGAGGGAGGGAGGGAGGGAGAGAGGGAGGGAGAGAGAGAAAGGAAGGAAGGAAGGAAGGAAGGAAGGAAGGAAGGAAGGAAGGAAGGAAGGAAGGAAGGAAGGAAGGAAGAAAGGAAGAAAGGAAGAAAGGAAGAAAGGAAGGAAGAAAGAAAGAAAGACTGTGTGGACAACTCTGACCTGACTCCAGTCATGTATCCTTTTTGAATCAAGCTTTCTCTGGCATCAGAGATAGGCTGTTTGCCATAATCATAACTAGTCTTGGGAATGAGGGAGTGCTCAATCCTAACAAGCCACCAAACTGAGAACCTCAGTGTCCTGTTAGAAAAATAGAATGTTATATATATAATGGAGACAGAGATTGATTTTTCACATTTGTTGTATTACGAACAATCACCTTACATGGTAATTTGTTGTTTCATTATCTATGTAAGCAGAATACAGGAGTTTAAAATAATATAAAAAGACAACCTGCATAAAACTCAAAACCATTTTTTCAATGTTCTTTTAAAAACAGGAAGATTTTAGAGGTCCATTTTGGAAGTAAATCTTTTTTGCATGCATTTAGAAGAGCATAGCATCTGCCCTTGATTAAGTAAGCCAGTTATGTGGGGACAAAGCAGAGAGACAGGAAAACTCAGTGGTGGGAAAGAAGAAAGAGTGCCTCCAACAGTAATCTAAGATTCCTCCTTTTTCACTGGTCTCCATTGCTCTGGATTTGTGGTTTCTGTGGATTCAACTTTTGCAAGTGGTAAATAGTGTTTATGCATCTGCTATAATCTTTCCCTAGGTAGTTTTATGAATTTTTTAAACAAAATTTTCTTTCTAGGCTTCTAGATCCTGATTCCTGAAGTGACTGAGCCCATTGTCCCTGTATCTTTCTAAGGGCAGTATTGCTGAGCTTGTCTATTAACATTAAAAACTGGGAAAGGGAGTACCAAGAAGTACCAATACTTTTGCACGTGACAAAAGTATTATTTCCTGTGCCCACTGTAACAACTGCTCTGCCCCCAGCTGATGCTCAGGATCAATTACCCACAACAAGATGCTGACTTCTTTTCTTCCCTGCTTCCTGCAAGGAACTGGGGAGTGATTCCATGTAGCTCCTTGCTGTTATGCTTGAAGAGGATCACTCACCATGTGCATTTAACCATCTTCTTAAACTCTTAAAAGTCAGACTCTTGTTGCCGCCACTCCATCATGGTAACTACTATTCATGCTATTCATCATGGTAACTACACTGGCCTGTATTGTGCAGTTTATACCCTGCCACCTGATTTTTACTGTTTCCAATTGTTATCATCCCCCATTGCAATTGATGAGTCTATTTCTGCAAATGCTACTGTCAGCCTTGGCTTAGAAAGGAGTGCCTCCACTGAACTTATTAATGCTGGAGCCCGCCCATCAGCACCTTCCTTTGGGTCATTGTGTGGACCAGAGTCCTCTAGAGGCGTTTATAGTCACACAAAATATATCTACTCTAAAATGCCTACTTCTCTGGACCTTTCAACTCCTTCTTTCAACATCTGTGAAGGCAATTCTGGCATTTCCATTTTACATAATGTAGCCATCATTTTTCCATGCTTCTAAAAGCCATCTGGATGTGTGTACCATTTCCCAGGGTGTTAAATTCTGTATTTAAGAAGTGTGTGGAAGTGTGTGTGTGTGTGTGTGTGTGTGTGTGTGCGTGTACTCTTTGTTCTAAATGTATTTTCTGCCCCAACTTAGACTAGCAGCCTCAGAATCCATATCAATGAGTAGTCAGGAAAACACCTCATTTTTCCATTAGTAGTCATAGAATATCTCTGGTTATACTAGAGCAAAACCATAGTTATTAGCCTAGCAGGCGGAAGGGAAGGCTGGGGTAGGTACCAAACTGGCAGGTTGGGAGAAGTGGAGAATGAAATATTGTCTATAAAGAGAAAGGCCCCTGCAACATCTTTAAGTGGGGAGTGATAGCATTCCTGTAGGCTCAGACTCCAGAGAAATTTGGGGGACTAAATATTTTCATGTATGTCAACACAGATGTCCTTATCCCATGTACCAGATTTTCCGTTATTTACCAAACAGGACTCTTTAGTATAGCATAGCCAACTAACCTTGGCTGTAACTTTAAACTTTTTTTGGAATTTGGCTACTCAGAATAAAAAACTGGGCCTGGGCCTCAGCATTTTCTACTTTTTAGTACAGGACATGTAAGCCTTTTTATAAGTTGCAAACAAGACCCTCTGCTTTCACACTAAAATTTAATTGTTAATTAATGACTCTCAACTTTTTGTTATCTTTTCCTAGAACTTCAACTGAGTTTGGCAATATCAATTTAATTTCACTGTCTTCATAGGTACTACTTTACTCACATTTATCAAATATCTGATATATTTACCAACTAATGTATTCTCCCCCACTGATAGAGCATCCCAGTTCACCCCAGTGAACAACTGCACTGCTGCTTTGTCCCAGGGGATTATTTGTCTTTCCTGTATGAATAGTAGATCAAGCTCCAAAAATCTTAGTATCTACTTTGTTATACTTTCTTACCATGCACCATCACCTGCCATAGGTTGAGTTTGCCAAGAACAGACATCAAGATGGATATTAACAGGGACTGAGACAGCAGTTAGGAGGCAGGACTAGCTTGCAGTTCCTTCTTGGTCAGACACAGCAGCATGTGGAGACTCACATTGTGAACTTTTGCTCCAGGAACTACTGAAGGAACATGCCAGGAAAGCTGAGAGAATTCACAGACCCTTTGAAGGAACTGGATCACTGCTGCAGGCTCCCTGAGATGCCAGAAAACTGTGAGTCTGTTTGCTCTCTCAACAAGGAGGCTCATGGTCTGGGGTAGGTTCTCAGTCATGGTCACTGGCTGCCTGGAAATAGACTTGGTGTTGTTGGGGAGACACAGTGGGAGTGAGACTGGCCTTTAGGACTGCAGGCTGTGTGGGAGCAGGATGAGGCCTGGGACTGCCAGCTATCCCCCACTTCCCTGGCGACCTGTATGACTCAGAAGAGGCAGCCATAATCCCTCTAGGAACATAATTCCCTTGGACTGGAAACCACACCACATTCCCCCACAGCAACTGTAGCAGCAAGCCCTGCCAAAGCAGAGGCTAAGCTGAGACATGGCTATTCCTGCCCCCACCTGGTGGTCTTTCTTTACCCACCCTGTAGCCAAAGACAAAGGCCATAATCTCTTGGGAGCTTTATAGCCCTGCCCATCACCTGAGAAACCTGCATATTTAAACAGATATCCATAGGGCAAGTTTGCATTCTCCCTATAGGGCCACAGCTGATGAACTCTTGAAAGAGCCACCTCCTGGCTCAAGGCCAACCAACACAAAACCAGTACACTAAAAAAAAAACACCACCAAGGACGTTCACAGAGTCCACTTCACTCCCCTGCAAACTTCACCAAAGCAGGTGCTGGTATCCATGGCCACAAGATCTGAAGATGGATCATATCACAGGATTATTTGCAGACACTCCCCATTACCAGCCCAGAGCCCAGTAACTCCACTGGGTGGCTTGACCCAGAAGAGCAAAAACAATCACTATAGTTAGGCTCTCAGGAAGCCCCATTCCTAGGGGACGGGGAGAACACCACATCAAGGAAGCACTCCATGGGATGAAAGAATCTGAACAGCAACCTTTGACTCCCAGATCTTCCCTCTGACATAGTGTACCCAAATGAGAAGGAACCAGAAAAACAATTCTGGTAGTATGACACAACAAAGTTCTTTAACATCCCCAAATGATCATATCAGACATGAGTAGTAGAGCCAAACCAAGATGAAATCTCTGAATTTCCAGAAAAAGAACTCAGAAAGCCAATTATTAAGCTAATCAAGAAGTTACCAGAGAAAGGTGAAGTTCAACTTAAAGAAATAAAATCATGATATAGGATATGAAAGAAAAATTATTCAGTGAGATAGACAGCATAAATTAAAAAGATCACAACTTCTGGAAATCAAGGACACACTTAGAGACACGCAAAATGCACTGAAAAGTCTCAGTAATAGAATCAAATAAGCAAAAAAGAGAACCTCAGAGTTTGAACACAAGGCTTTCCAATTGACCAAAATCAACAAAGACAAAGAGAAAATAATTTTTTTTTAAATGAGCAAAGCCTCCAATAAGTCTGGGTTTACGTTAAATGTTGAAACCTAAGAATAATTGGAGTTCCCAAAGAAGAAGAGAAATTTAAAACTTTGGAAAACATATATGAGGGAATAATTGAGGAAAACTTCCCTGACCTTGCTAGAGATCTAGACATCCGTATACAAGAAGCTCAAAGAATACCTAAGAAATTCATCGCAAAAAAGATCATTGCCTAGGCACATAGTCATTAGGTTATCAAAAGTCAAGACAAAGGAAAGAATCCTACGAGCTGTGAGTCAAAAGCACCTGGTAACTTATAAAGGAAAACCTATCAGATGAATAGTAGATTTCTCAACAGAAACCCTACAAGCTAGGAGGGATTGGGGTCCTATTTTTAGCCTCCTTAAACAAAACAAGTTTCAGCCAAGTATTTGGCATCCAGTGAAACTAGGCTTCATAAATGAAGGAAAGATACAATCTTTTCCAGACAAACAAATGCTGAGAGAATTCACCACTATCAAGCCAGCACTACAAGAACTGCTAAAAGTACCTATAAATCTTGAAACAAATTCTCAAAATACACCAAAATACAACTCCCTTAAAGCATAAGTGTCACAGGACTTATATAACAATAATACAATGGAAAAAAAAAAAAAAACATATTCAGGCAACAAATAGTATGACGAATAGCATAGTGCCTCACATCTCAATACTAACACTGAATGTAAGTGGCCTAAATGCTCCGCTTAAAAGACACAGAATAGCAGAATGGATAAGAATTCACAAACCAGGTTTCTGCTGTCTTCAGGAGACTCACCTAACACATAAGGGCTCACTAAACTTAAGGTGGAGTGGGGGAAGAAGATATTCCATGCAAATGGATACCAAAAGCAAGCAGGAGTAGCTATTCTTATATCAGACAAAACAAACTTTCCAGCAACAGCAGTTAAATAAGACAAAGAGGGACATTATATAATGACAAAAGGACTAGTTCAACAGGAAAATATCACAATTCTACATATGTATGTACTTAATACTTGAGCTTGCAAATGTATAAAACAATTACTACCAGACCTAAGAAATGAGACAGACAGCAACACAGTAATAATGGGAGTTTCTAATACTCCACTGACAGCACTAGATAAGTCATCAAGATAGAAAGTCAGCAAAGGAAAAATGAACTTAAACTATACCCTGCAACAAATGGACTTAATAGATATTCACAGAACATTCTACCCAACAACTGCAGAATATATATTCTGTTCATCAGCACATGAAACTTTCTCCAAGATAGATCATGTGATTGGCCATAAAACAAGTCCCAGTAAGTTTAAGAAAATCGAAATTTTGGGCCAGGCATGGTGGCTCAAGCCTGTAATCCCAGCACTTTGGGAGGCCGAGATGGGCGGATCACGAGGTTAGGAGATCAAGACCATCCTGGCTAACATGGTGAAACAACGTCTCTACTAAAAAATACAAAAATCTAGCCAGGCGAGGTGGTGGGTGCCTGTAGTCCCAGCTACTTGGGAGGCTGAGGCGGGAGAATGGTGTAAACCTGGGAGGCAGAGCTTGCAGTGAGCTGAGATCCAGCCACTGCACTCCAGCCAGGGCGACAGAGCAAGACTCCGTCTCAAAAAAAAAAAAAAAAAAAAAGAAAATCGAAATTTTATCAAGTACTCTCTCTGACCACAGTGGAGTAAAATTGGAAATCAACTCCAAAAGGACCCCTAAAAACCATGCAAATACATGGAAATTAAATAACCTGCACCTGAATGATTGCTGGGTGAACAATAAAATCAAGACGGAAATTGTAAAAGTCTTTGAACTAAATGGTAATAGTGACAAAACTTAACAGAACCTCTGGGATACAGCAAAAGCAGTGCTAAGATGAAAGTTCATAGCAGTAAATGCCTACATCAAAAAGTCTGAAAGAGCACAAATAGACAATCTAAGGTCATACCTCACACAACTGGAGAAACAAGAACAATCTAAACCCAAGTCCAGCAGAAGAAAAGAAATAAAAAAGATCAGAGTGCAACTAGATGAAATAGAAACAAAAATATATGTAAAAGATAAATGAATCAAGAAGCTTGTTCTTTGAAAAGATAAATAAAATTGACATACCATTAGCAAGATTAACCAAGAAAAGAGAGAAGATCCAAACAAACTCAATTAGAAATGAGAGATATTACAACTGATACCACAGAAATACAAAAGATTGTTCAAGGCTGCTATGAACATCTCTACATGCATAAACTAGAAAACATAAAGGAGACGGATAAATTCCTGGAAATATATAACTCTCCTAGATTAAACCAGGAATATATAGAATCTCTGAACAGATCAGTAACAAGTAGTGATATTGAAATGATAATTTAAAAAATGCCAACAACAAAAAGTCCAGCCTGGTCAACATGGGAAACCATGTCTCTACTAAAAAATACAAAAATTAGCCAGACATGGTGACACAAGACTGTCATCCCAGCTACTCAGGAGGCTGAGGCAGAAGAATGGCTTCAATCTGAGAGGCGGAGGTTGTAGTGAGCCGAGATTGCACTACTGCACTTGAGCCTGGACTTTGAAACTCTGTCTCAAAAAAAAAAAAAAAAAAAAATGTCCAGGACCAGATGGATCCAAAGCTGATTTCTATCAGGCATTTAAGAAGAATTGGTATCAATCCTATTGACACTATTCCAAAAGACAGAGAAGGAGGGAATCCTCTCTAAATCATTCTATGAAGCCAGTATCAGCCTATATCACCCTAATACCAAAACCAGAGAAGGACATAACAAAAAAAGAAAACTACAGACCAACATCCCTGATAAATATGGATGCAAAAATCCTCAACAAAATACTAGTGAATTGAATCCAACAGCATATCAAAAAGATAATCTACCATGATCAAGTGGGTTTCATACCAGGGATGCAGTTATGGTTTAACATATGTAAGTCAATAACATGATATACCACATAAATAGAATTCAAAAGAAAAATCACATGATCATCTCAATAGACACATAAAAAGCATTTGACAAAATCCAGCATCACTTTATGATTAAAGCCCTCAGCAAAATCAGCATAGAAGGTACATACCTTAAGGTAATAAAAGTCATCTACAACAAACCCAAAGCCAGTATTATACTTAATGGGGAAAAGTTGAAAGCATTTCCCCTGAGAACTGGAACAAGACAAGGATGCCAACTTTCACCACTTCTATTCAACATAGTACTGGTACTCCTGGCCAGATCAATCAGACAAGAGAAAGAAATAAATGGCAACCAAATCAGTAAACAGGAAGTCAGATTGTCACTCTTTGCTGATGATATGATTGCATACCTAGAAAACCCTAAAGACTCATCCAAAGGGCTCTAGAACTGGTAAATAAATTCAGCAGTTTCAGGATACAAAATTAATGTACACAAATCAGTAGCTCTGCTATACACCAACAGCAACTAAGCTGAAATTCAAATCAAGAACTCAACCCCTATCACAATAGCTGCAAAAACAATAAAATACTTAAGAATATGCTTAACCACGGATCTGAAATATCTCTACAAGGAAGACTATAGAACATTGCTGAAAGAAATCATAGATAACACAAACGCAAACAAATGGAAATGTATCCCATGCTCATGGATTGGTAGAATCGATATTGTGAAAATGACCAGCCTGCCAAAAGCAATCTGTAAATTCCATGCAATTCCCATCAAAATACCACCATCATTCTTCACAGAACTATAAAAATTAATCCTAAAATTCATATGGAACCAAAAAAAGAGTCCACATAGCCAAAGCAAGACTAAGCAAAGAGAACAAACCTGGAGGCATCACATTACCCAACTTCAAACTATGCTATAAGGCCATAGTCACCAAAACAGCATGGTACTGGTATAAACATAGGCACATAGACCAATAGAACAGAATAGAGAACCAATAAATAAAGCCAAATACTTACAGCCAACTGACCTTTGACAAAGCAAACAAAAACATAAAATGGGGAAAAGACACCCTATCTAACAAATGGTGCTGGGATAATTCGCAAGCCACATGTAGGAGAATGGAACTGGACCCCCATTTCACACCTTATACAAAAGTCAAATCCAGATGGATTAAGGACTTAAATCTAAGACCTGAAGCCATAAAAATTTTAGAAGATAATATCAGAAAAACCCTTCTAGATATTGGCTTAGGCAAAGACTTCATGACCAAGATCCCAAAAGCAAATGCAACAACAACAAAGATAAAAAGATGGGACTTAATTAAACTAAAAAGCTTCTACACAGTAAAAGAAATAATCAGCAGAGTTAACAGACAACCCACAGAGTGGGAAAAAAATCTTCACAATCTCTACATCCAACAAAGAACTAATATCCAGAATCTACAAATAACTCAAACAAATCAGCAAGAAAAAAATCCCATAAAAAGTGGGCTAAGGACATCAACAGACAGTTCTCAAAAGAGGATATACAAATGACCAATAAGCATATAGAAAAATACTCAACATCACTAATTATCAGAGAAATGCAAATTAAAACCACAATGCAATACCACCTCACTCCTGAAAGAATGACCATAATCAAAAAATCATAAAAGAATAAATGTTGTTGTGGATATGGCAAAAAGAGAACACTTTTACACTGTTGCTGGGAATGTAAACTAGTAAAACCACTATGAAAAACAGTGTGCAGATTCCTTAAAGAACTAAAGATAGATCTACTGTTTGATACAGGAATCCCGCTACTAGGTATCTACCCAGAGGAAGAGAAGTCATTATAGGAAAACGATACTTGCACATGTATGTTTATAGCAGCACAATTCACAGTTGTAAAAATATGAAACCAGCCCAAATGCTAATTAATCAATGAGTGGATAAAGAAAATGTGATATATATGTGAGATACACACACACACACACACACACACACACACCATGGAATACTACTCAGCCATAAAAAGGAACAAAACAATGGCATTTGCAGCAACCTGGATGGAATTGGAGACGATTATTCTAAGTGAAGTAACTCAGGAATGGAAAACCAAACATTATATGTTGTCATTCATACATGGGAGCTAAGCTATGAGGATGCAAAGGCATAAGAATGATACCTGGACTTTGGGGACTCAGGGGAAAGGGTCAGGGGTGGCAAGGGATAAAAGACTACACATTGGGTATGGTGTACACTGCTTGGGTGATGGGTACACCAAAATCTCAGAAATGGCCACTAAAGAGCTTATTCATGTTACCAAACACCACCTGTTCCCCCCAAAAAATGTTTAAATAAAAAAGAGACATTAAAAAATGAAAAATAAAAAGTTTAAAAAATGGAGATGACTTTCAAATATGAAATCAAGATTTATCTTTAATAAAGACATTAAACACACACACACACAAAGATGGCTATTAGCACACAGCATATTAATTAAGGAGTATACTTAGGATCAATACCTGTGTAAGAGAAGGGAGGAAAGCTGGACTGGGCAGAGGGTTGAACTCTGTCACAATCTCAACAAAGGCCTCAGTTGACTTCTTGGTGAGCATTTGAATGAGGATGGTTCTACAGAATCATGCTGAGTTGGAGTGAGGGAGGGAAGCATTTATATCTTTCCATTGATGAGCTACTGCATGCAGGCTATCCCTGGAAGGAAGTATTGCTTTGGATAAGGTAGTTTTCTTCAGTCAAGAAAATTCCCAATAAGGGTGAATCACAAGGAGCTATCTTCTAGTAGCACTGTCAGGGTTTAGGGAACTAAGTGCTTCATTCCTGAAAAGCAATTGCTGACATATCAAATTGTGCACTACAACGTCCAAATAAAATGTGACTGAACATTGAATTAGATATATGATCTTTCCAATTGTGTCCTGAGTGGGACACACACACACACACATATATATGTGTGTGTGTGTGTGTGTGTGTGTGTGTGTGTATCTTACCCTAGTCAGACCCTGCCTATCTTCTAAGGCCTATATTAAGTCTAATTAGTTCCTTAGGCTTGACTTTCCACTGACCCTACTATTGCACTTCAAGTCTATGCCTTACTTTTTGATTGTCCTTATTCAGACTTCCTCACAATTTTCAAGGTCCCTCTTGTATTAATTAAGTCTGTACTACACTAGAAGTTCTCGAGGGTTGTGACTATGCTTTAGGCCTGTCTTGGATTACTAATAATACCTTCCAATGTTACCTCAGTTTTCTCCTGCAAGGTCAGAGAATATTTAAATTTTCTTAGTGTGACAACCTTGGTCATAGAACAGAAGGAAGTCAAGGTGGGGAAGGGCTGTCTCAGAAGTCAGTAACACCTGGGTCGCCTACAAAACATAAGCCTATGAGAAAGATATCTGGTCATTTTTAAATTATAAAGGGATATTGGGGATGATAAATTTATTCCAGCAAAATATCTATTCTCTCTATGATATTGGGCATTTAATTTCATCTCATTCTGTTTCATTTGCCTTCAAATCATAAAACTCTGGTTTCCTTTCTGCTGGTGTAATTTTCTCTCATCATTTACACAGGATGATTACATAGTTACTCTAGAGGAGAAAGAATATATATTGAAAGACCTTTGTCATTGAACCAGCTATGAAGATTTAATCTATTAAGGATAGCCTTTGAGTGCTGTAAAGGCTTTTATCTTTGTGTGAATTACTGTTTGGAATGCCAAGAGCAGACATCAAAAGGACCCCTAAGTTTCTCAACAGGTAAGTGGCCAAGCCTCTTTGGAGTTTTCTGGTAATTCGTTGACAAAAGCCTGTTCCAAAGGCAGTCATTATGATTGTTCTAACTATAGGAAACACTTTGCAGGTAGGAACGCTTTGTGGAAAGCCCTCCCCTACTGCGGCAGCACACCTCCAGTAGGAGTTGAATGGCATATACCCCACACATTCCTGCTCCATAGTCTTCAACACTCACTAGCATCTATTTTCTTCCTTTCTTTCTTTCTTTTTCTTTTTTTTTTTTTTTTTAAGGGACAGAGTCTTGCTTTCTCTCCCAGGCTGGAGTGTAGTGTTGTGATCATAGCTCACTACAGCCTCAAACTCTTGGACTCAAGCCCAGGCAATCCTGATGCCTCAGCCTCTGAAGGAGCTAGGCCTATAGGCACATGCCATCATGCCCGGCTAAGTTATTATTATTAATTATTATTTTATTGTTTTTGTCCTTTCTGACAAAATCCTTTCAGGGAATAAGAAGTAGGGGTTGGGATAATTTATGTTCATGGGTTCAGAACAATGCTACCTAATTTGTGTTATCTCTTCTGAATATATCTGACAAGAAAGTTTTTCTCATGAGGATCTGTGCCTCTCCATGCCATTCCTCCTTTGACCTGTTCTTTACTTGTCTCATGTCTTCTGCCTGAAAATCAAATCACCAAAGTCTACTCTGTTAACAATCACCATCACAGTAGCTCCTATGAACCAATCTCTACAGTAACTTTATCATAATAGGCATAAACTGAAATAACTCAAATGTAAAGTAAATGAAGCCTTACTCAAGGAGTATGTACTGTATGATTCTACTTATATAAAATTCTAGAATAGACAGAACTAAGCTAGGTAAAATGAAATCAGGACAGTACTTGCCTCAAATAATGAAGGTAGAGATTAACTAGGAAAGGATGGTAATATTACAAATGTTAGTAGGGTTATTATACAAGAATATTTATTTGTCATAGCTAAGCAAATATATACTTAAGATTTGCCCAATTCATTGTAGGTTTTATATTAAAAGGAAATATGACAAACAGATGTCCAATTCTGGTTAACAGTGTATCTGAAGTATATAGAGGAAAGTGCCATTTGCTTTGAACTGCATCACAAAATAATATTTGTTAGGTGATGAATTTTAGAAGAATTGCTATATAGATATGAAATAAAGCTAATAAAATAAGATGCTAACAACAAACAGTGTAGATCTATCGTGTTCACTGTAAAATACTTTCAACTTGTAATATGTTTGAAATGTTTCATAAAGTAATCACAGTGGGAAAGGGAGTGCTAGTTAATTGTTCTTGTTAGTTGATACCTGGTAAGTCTTATTAAATTTCTGAGAATCTTTGTGCAAATACTATTGTTACAGGAAAGGGATCCCGATCAAGACCCCAAGAGAGGGTTCTTGGATCTTGCATAAGAAATAATTCAGGGCAAGTGCGTAGTGCAAAGCAAAAGCAAGTTCATTAAGAAAGTAAAGCGGCGAAAGGACAGTTGTTCCATAGACAGAGTAGGACGTACCTGAAAATAAGAGCAGGAACGCATCCACCCTAGGTACAATCATTGCATATGTGGGGAGATGTGTTCTGCTACAAGGGTTTGTGATAAAGAATTAATATCCTTAAGTACTGTATTTTGCAAGAATCGATATTATTTTCTCTAAAGCAAAATTAGAAATGCCTTTGTTATCTAGATATCGGGATATCTGGATGCTCCCAAGTCTGGGTCTGTTCTAGTACACATTAGTAATTTTTTCCCTTAACCATAAACATCTAGAGGCTAAGAATGCCTAACTTTCTGGGAATGCAGCTCAGCAAGTTTCAGCCTCATTTTCCTAGCCCTCACTCAAAATGGGGTTGCTCTAGTTTGAATGCCTCTGACACTATTATTCTTTGGCTTGTAGAAACTTTATGACCAAATAAGACTCCTAGTATCTCTCAGGAAAACAAGGACACTAGGTATAATAATGGTAATTACATTATATGAGTTATATTTTACTACTATTTAGAATGACTTTATTATGTGTTGAGTGAAAAATTTAAACTTGACTATTAAATTTAAATCAAAATAACTTGGCCTATGAATTAAGTCTAATTTTTGTGATAAGTTAGAATTTGCTAAATAACATGTACTAAGCGCTACCCTAAACTTCACTTTTTTTTTTTTAAAAACAGAGTGGGTTTATTTAGAAGATGTATTAACAGAAGATAAACTATTCATATGAAAAATCAGAGATACTTGAGCAACATTAGCCACTAAAAAAAAAAAAAAAAAAAAAAAACAATGTTAGCAGAATATGTCAATTTTTCCTAGATATTAAAATAGATTATTTCCAATATTGTGATGGTTTTCTCTCTAACAATCCAATACTACATGTGTATATTCAAACTGAAACATACTATAGTCATTGACTCTTTCTGGGTTGCATTGTTATACATTTGGGAGTGAATCTCTCAAGTATTCATGATGGCCCAACTGAAATAGTGGACTGAGAAGTGAGATGAAGGATGATTTTCTATGACTGTGGATCGAGGTGAAAAATGGACCATAGTCATCTTCTGCTAAAGGCAAGATGAACTCCTGGAGGTATATTTCACCAGTGGAAGATCTGATCTCTACTACAAGTTTGTTGGTAATGCATTATCTTGACTATTTATACTATAATGTTGTTTATTAGCCAAACATGATATTGGTATCAATATCTAGAACTATATCCTAGTCTTAAACTCAAATTTATTAATTATTTTCAATGTAGGCCAAACAAAACAATATTGAAAAAGAAGGAAAAAGTTGGAGGATTCATATTCTTGATTTCAAAACTTACCAAAAAGATATATTAATCAAGGGAGTGTAGTACTGGCATAATAATAGACATATAAATGAATGTAATAAAATTAAATGTCCAGAAAAAAAATCTCATACATCATCTATTGTCAATTCATTTCTTTTTTTTATGAGGGTGGCAATTTCAATAAAAGGAGATAATAGTCTGTTAAAAAGAAGGTTCTGGGCAACTGGATTTCCCCATTCAAAAGAATGAACTTGAACCCCTACCCCACATCATATACAACATCTTTACTCAAAATGGATCAACAGCATAAATATAAGGACTAAACCTATAAACCTCTTAGAAGAAAACATCGAGATAAACCTTGAAGACTTAGATTTGGCAATAGATTCTTACATATGACACCAAAAGCATGAGCAACAAAAGAAAAAATAGGGAAACTGAACTTCATCGAAATTAAAAACCTTTGTGCATAAAAGGAATATTATCAAGAAAGTGAAAAGGCAGCCTACAGAATGGGAGAAAATATGTTCATATCAAATGCGTTATCATTGGAAAATGCATATCAAAAATAATGCGTTAGTAATTTTATAATAAACCCTTGCACTTAAGTGCAGTTCTCATTTGGAAAGATTGTAAGTAGTGTACACAACATAAAAGATGTAGATGAGATTGTGTCACTTAGCCGTTGAAAATTCTTCAAATGGCTTCCCTTCTTTGCCATAAAAAATTTCATAGCAGATGAGTGATTTTAGAATCTAAACTTCTCACATCATCTTTACCCCCTTTCCAGTCTTTTTTTTTTTTATTATACTTTAAGTTCTAGGGTACATGTGCATAGCGTGCAGGTTTGTTACATATGTATACTTGTGCCATGTTGGTGTGCTGCACCCATCAACTCGTCAGTACCCATCAATTCATCAGCACCCATCAATTCATCGTTTATATCAGGTATAACTCCCCAATGCAATCCCTGCCCCCTCCCCCATCCCCATGATAGGCCCCGGTGTGTGATGTTCCCCTTCCCGAGTCCAGGTGATCTCCTTGTTCAGTTCCCACCTATGAGTGAGAACATGTGGTGTTTGGTTTTCTGTTCTTGTGATAGTTTGCTAAGAATGATGGTTTCCAGCTGCATCCATGTCCCTACAAAGGACGCAAACTCATCCTTTTTTATGGCTGCATAGTATTCCATGGTGTATATGTGCCACATTTTCTTAATCCAGTCTGTTACAGATGGACATTTGGGTTGATTCCAAGTCTTTGCTATTGTGAATAGTGCCGCAATAAACATACGTGTGCATGTGTCTTTGTAGTAGAATAATTTATCATCCTTTGGGTACATACCCAGTAGTGGGATGGCTGGGTCATATGGTACATCTAGTTCTAGATCCTTGAGGAATTGCCACACTGTTTTCCATAATGGTTGAACTAGTTTGCAATCCCACCAACAGTGTAAAAGTGTTCCTATTTCTCCACATCCTCTCCAACACCTGTTGTTTCCTGACTTTTTAATGATTGCCATTCTAACTGGTGTGAGATGGTATCTCATTGTGGTTTTGATTTGCATTTCTCTGATGGTGAGTGATGATGAGCATTTTTTCGTGTGTCTGTTGGCTGTATGAATGCCTTCTTTTGAGAAATATCTGTTCATATCCTTTGCCCACTTTTTGATGGGGCTGTTTGTTTTTTTCTTGTATATTTGTTTGAGTTCTTTGTAGATTCTGGAAATTAGCCCTTTGTCAGATGAGTAGATTGCAAAAATTTTCTCCCATTCTGTAGGTTGCCTGTTCACTCTGATGGTAGTTTCTTTTGCTGTGCAGAAGCTCTTTAGTTTAATTAGATCCCATTTGTCAATTTTGGCTTTTGCCGCCATAGCTTAGGTTGTTCCTTTCCATGTTTAAGGCTTCCTTCAGGGTCTCTTGTAAGGCAGGCCTGGTGGTGACAAAATCTCTAAGCATTTGCTTATCTGTAAAGGATTTTATTTCTCCTTCACTTATGAAACTTAGTTTGGCTGGATATGAAATTCTGGGTTGAAAATTATTTTCTTTAAGAATGTTGAATATTAGCCCTCACTCTCTTCTGGCTTGTAGAGTTTCTGCTGAGAGGTCTGCTGTCAGTCTGATGGGCTTCCCTTTGTGGGTAACCCGACCTTTCTCACTGGCTGCCCTTAACATTTTTTCCTTCATTTCAACTTAGATGAATCTGGCAATTATGTGTCTTGGAGTTGCTCTTCTCGAGGAGTATCTTTGTGGCGTTCTCTGTATTTTTTGAATTTGAATGTTGGCCTGCCCTACTAGGTTGGGGAAGTTCTCCTGGATGATATCCTGAAGAGTGTTTTCCAACTTGGTTCCATTTTCCCCCTCACTTTCAGGCACCCCAATCAGATGTAGATTTGGTCTTTTGACATAATCCCATACTTCTTGCAGGCTTTGTTCATTTCTTTTTCTTCTTTTTTCTTTTGGTTTCTCTTCTCGCTTCATTTCATTCATTTGATCCTCCATCGCTGATACTCTTTCTTCCAGTTGATTGAGTCAGTTACTGAAGCTTGTGCATTTGTCACGTATTTCTCGTGTCATGGTTTTCATCTCTGTCATTTCGTTTATGACCTTCTCTGCATTAATTAGTCTAGCTGTCAATTCTTCCACTCTTTTTTCAAGATTTTTAGTTTCTTTGCACTGGGTACGTAATTCCTCCTTTAGCTCTGAGAAATTTGATGGACTGAAGCCTTCTTCTCTCATCTCGTCAAAGTCATTCTCTGACCAGCTTTGATCCGTTGCTGGTGATGGGCTGTGCTCCTTTGCAGGGGGAGATGCGCTCTTATTTTTTGAATTTCCAGCTTTTCTGCCCTGCTTTTTCCCCATCTCTGTGGTTTTATCTGCCTCTGGTCTTTGATGATGGTGGCATACTGATGGGGTTTTGGTATGGGTGTCCTTCCTGTTTGATAGTTTTCCTACTAACAGTCAGGACCCTCAACTGTAGGTCTGTTAGAGATTGCTTGAGGTCCACTCCAGACCGTTTGCCTGGGTATCAGCAGCAGAGGTTGCAGAAGATAGAATATTGCTGAACAGTGATTGTACCTGTCTGATTCTTACTTTGGAAGCTTCCTCTCAGGGGTGTACTCCACCCTGTGAGGTGTGGGGTGTCAGACTGCCCCTAGTTGGGGATGTCTCCCAGTTAGGCTACTCAGAGGTCAGGGACCCACTTGAGCAGGCAGTCTGTCCCTTCTCAGATCTCAACCTCCGTGTTGGGAGATCCACTGCTCTCTTCAAGGCTGCCAGACAGAGTCGTTTGCGTCTGCCGAGGTTTCTGCTGCTTTTTTTGTTGTTGTTGTTTAGCTGTGCCCTGTCCCCAGAGGTGGAGTCTACAGGGACAGGCAGGTTTCCTTGAGCTGCTGTGAGCTCCACCCAGTTTGAGCTTCCCAGTGGCTTTGTTTACTACTTAAGCCTCAGCAATGGTGGGCGCCCCTCCCCCAGCCTCGCTGCTGCCTTGCGGTTAGATCACAGACTGCTGTGTTAGCAATGAGGGAGGCTCCGTGGGCGTGGGACCCTTGCGGCCAGGTGTGGGATATATTCTCCTGGTATGCCCATTTGCTTAAAGCGCAGTATTGGGGTGGGAATTACCCAATTTTCCAGGTGTTGTGTGTCTCAGTTCCCCTGGCTAGGAAAAGGGATTCCCTTTCCCCTTGCCCTTCCCATGTGAGGCGATGCCTCGCCCTGCTTCAGCTCTCGCTGGTCAGGCTGCAGCAGCTGACCAGTAGTAATTGTCCGGCACTCCCTAGTGAGATGACCCCAGTACCTCAGTTGAAAATGCAGAAACCACCGGTCTTCTGTGTTGCTCGCGCTGGGAGTTGGAGACTGGAGCTGTTCCTATTCGGCCATCTTCTCCACTGCTTTTCCTAAACTTCACTTTTTTAACAGTTGTAACTCCTAATTCAGAAGGTACTGGCACCATCTGGAGTCATGACTAATCTCACGCATTTTCCCTAGAGGACAGAATTAACACACTGATCATAATCTCTTTAGCCATAATCTCCTTTAATCTTTTATAATCTCATTAGAACTTCCCCCAAACTCTGTAATGGACCTATTGTCAACTTCATTTACTATATCCTTTTGTAATTCATTATCTTAAATGGAAAATTTGATCATTTTAGAAAATTTGGAAAATGTAGAAAATAATGTGAGAAAATGATTTAGCTCATATTTTACCAAAGTATTTTATGTATTTTCTCTATTTTTACTTGGAGATCTTTTCTGAGTATACTTTTGCATCACTGTTTGATCTTTTCCCCTAAATGTTATCTGAGCATTTTCAACATTATCATAATTCCCATTATTTTTTATTATTATATAGTGTTTCTTGAAATAAAGATATTGTTATTATCATCCTACCATTCATTTATTTTGTCATTCATTAAAAATATTTATGGAGTGCTTCCATGTGCTACATACTGAGAAAACCCAGGCAGCAAGATCGAGATTATTTCTATCTTCATGGAACTTATAGCCTAACAGAGTTCATAGACATTTTAAAAAGTTATGCAAGTCAATAAATAAGCACAAATTGTGTTATGCACCACAAAAGGAAAAAAAAATTATAAAGTTGAGAAAGGATATTGGAGAGCCTAATATTTACTTGAGTTTTAGGAGACACTACAACCAACCGAGTATCTTTGGGTTTTATGTCTGCATGTTTATTTCTCTTATCTTTCAACAGAATTATAAACTGGGAAGGTGGAGATTATTTTGCTTATCATGTTTATACCTCCATGTGGCAGTAAATGTAATATATTGAACATGGAACACTACATAAATATGTATTCAATAAATTAATGATTTTTCTATGGGTATTTGTCTCTTTTTGAGGTTTTCTTGTTTTTGTTGATGTTTGGTTTTGGTTTTGTGCTGTTTTTTATATCTTTTATCACATAAAAATCATGGTGAACCCTAAACAGTTCGATTTATAAATATAACTTTTAAGCACAAGGTAAATGTTCTAAAGAAAAAGAAATGCCCAAATGTGTTTTCTCATGAGTTTGATATTCAAAGTTCAATTATATGTTGAAAGATATGTTCCTGTGGTTTAGTGGCAGATTAAAATATTGGTTTATCTTTATTATAAATGAACAAATCCTATTAGATATAAACTTTTTGAAGCAAGAGGCTGTGCTTTAAGCTGGTTTCAATCAATATCCAGTGCCTTATAAAAAGAAGGTACCTGGTAATCAATGAATGGGTAAATGAGTAAATGAATGAATGCAAAATGGCCTTCTCTTTCATCAACTTTATGTTCTCAAGCCATACACATTTCATCTAGACTCCACAGTGCTAGAAGTTTTAGGGGGAGTTTCTTATTTTGTTGTTTTTTAATGATATTCCTAAGGTTTGAGTAGAACACTATAAAGATCATAACGTTAAAATGAAATCAGAATCGGCCTTTTGCTTCCATTTTAGGGTTAACAGAAACACTGCAAGTTAGACTGCAAATCATCTCCCAATCAAATAAAATTATTTGTTTTTCTTCTTTAATTATTATGTTTTATCTACATCCTTCTTCTCTTCAGATGTTTTTCTCAAGTGACTTGGAGATCGTAGTTTCCAGGAAGATCTATTTTTACTAATATGAATGAATTGTAGCTTAAGCTGCTTCCTGGCTGAGGAAGGTAGCTATTAAAACACTAACCCGCAGAGGTTGGAATATGCCCAGTGGAAAGTGAGTGTACAGGAAAGCAAGCAAGTGCACTGTCAGAAAGAGGAACATTTTAATGCATTCCAACGAGGCCAAAGATGCCACTAGAGTTTGAAAGGAAACCAGTTGTGATGAGCTTCAATGACTCATGGAAACCACAATTTAGTTTACTTTACAGCTCCTGCTGCTGTTTCAGATGATTGAAGTCTTAAACTGATTAAGGAAAGTCACAGATTTCAGTGTGGCCAAAGATAGGAACTGACTTATTTCCAGTGACTTTCATTTCAGTGACACAATCGTTGCTGGAGGCAATCCAACTTCTGTGGGTTTGACCTTTGTCATTTGAAAAATGAAAAAATTAGATTTAATGATTTACAGGCTCCAATGCAGAATGATTGCTGCAAAAATGAGGTTTTCTAAAGAGAAAGAACTTTCATTCATTCTACATTCCAGTGTCGACATTCAAAGTATCTCCAATTGACACAGAAAAGTCTTGCTGTGCATCGAGAACTCTCTATTTCCACACATATCAAGGAAAGTTCATGATGCCAGAGTTGCATTGGAGGTTCTCAAAGAACTTCTGGTTTTCCATATGGTAGAACCAGAAGAGAAAGTCTTTCTAAACCCTGGGAAGCAGAGTAACTTAAAAGTCAGCTAACTTCCATTCTAAATAGCAGCTTCTGTGGAGTGGGAAACATCACAATGTAAAAATGTAATCATATTTTAAAATTTTCCTTGTGGAAATAAGGTGTGCAAAATTGAATAAATCATTAATAACTACATAAAAGGTCCAGTGACAGCATTTTTTTTTTTTTTTTTTTTTTTTTGAGTTAGAGTCTCATTCCATCGCCCTGGCTGGAGTGCAGTGCAGTGGCACGATCTCGGCTCACTGCAACCTCTGCCTCCTAGGTAGAGGCAATTCTCATGCCTCAGCCTCCTGACTAGTTGTGATTACAGGCATCCGCCACCACACCCAGGTAATTTGTGTATTTTTAGTGGAGACAGGGTTTCACCATATTGGTCAGGCTGGTCTCGAACTCCTGACCTCAGGTGATCTGCCTGCCTCGGCCTCCCAAAGTGCCGGGATTACAGGCTAGGCCACCACGCCCAGCCCAGACTATTAATTTATTAGGAAAAATAACATTTATAACAGTCAACCTAAGAACTACAATATTACTAGCAACTTATGTTCATCCTGTGCTAACCTAGATCCATGCTTATCCACTCATTCTTTTGTCTAAACTAACGACTTTATTGAGAATTTGGTGGTTTTCATTTTCTTGTTTTATTTATTTCTATATTATTTATGTCTTGCTCTAGCTATATAAAATATACATCTATATCTAAAGAATATATTGTGATTTTTGTGGATACTGTTTTTAGTTTCCTGGAAATACTTTTTTAAACTCAAACATTGTGTACTAAGATCCCTACTTGTTGCATTTAGTAGTAGTTCATTAATTGTTCACTGCTGTATAATATTTTACTGTGTGAATATAGTGCACTTCATGTATTCATTTTCTCATGGAGAGAGCATTTGGGGTGTTCCCAGATCAGTTGTTTTCCTGTGGCAGAGAGAGTACAGAGAGTACTGCTATCAATATTTTTATACAGGTATCCAAGTACCTACAGTTAAACTGTAAGTAGAATGGCTGAATCATAGGGTACACAAATGTTGAACTTTATAGAAAATACCAAGTTGTTTTCCAAAGAAGTTGTACCAGTGTGTACTGCCACCAACATTGTAGAAGAGATTGTATTGATCACCACCCTCTCCAACTCTTAGTAATGTAAGAATTCATTTCTGCCAATCACATATTGGATATACATGTTCTTAATGTTAATCTTCTTTGGGTTATTATGTATGTTATGAATATCTTCTCGTTTTACCTTTTTTTTCTTTCTAAAAGGCACCTTTTGATGAACTATGCTTTATATTAATGTAATTTAATTTACCAAGTCATTTTATTTCTTTGTTATCACTTTTTGTATCTTGTTTTCAAAAGTCTGCTCCATCCAAGATTAGAAATATTTTATACTAGAGTTTCTTCCAAAATCTTTAATTTTGCTTTTGACCTTAATACACATGGAGTTGATTTTGATTATGTGGCATACCATGAACTGAAGCCATTTTTCCCCCACCATATGGCTAATCAAGTATTTTCAGCTCTGTTTTTTTGATTGTGTTTTTTTGTTGAGACCAAATCTGGCTGTGTCGCCCAGGGTGGAGGGCAAGTCACACGAGATCTCAGCTCATTACAATCCCCACCTCCTGGGTTCAAGTGATTTTCCTGTCTCAGTCTCTGGAGTAGCTGGGACACTACACTCGTGGATCAGCAGGCCCGGTCACAATTTTTTTGTTTTTTTTTTCTTTTTTGGTAGAGAGAAGGTTTTACCGTGTTGACCAAACTGGTCTCAAAACTCCTGACCTAAGTGCCTCCCAAAGTGCTGAGATAATAGGCATGACCACCGTACCTGGCCTTAGCAATCTTTATTTTTTTTCTTTTTTTTTTTTTTTTTTTTTTTTTTTGTTTTTTTTTTTTTTGTGTTTTTTTGAGACAGAGTCTCGCTCTGTCGCCCAGGCTGGAGTGCAGTGGCCCAATCTCTGCTCACTGCAAGCTCCGCCTTCCGGGTTCACGCCATTCTCCTGCCTCAGCCTCCCCAGTAGCTGGGACTACATGCGCCCGCCACCTCGTCCGGCTAATTTTTTTTTGTATTTTTAGTAGAGACAGGGTTTCACCATGTTAGCCAGCACAGTCTCAATCTTCTGACCTTGTGATCCGCCCACCTCGTCCTCCCAAAGTGCTGGGATTACAGGCGGGAGCCACGGAGCCCAGCCTCAGCTCTCTTTTTTAATAGTCCTTCCTTTTTCAATAATCTACTATGTCATCTCTGTTATATATCAAAGTTCCATATATGCTTGGATCGTTTCTAAGTTCTATTGATTGATTTCTCTGTCCCTGTATCTACATTGTATTCTTAATTGCTATAGTTACATTGTAAGTATTTTTATCTAGTAAAACAAGTCTTCCTTTTTCATTTTTCTTCTCTAACAGCATTTTGGCAATTTAAATGGAAGATAAGAAGACAATTATAAGGCCTCTCATCTTCATTTAAATTTTAGATTTACATTGTCAAGTTTTTAAGATAACCTTGATGGAATCTTTAATTGAATTTTAAATAGTGGTTAAGTTAAAATAAGGTCTTTAGGGTGGGCTCTAATCCAATATAACTCATGTCTTTATAGGGAGAAAATAGTAGACACAGATCATGTAACGACACAACAGGAAGGTAGCCTCTGCAATCTGCAAGCCAAGGAAGAGAGGCCCAGACCAATTTTTTAAAATTACCATCTTTATAATATTATGTTTTCTGTGCTCTTAGAACATAGGATATCTGGCCAGTTATTTAGGTTTCTTTAAGGCCTTTGATTAAAGTTTTATTTTTTTATACTTTTCTATGAATTATTCTTGTATATCTCTTATTTGACTATACCTATGTATTTTAAATTTTGTTACTATTGAAAATGATGTTTTTAGGTTATATTTTCTAATTATTTTAACTATATCTTCCTGTCTCTACCTTTTTCAATTTTAAACAATCTAGTCTTAAACCATTCACTGTATTTTGAGCTATGAATTAATTTAGCAGCATTCAAATAAATACATTAGACTTTCCCAATCCTGTGTACTTCCCTTTTTCACCACTCTATTACTCTTCTCTAACAAGGTAAAATCTTTGAAGCTCAGCAGGTTCTTGTTAAATGCTAGTCACCAAGCTAACATTTTCAATGTTTTTCCTAGGGTCAATCCCAGAACACCAACATTTTCACTAAATAAGAAAAAAACAACATTTGCCTTTCTCATCTCTTTGGGGAGAAAAACAACATAAAGATGTTTTCAATTTCCTCATGGGCAAATTGCCCCATCCTCATTCATCCCAATACCAAATTTTACTGCATCCCAAAGGGACATTTTATGGTCATGACATGATTCAATTAAAAAAATAAGGGCTAGAGGAAGAAAATAAATTTGAAATCTTCCATTTATTGTATCTTCTGCTTGGAGAGAAAACACACAAACTATTGCATAAGATGTCTGAGAAGCTCAGTCATAAACAAATGCTTAACAATGCTTATCTAATGTTTCCCAAATGTTGCCTAACAATATAATGTTTTAACTATATTGAAATCCTTCAAGATATTCTTTAAGAAAGGCAAGAATAAAGAATGAGTAGTTTATGTCTGGCAAAATGTCCAGTCTAATATTAAGTCCTTGTGGTCAAGCTGTATATTAACTCTAATATATAATATGAAGAACACTGAATATATTTTACATTAAAATAACAGAAAGTAAAATTCTCCATTAGATGCAACTCTTACTGCAGAGGGGAAAATAACTTGCTTCCATTTTTCATTATCTCAAGAATATTAATGACATTGTATCCAAGCAACAAGATGGGAACACTTATTATCTTATCATACTTGGATGATTAAATTTGCTGTCATATAAAAAAGAGGTATATTAATACCAAAAGACAGCTTTCTTACATCTAAATAGGATATACACACACACACACACACACACACACACACACACACACACATACACTTCCCATATTTCCCATATATATAAAATAGTCTCTAATCAACTGTTCAGTTTTTTATGCACAATAATGAAGTGTAGTGACAGGGACCCAGTCTGACCAATTCTTTAAGATATTTCTTCTATTAAAATTCAAGGCTCTGGCTGAAGAAGTAAGATTTAGAAAGGAGAGAGGCAGGTAGATGGGTCCTAGAAAGAAACCAATGAAAAAAACTAAAATCTATCTTAGTGTTTATAGGAAGAAGTGGTAGCTAGCGTTTTCTAGGGGCCTGTTGTGTACACAAATCTCTATGATATTTGTTTGGATTTTTAAAATATATTTTAAATTTATGTTAATTGTGGAAAATAAATGTAGCATAAAATTTACCATCTTAGCCATTTTTAAATGTGCAATTCAGCGGCATTAAGTACATTCATATTGTTGTGCTACTATCACCACCATCCACCCATGAACTCTTTCCATCTTACAAAATTGAAATTCTGTACCTATTAAATAATTATTTCACATATCCTCCTCTCCCAAACCTTGCAGTCACAATTCTACTTTCAATCTCTATGAATTTGACTACTCTAGGTACCTCATTTAGTGGAGTCATGCAATATTTGTCCTTTTGTAACTGGGTTATTTTACTTAGCATAATGTTTTCAAGGTTCATCTCTGTTGTGAAAAATGTCAGAACCTCCTTCCTTCTTAAGGCTGAGTACTTACATACCCTATTGTATTCATCCATTCATCTGGTAATGCACACTCATTTTACTTCCACAAGTTGGTTATTATGAATAATGCTAGCATGAACACTGGCGTGCAAATATCTCTGAGTCCCTCCTTTCAATTATTTTGAGTATACCAGAAGTGAAATTGCTGGATCATATTCTAATTCTATGTTTAATTTTTTTGAGAAATAACCATACTGTTTTCTAGTTTTCTACAGTGTCTGCAGCCATTTACTTTCCCTCCAACAGTGCACAGGTTTCCAATTTCTCCACGCCTTCACCAACACTCGTTATTTCCTGCTTCTTTAATAATAGCCATTCTATTACATAGATGTCATCTCATTTACATTTCCCTAATAATTAGTGATGTTAACTGTCTTGTTATCTGGTCATTGGTCATTTGTATGTTTTCTTTGAAGAAATGTCCATTCAAGTCCTTTACCTATTTTAAAACGTCTATTTTTTGTTGTTGATTTGTAGGAATTCTTTATATATTCTGTATACTAACCCTTTATCAGATCTATGATGTGCAAATGTTTTCTCCAATTCCAAGAGTTGTCTATTTACTCTTCTGAGTGTGCCCTAAATGCAGGGCACATGTTTTAATTTCGAAATAGTCTAATTTATCTTGTGTTGCCTGTACTTTTGGTGTTACATGTAAGAAGTTGTTGTCAAATCCAATGTCACAAAGCTTTTAGCCTATGGATTCTGCTAAGACATTTATTATTGTAGGTCTTTTATGGGCTGAATTGTATTTCCCTAAAATTCATATGTTAAAGCTCTAAACTTCAGTAACTCGGAATATAATCATATTTTAATACAAGATATTTTATTTTGTTTATTTTTATTGTTATTTTATTTACTTATATATATTTTTTGAGACAGATTCTTGCTCTGTCACCCAGGTTGGAGTGCAGTGGGATGATCTCAGCTCACTGCAACCTCCACCTCCCAGGTTCAAGCGATTCTCCTGCCTCAGCCTCCTGAGTAGCTGGGATTACAAGCGCACACCACCACTAATTTTTGTATTTTTAGTAGAGATGGGGTTTCACCATGCTGGTCATGCTGGCCTCGAACTCCTGACTTCGTTATCAGCCCGCCTTGGCCTCCCAAAGTGCTGGGATTACAGGAATGAGCCACCGCACCCGGCCAACATAAGATATTTTTAAAGATGGTTAAGTTAAAATAAGGTCTTTATGGTGGGCCCTACCCAATATAACTGATGTCTTTATAGGGAGAATATATGAGACAAAGATAATGTCAGGACACAACAAGAAGGCAGCCTCTGCAATCTGCAAGCCAAAGAAGAGAGGCCTCACCAGACACCAAACCTGACAACAATATAATCTTGGACTTCTAGTGTCCAGAACTGTGAGAAAATAAGTTTCTGGTATTTAAGCCACCCAGTCTATGGTATTCATTATGGCATCCCTAAAAACTAGTACAGGGTGTATGGAGTTAGTTTTTTTAATTAAACTTTTTGTTTTGAGATAATATAGGTTTATATATAGTTGTATATCCTTCACCCAGTTTCTTCTAATGGTAACAGGTTATAGAACTAGTGTATAAATATCACAAGCAGGGTATTGACACTTAGACGAGACACATGTTTTATTCAGATTTACCCAATTTTACTTTCACTTGTGCATATGCATGTGTGTGTATATGTATAGTTCTATACAATTTTATGATATGTGTGTATTCTTTTATCAACCACCACAGTCAAATACTGGTTCCCTTGTGTTGTCCTTCTATAACAAATTCTTAATACATGGCAATGGCTTAACTGTTCTCTACTTTTATAATTTTGTCATTGTAAGAATTATATATAAACAAAATCATACATTATATAGGCATACCTTGAAGATACCATAGGTTTGGTTCCAGACCACCACAATAAAGCAAACATCACAACGAATCAGTTCACGCAAATTCTCTGGTTTCCCAGTGCATATACAAGTTCTGTTTCCACTATACTATAACCTACTGGATGTGCAAAAGCATTATGTCTAAAAACATATACATACCTTAATTAAAAATACTTTTTTTACTAAAAAAATGCTAATGATTATCTGAGCCTTCAGCAAGTTCTGATCTTTTTGGTGGTGGAGGGGTTTCTCCCAGTGTTGATGGCTGCTGACAGATCAGGGTGGTGGCTGTTGAAGTTTGAGATAGCTGTGGCAATTTCTTAAAATAAGGCAAAAATGAAGTTTGCAGTGTCACGTGACTCTTCCTTCCATGAAGGATTTCTCTGTAGCAGAATTCTGCTGCTGCTTTATCAACTCAGTTTATGGAATATTCTAAATCCTTTGTTGTCATTTCAACAGCGTTCACAGCACCTTCACCAGGAGTAGATTCCATCTCAAGAAATCACTTACTTTGCTCATTCATAGGAGGCAACTCCTCATTTGTTCAAGTTTTGTCATGAGATTGCAGCAATTCAGTCACATCTTCAGGCTCCACTTTTAGTTCTAGTCCTCTTACTGTTTCCGTCACATCTGCAGTTACATTCTCCACTGAAGTATCGAACTCCTCAAAGTCATTCACGAGGGTTGGAAGCAACTTATTCCAAACGCCTTTGGATGTTGATATTTTGACCTCCTTCTATGAACTATGAATGTTCTTAATGGTATCTGGACTGTTAAGTCCTTCTCAATTTACTTCCTTTAGTTTTATCAGAGGAATATGATCTACAACAGCTATAGGCTTACAAATGTATTTCTTTAATAATAAGACTTGCTAATCAAAATTACTCCTTGATCCATGGACTTCCGAATGGATATTTTGTTAGCAGACATTAAAACAATGTTAATCTCCTTGTTTATCTTCATCAGAGTTCTTGGGTTACCAGATCTATTGCCAATAAGCATAATATTTTGAAAGAAATCTTTTTTTCCTAAGCAGTAAGTCTCAACAGTGATCTTAAAATATTCAGTAAACCATGCTGTTAACAGATGTCCTGTTATTCAGGCTTTCTTGTTCCATTTATAGAGCACAGGCAGAGTAGATTCAACATTACTCTTAAGGGACCTAGGATTTTCAAAATGGTAAAAGAGCACTGGTTTCAACTTAAAGTTACCAGCTGCATTAACCCCTAATAAGAGAGTCAGCCTGTTTTTTGAAGCTTCGAAGTCAGACATTGACTTCTCCTCTATAGCTGTGCTAGTCTTAAATAGTATCTTTTTCCAATAGAAGGCTATTTTGTCTACATTGAAAATATTTTGTTTAATTTAGCCTCCTTCATCAATCATTTTAGTTAGATCTTCTGGATACTTGCTATAGCTTCTCCATCAGCACTTGCTGCTTTACCTTGTACTTTTATGCTGCGGAGATGGCTCCTTTATTCAAGCCTCATGAACCAATATTGCTGGCTGCTTCTGTGGCTTCTCACTTCTCTCAGCCTTGACATAATTGACAGTGATGGCCTTGCCCTGGATTAGGTTTTTTTGGCTTAAGAGAATGTTATGGCTGGTTTGATCTTCTATCCAGACCACTAAGACTTTCTCCATTTCAGCAATAAGGCTTTTTCACTTTCTTATAATTCGTTCATTCACTGGAGTAGCACTTTTGATTTCCTTCAATAACTTTTCCTTTGCTTCCACAACATGACCAGGTGTTTGGCATAGAAGGCCTAGTTTTCAGTCTGCCTCAGCTTTTGATATGCTTTCCTCACTATGTTTAAATATTTCTAGCTTTTGATTTAAAGTGAGAGACATGCAACTCTTCCTTTCACTTGAATACATAAGAGGCCATTGTAGGTTAAAATTGGCCTAATTTCAATATTGTGTCTCAGGGACTAGGGAGGCCCAAGGAGACGGAAGGAGGTGGGAGAGTAGCCTTATCAATGGAGCAATCAAAACACATACATTTATCAATTAAGTTTGCTGTATTGTCTACAGAATTTATGGTACCCTGTAACAGTTACAATAGTGACATCAAATATTACTCATTACAGATCACCGTAACAGATATAATAAGGGAAAAGTTTGAAATATTCAGAGAATTATCAAAGTGTGACACAGAGTCACAAAGTGAATACATGCCATTGGAAAAATGGTGCCACCAGACTTGCTTGATACAAGGTTGTCATAAACCTTCAAGTTGTAAAAATATCTCAATCTGCAAAGTACAATAAAGCAAAGCACAATAAAACAAGGTATGCCTGTATAACCGTTGGGAGTGACTTTTTTCTCTCAGTATAATTCCTTTGACATTCTTCCAGGTTGTCATTTGTATCAGTAGCTCATTCCTTCTAACTTGAATAATAGTCTATGGTAGGTATGTAACAGCATTTAATTAGCCATTTACCTGTTAAATTACATCTGGGTTATTTAGAGTTTTGAGTTATTATCCTTACATCAACTATTTTATTCTTTGCTTTTGTTTGTTGCCCTGTTTCTCTTTTCATGCCTTCCTGTGGGTTAGTTGAACCTTTTCTAGTTTTCCATTTTGATTTCCATATACTGTTTTGTGTTTTATCTCTCTGTATAGTTTTCTGAGTAGCTGCTCTATATGGAGTTCTTAAAATCAATTTTCCTAATTGCCTCTTAAGTTAACTATTACTATTCCTGTATCACAGATAAGAAAACTGAGGCTCAGAAATAGTATGTAGCATATCCCAGGTCACATAACTAGTAAGTGCAGAGCTGGGCTCTGAACCTAAGTCTGTCTTACTTCAGAATCTACTGTCTTGCTACCATTGGGGGCAGGGCAAAGTGGGAAAGCCTCACCCATTATGTCATCTTTACTAGGGAGGAAATTGACAAGATTAGGAAGCACTGAGTAAGGATCCAAAATGTCATATCTCAAGGCTTTTGCTCTTGTTCTTCCTTCAGTGTGTGATGCTGCTTCTTTAGTGTCTTTCTACCTATCTAAACCCAACTTACTGGAATACAGCCACCTCTATTAATCCTTCCTCAATTGCCTTATCTCTCCAATGTAGAAAGTGATTGTTTTCCTTTGGTTCCTGCATAGCAATTTATTTATACCTCTCTCCTATTCATATACGACTTGCTTCCTGTCTTGATTGGAAACACTTTGAGAAAATGAACTAAGATATAATTAATCTTTGTCATCTCCAGCCAGAACGGTATCTAGCATGCAGTAGTTGATCTAGCAAATATTTACTGAGTTCAGTGAAACTGAATTAGTACTTAGAAGTTTTGAGTAAATCTGCTAAGCCATTTGGAAGGAGAGTTAGCAAGAACCTTCCTAGATAATTAACAGATAATTACCTCTTCGATAGATTATACATTTTACATGTGTCATGGAGAATTTTCAAGAGTTGATAAGTAGAAAGCAGATCAATTCGATTAATTAACAGGTAGGGAATTCCTCACTCCTATTTAGAAAATTTCTCATGTTATAAAGGTTTCATTTAAAAAATTGTGTACAGTTCAAATATCCTGGTATCCACAGAAAGAAGGAAAGAGTTTTTTATTTTAATCATTGTTGATCAAACGTGGTGAAATATCTCTTTCAGGTTTATCTCTAAATTCAGAAAAAAGATAAGCTAGCAAATGTTTGCCAAGATCACATATTTAAAACCTACTCTAGGGGAAAAAAAAGTCATTTAGTTGACATAATGACCCCTTATACGTTTAAGCAGTGCTTCACTTTATAAAGCCGTAAAAATACATGTACAGTAATACAGTAATATACTCATCTCTCATTCTAAAACAACTACTATAAACCATGATTTGTAAGAGTTTTAAACATAAACGCTTTACTAGGAGGACATGAATACGATTTATATTGCTGTACTATTCCTTCCTAAGTGCTTCTTGAAGTCCATTTTCCTCATGAGTTGTGGCTTCTCAAGTATAATAGAAGTACTATTGAACGTTATTAATGCAACTCTATTTTTAAAAAATAAATTAAATTGATTTTTTGAATATGACTCAAAAAAGGAAGAATTGCATGAATCTTTATTTTTAATTTAACTAGGAATAAATATATGCACAATGATTACTCATTTTTAATATTAATAATCATAAATCTTCGAGTTAAACAGATCTTGACCATAGCTTAGAGTTACTCAGATGAAGTAGTCTGACTGTACACTGCAGAGAATTATAAAATGATCCAAGATTCATAAGTATGCACAGTGCTTTACAGTTTATAAAATGCATTTAAATGGTCATGATGGGAGAGCACAGATTTGAAGGCTAAACTTAGGGAAGTTGTTTAATATCTGGGCAATTTCATTTCCTCCTTTCTAGTACCTAATCATCAATGGTTCATTACCTACAAGGTATCAACATACTATTTTACAAGATATGTGCTATTCTGTTGCTCCAGTGACCTTTGTCTGTCTCCCCCATGTACCTTGTATTTCACTGCCCATTTTTCAATTCATGCCATGTTTCAAAAAGACTTCACTTTTTGCTTACTTTGCTTCTTTCCATCAAACTAAAGTCTGCCTGTGTCCTAAATAGCAGCCTGAGTTTCACATCTTTTACAAAATTATCTAAGCTATTCCAAAATTTGACCCGCTGTCTTTCTTCTATGTGCCACATATTCATTCATCAAGCATTTGAGTTCATAGGTACTTTGCTACCTATGGTAAGCTGTACTCTCTGCCTGCAGCATTTTCGACATTTTTTAGACGCATTGTTCATAATAGGTGAAATGAAGCAAATAAACTCTGCATCCAACCAACGTAATAGCCGTATGTATAGGTATAATATTTCTGCATACAACCAACATTATAGCCATGTATATAGTTAGACAGCATCCAGGAGGGACTCAACTTCTTATTTTTTATTGTTCCTTGGGGTAACTATTTCTCAAAAACTCCTAGTTGGCATGAATCATATCACATCCTCCACTAGAATATAAAGCCATAAAAACAAAGACTCTTTTTTTCTTACTATTGTACTCCAGATAACTAGAGCAGTAACTGGTCCAATGTAGGCACTGAGTTATATTGGTTAGATGCAGAAATCTTAGAGTTATTTGCTTCATTTTTCCTACTATGAGCAATGCATCTAAGAAATGTTCATGACATATTTGACAAATGAATTTTAATAAGAGAGATATGTCTTGGTCCTAGATATTTCAATCTTCACTACTATCTGTACTTTCACTAAGGAGCAAGATGTAAGTAGGATTTAAAATGTGAGAAGAAAATGTAGCAAAAGACAAAAGCATAGGTCTTGGATGGCCGTGCTCCTTTTAAATCCTCTATCTGAAAAAGTTTTGATATGAAAATAAAAATTAAATTTAACTCTTCCCTTATTGATTATTTTTTATTACATGCACTGTTAAGTTCTTACCCTTAGCTTTAATAGTTTTACTTTGAAATATGCCATTGGCAAAAATAAAAGCTAAATTTTTTTCAAACATAATTTTTATTTTTATCACCATGAGACTTAAGACACTCCTCTTAATTGAATAATCTCAATGTCATTTTTCCTCTATGTGTCATGCAGGACGTGAATGACAAGGGACCAACAATAGAAGTCTTGCTAAATAGGAGGGGGTCTGACTGCATCCTTATCAGAAAGAAGGTGAGCTGGCAAAGTCAAGAAGCAAATTTAGGAAAATTAATTGAACAACAGCAAAAATGCAAGTTCATTAAAGTTTAGTAAAGGCCAAGAGAAACTGGTAATTCCCATTAATAAAAAATCAACCTTTTTTTTTTTTTTTTTTTAAATGGAGTCTCACTATGTTGCCCAAGCTAGACTAGATAGACTAGAACTCCTGGGCTCGAGTGACCCTCCTGCCTCAGTCTCCCACGTAGATGGGATCACAGGTATGTATCACTGCATCCAACTTATATAATCAAGTTCTGAGCAACTTATGCTATCAAATATTATTAAATGATACTCCCAAAGAAACTCTTGTATGCCAGACTTAGATTTCCATATATCTGCTCAAGATAGAACATTTGAATTTGACACATGGCTTGCTGTCTGACAGCCAAAAATTCAGTTTTGGCAGCATCAGTGTCTTTGTCAGTAGTAGAACAACATTTATGCCATTATTTCAATGTATTATTACTATGTCTTTTTGACATTGTTTCTTATAACCCCAAAACTTTTCAAAGGTGTTGCTTGTTTAGGAAGGTGGGAAAAGGGGGTGAGAGTGATGAAGTAGGAAGTAGGGATTTTTAATTTTTAAAACATAAAATTTATATTTATGTTTAAGACTTAATACAAGATTTTGTTTTAAAAAGTTGTTGCTATGAAAAGAACTTGAAAATTGCTGCTTTTTAAAACAAGAGTGAATATGGAAGTAATAAGTGTTGATACTAGTGAGGAAAATCATAGGTATCATTCATTTAAAATAGCTGCAAATATAGAAAACAATAGGCCTGCCAACAGGAAATCATTTTTAGCCAGTGGTACTCATTGCTTTTAAGCTGAGAGACTACCTATTCCTTGGCGGAAGAATGGGGAAATTAAAGAACATGAATAAAATGCCATGAATATACTGTGACTGCATGTAACAAAGGAGGTGTGATGAGGGATTTTTTTTTAAATTTTTTTTTAGCTTTTTTGGAAACAAAGTCCCATTGTTGAAACACATAAATATGTTTAAATTTGTTGCACATTTTCAGGAATACAGTGTATTTGAAAGAAAGTGGCCTGCACTGTGAATCACACAGGTAGGAATTGTTCTGAGCCCAAGAAACCTCAACATCTCAGCACTGGCTAAAAACTTTTAATTTCTGTAAAAGAAAGTTTTGACTCAGGTCTGTTTTATGACTGCGTCTGGGACCATGACACTGATATGCAGGATTTTTCAGCTTTGACACTATTGACATTTAGGGTAGGAAAATTCTTTATCATGAAAGGAGTTGTTTGGACCTTGTAGTATGTTTTAAAGCACATTTGACCTCTACCACTATATTCCAGTAGCTTCCATCCTCTCCCACCCCATCTCCAACTTTCTCTCCACCCTGAAGAGTGACAAAATGTCTCCAAACAATGCCAAGTGTCCCATGGTGGTATATCACCTCTCTAGGGAACTACTGGTATTAACTATAGAACCAAGCATGACGGAAGAGCATAACCACAAAGTGATGCTACGATTATTTCACATGCTTTCTGCACTAAAGAAATCCAAACAAAACAACAATATTATTGGTTAAAGTAATTGTATCTCAGTACCTAACAATTTCCCAACAGTTTACGTCTTGCTTTCCAAACATTACTAAATGGGCAAATTCAGCTGAGACCTTTATATTAATATTGTCGGCCTTGTTAGTTTATAAGACGTCATTCTACTGCTATCTTGTACTTCAATTTGGTGTTTTATGACCTATAAATATAGCATCTAGGTGAGAGGTTTATACTTTCATGTAAGTGTCTTTGAATGTTCCTTATAGATAAAATTAATGCTATAAAATATAACTTCTTGAATTCACTGGGTTTTATTTTATTTTATTTATTTTAGTTTAGTTTAGTTTTTGAGAGGGAGTCTTGCTCTGTCACCCAGGCTGGAGTGCAGTGGCGCCATCTGGGCTCACTGCAAGCTCCACCTCCCGGGTTCACACCATTCTCCTGCCTCAGCCTCCCAAGTAGCTGGGACTATAGGTGCCCGCCACCACACCTGGCTAATTTTTTGTATTTTTTTTTTTTTTTAAGTAGAGACGGAGTTTCACCGTGTTAGCCAGGGTGATCTGGATCTCTTGACCTCGTGATCCACCCGCCTCGGCCTCCCAAAGTGCTGGGATTACAGGCGTGAGCCACCGCGCCTGGCCAACACTGGATTTTAAATAAGAATTGTTGATAACTAGAAAACTCTTATCTTTAATTTTTAATAAAAGTTCTAAGTATGTCAAATTAAAAATTGTGGTAACTTAATTTTTATTCTATGAATAATTTACAACACAGATGGAACTAATTGACAGCTCTTAGGACCTTTTCAACAAATATTAAGTTAGCACCTACCAAATGTGAGGCATAAGAAATGAAGTGCTGAATGCTAATTTAATGCTTCTTAAAGACCTCTCTGTCTGAAGTTTGTGTGTTCACCACCTTTTTTTTTTTTTTTTTTTTTTTTTTTTACTATTTATTATGTATAATTTTTACTAACTCAGACGGTTGCTCTTTGTTGCTACAATCACTTGGAGATAAAACTTACTTTTGTAGATTTAAGAACTAAATCTCCATATCTAATCAGGATCTCTTCTAGGCTCCAGAAGTTCATCTCCAACTGTTTACGAGGAAGTGAAGATTAATATTTTTATTTGCACCTGAAATGCAACAAATAAAAATGATCTTTATTCCACTCTTCATCCCCTGAGCTTCTCTATCAGATAGGTATCTCAGAATTTCTAGTCTGCCATACTGTGGGAAACAGAAATCTTGATGCTTTTTATTGCCACTTGACACACTTGGTCTGGATCTGATCTATTGCAATAATTTTGTCTTGTCTACCAGCGCCTATCAAAATAAACTATACTTTGGTTGTCATTCAAGCCCTTCTTAGACTATAAAAAGCCTACCTTTATATTCGGTTTGTCAAAAACCCTTGACTAGAGCCAGGCTGACTTCCTATTGTCTGAATCCACCATGTACATTCCTGCCTTTTCACTTCTCTCATGAACACATCCCAAAACGGTCAGTGACATGAAGTCATCCAGATTTTAGTTTATAGGAATTTAATCTGTTTTCTGAATTCAGTTATTCTATATTATTTAACTTGAAAAACAGTTTATGTCGGTCCTGCTTAAAATCGTCTAGTGCTTTCCACTGCAGTTAAAATACACTAAATAATATGGGTCATGACAGCTCCTTCAAATTTAACTGGTCATACTTTTTTTGTCTACTAGGGCTGGCAGTTCTAAACTTGAACCATTCTCTTTTGAATCATTCTTAAATAAACTGACCACCTTTCCCAAAAGCATATCTAAGTAATCAGCCTGTACTTCTCTTTCTGTGTAGACTGTAATTCCACAGTTGATCATATATTTCCTCTTTGTCATACTTCAGTTCAAATTCCATCTTCTCATACAAGACTCTACTGATTACCCAGTGTAAAATGTCCTGCCTTTGCCCTGTTTTACTTTCTCTATAGAATTTATTTCCATGCATAATTAATTTGTGGGTTTTAGTTTCTCTTTAACACAAGGGAAGTTATTTCTATGGCTCACTCTTTTATCTCCAGAGGTTTGAATAAACTTACAAACAGTGATAGTTTAAAAAATATTTGTAGAATAATTGTACGAATAAGTACATTTTAAAAGTAGACCAAAGGTTTCTACTTCCATGAATAGCCAAGCTCCTATTATATCAGCTGTCTTGCAGATAACTATAAACTATAGACACACACACACAGCATTGCTCTAAATTAGACTCCAGTCCATGCCATAAAATTGACTAAAACTCTGATAGAAACTTGCAATCTTACATGAAGTGCCAGATGATAGATTTTTAGTCAACACAAAAAGTGAGGGAGAAAACTCTCAGAGAGGAGAAATCCATCAAGAAGGAACTTTTAATGTAGTACCTAAATTCTGCCCAAATTTCTTGATGTGCCCTGAACCATGAATATGCAGGACATATGCAAAGCAGTCTACCTAAGTCTGACAGAAATCAATTGAAAAAACTGCCACCCACCAGAGGGAAGACAAAATTGGCCAAGGCCTCTCTGTTGCAACTGAATCGCAATTGACCTTCTCTCTACCCAACCTTGGTTCTCATATATCCTTGTGGAATGTTCCCCAAAACACTTCCCAGTAAATCACTACATGCTAATCTTTACCATAGAGTTTGTTTCCAGAGAATTTAATATAAGACAATAACAGAGATTTGAAAGCAGACCCCACCATTTACTATTGAAACTACTTCTTTAGTTCTTTGGATAAGTTTGAAGCTTTCATGGATTTTATGAAGATTTAATGAGGAAGTAGACATGTGAGTAATTTATGTAATACTCTCCACAGCACTAAGCCTTATTTAAGAAAAAACTTTACAAAGGTGTTACTTAACTGGTGTTTTCTATGTTGAGCAACTAAAACTCCATTTTTGTAAGCACTTTTTAGTCAGATGTAATTATACATTAATGTGAATTAAATACAAAAAGTATAAGTATATGGCTCAATGCATATGCACAGCTATGAAACCACCACTCAGAGCAATCTATGAAACATTTTTCAGCACCCCACTCCTCACTTAATGCTGTCACCAGAGACAACAATTACTCTGATTTTCATGACCGTGTATTAGTTTTTCCTGTTCTTGAACCCATATGGATGGAATTTTACAGTATATGCTTTTTTATGTCTGTTTTTTCCCACTCAACATAACTGGGTTCATCTATGCTATTGTGGAAATCAGTAGTTTGTTCTTTATTTGCTTATTTATTCTATTTATTTATTTATTTTTTGAGACAAGGTCTGGATCTGTCACCCAGGCTGGAGTACAGTGGCATGATTTTGGCTCACTGAAAACTCCACCTCCCATACTCAAGCCATCCTCCCACCTCAGCCTCTCGAATAGTAGCTAGGACTGCAGGCACATACCATCATGCCCATCTAATGTTTGTATTTTTTTGTGGAGGCAGGATTTTGCTACGTTGCCCAGGCTGGTCTCAAACTTTTGAGTTTAAGCGATCTGCCCACCTCGGCCTCCCAAAGTGCTGGGATTACAGGGGTGAACCACTGTGACTGGCCTAATAGTTTGTTCTTTTTAAATCATAGTGATTCTTATAAGAATATATCGCAATTTGCTTACCTTTTTTACTCCTTATCACTTAAGTTGATTCTTGTGTTTGGCTATTTAGTAAAGCCACTGTGAACACTTTTGTACATGTCTTTTAGCAGATATAGGGACTCTTTTATTTTAAATAGATGCCTAGGAGTGCAATTGCTGAATTATAGGATAGGTTTATTGGTCAAATGAATCTTGATAAAATCTGCCCGATATTAGGATTTGAATCAATACACTCTGTTAAACAATATATATGTGTGTATATATATATATGCTACTAGTTAAATTAAAATATATAACAAATTACAAAGATTATGAATGAATCCTGTAAATGCTTAACAAGACTGATAGTGAAAAGCAGAGAAAATAATCATCTAAAAAATGAATAGAAAACACAAGTTAATTTCTCTTGTTCAATGTAGCTACACAAACACTGGGAATCAGTCTAATCAGCATTTTGTTCTACAGTTCTCCCTTAGACCTGCATGTTTGCTTTTAATTTACAGATAATACATAGAAAGATATATTGAGTATGACACCTCAGGTTGTCCTGAAGTTTGGATGAAGTAGATGAAAACCCTGTCACTGATCTGCCTACAATGGGCTGGGCAGTAATGATACAGCAAAAAGAAAAGAAATGAAAGTATAATAGAGTTAGAAGACCCTCACAATGGTTTCACTGTGAGAATATTCCTTGTTGAATATCAAAACAACATATTAAATATTAAAATGACAGCATATTAAAATGGCATCATCTTGAAGAGGACATTTACAAAAATAGAAGCATGGTTAAGGGAAACCAACAAGCAGAAATGGAGCCATTACCAGGGTTAGGACTGCAATCAGCAAGCATAAGGAGTTTTGTTACCAGAATCTGTAGAAGCTAGCTCAGTAAAAACTGTGGTCTTCAGTGGATGAAATCAACCAAATGGTAGCATTGTGGCAAGGAGAGAGTTGGAGATGTAAATATCATAACCTTATTCACTTTCTGCCTCCTGAACTGCTGGAGCCTCTCACTGGCAAATTGCATGTGTCACTTCTGAATTATTTTCATAGCCAATAATTTTAAAGCTAAAATTAATAGGTCATAGGGTATGAATTTTTAAATATCTTAGTATGCTGTCAAATAGTCTTAAGGAATGGTTACACTATTATATGCACTCAAAAGGATATTAGGAGAGTAGCATTTGTAATAACTAGACAGGTAGAACATTTTCTCTTATATTTTAATTGACCATTAGTTTTTCTCCTGTGAATATTTTCTCTGTATATTCTCTACTTCTTTTAACAGTAGAGTGCTAGTGTTTTCCCTAATAATTCGCTAGGACTCTCAATCTATTAAGAACATAAATATTTATTTATTTAGGCTAGATTTGCTACTCATTCAATCTTTTCTTTAAGATTTTTTTTCTACTGACAGTGCTTAGGGAGTTATTTCTCTTTCTGAAATCATTTAATATTATGTATTTCCTGGTTTACAGTATCATAGCAATTTTTCTGACTCAGAACTTCTTAATCTATCTGACATCTTTCAAATATTTATATAACAGTTGTACCATTTGGGAACATGATTTCTCTCTTCATTAATTTCTTATATGTGTTATCAAAGTGCTGTTTTTTTCATCTTTCTGCCCTTCCTTCCTTCCTTCCTTCTCATACAGGTAGGATCCATTTTTTATAGAGTAATTCCTAGGATTTTTTTTTGTTTTTATTTGTTTTCTTCTGTAATAAAGAAAATTGTGGCTGGACACCGTGGCTCACGTCTGTAATCCCAACAATTTGGGAGGTGAAGGTGGGCAGATTACCTGAGGTCAGCAGTTCAAGACCAGCCTGGCCAACATAGCAAAACCCCATCTCTACAAAAAAATACAAAAATTAGCTGGGAGTGGTAGTGAGCACCTATATTCCCAGCTATTTGGGAGGATGAGGCAAGAGAATCACTTGAAGCCAGGAGGCGGGGGTTTTAGTGAGCCAAGGTCACATACACTGCACTCCAGCAAGACTCTGTCTCAAAAAAAGAAAAAATCATGTGACAAGCATGCTGTGAACTTTTTAAAAAAGTTAAGGTATGATAGGAAAATAGGAGCCAATTGGGTAAAGAAAATTCCAAGTAGAGGTAATATCATATGTGATGGTCATCTGATGACACATAGAATGATACATTATTTTAAAGCCATAAAAAGGCCAGAATTGTTTAAACAAAATGACAGAAGAGCAATTAACTTTGAACCTGAAGAGATAGGCCAATGCCAGGCCACAAAGAGCCTGTGGTCAATTTATGGATATAGATGTTTATTTCAGAAACAAAAGAAAAGCATTTAGGAGTTAAATGATAAGTAAAGAATCATATAGTTCAATTTTTAATTTGGAAAGAACTTTTGTCTGCTGAACCCCATAAAATTTTTGACAAGCTTAGTTAGGAGGCAACTGCAGCAATTCAAGAGGAAAGCTTAGGAAGATGACAGTGGAGAACAAAGTAAAATCAATAGAATTTCATGCTAAACTGGATACAGAGCATTAGAGAACTGAACCTTCGATGAACTCTTAGAAATACCCATGATCCTTTATGTTCTTTCCTCTGTTATGTGATCATCCGTAAGAACTAGGTCCATTTTCCAGCCCTCTGCATTTTTTTTTTTTTTTTTTTAACAGGAGCTGATCCCTGCACACTGCATTCACTCAGCTCACTTTGACTGGTCAGCCAACAAGAGGCCTTAAGGAGACTGAAAGATGGGAGAAAAGAGAAATCAAGGAAATTTTTTCTTCCTTCTCTTCCTGGAGTGATATCTTCAGTCACGAATGTGTTTCCCTATAACTCTGGTGTACATTAAACAGGTCTAACGTGTTTCTAGCTTCCCCAGGGAATTCAGCCCCTAGAATTCCATACCACGTCCTCCCTTGGACCTGCAGCTTAAGATCAATAGTAGCTTCCTGCTACTGCTAACTTCTGGTTTGCCTACGTATATTCTACTTGACTTTTCAGCTACTTCATCACTTATGTAACCAAATCGCCTCTACATTAAATACTTAGAAAGGTTTCTATTTTCCTGGTTGAACCCTTAGTGATATAAGTCTTGAAACTCAAATCTAGAATTAAGAATTATAAGTGTTAATCCGTCTGGTCCTGGACTTTTATTGGTTGCTAGGCAATTAATTATTGCCTCAATTTCAGAGCCTGCTATTGGTCTATTCAGGGATTCACCTTCTTCCTGATTTAGTCTTGGGAGAGTGTAAGTGTCCAGGAAATTATCCGTTTCTTCTAGGTTTTCTAGTTTATTTGCGTAGAGGTGTTTATAGCATTCTCTGATGGTAGTTTGTATTTCTGTGGGGTCGGTGGTGATATCCCCTTTATCATTTTTTATTGCATCTGTTTGATTCTTCTCTCTTTTTTTCTTTGTTAGTCTTGCTAGCAGTCTATCAATTTTGTTGATCTTTTCAGAAAACCAGCTCCTGGATTCATTGATTTTTTGGAGGGTTTTTTGTGTCTCTATATCCTTCAGTTCTGCTCTGATCTTACTTATTTCTAGCCTTCTGCTAGCTTTTGAATGTGTTTGCTCTTGCTTCTCTAGTTCTTTTAATTGGGATGTTAGGGTGTCAATTTTAGATCTTTAGTGCTTTCTCTTGTGGACATTTAGTGCTGTAAATTTCCCTCTACACACTGCTTTAAATGTGTCCCGGAGATTCTGGTATGTTGTATCTTTGTTCTCATTGGTTTCAAAGAACATCTTTATTTCTGCCTTCATTTCGTTATGTACCCAGTAGTCATTCAGGAGCAGGTTGTTCAGTTTCCATGTAGTTGAGCAGTTTTTACTGAGTTTCTTAGTCCTGAGTTCTAGTTTGATTGCACTGTGGTCTGAGAGACAGTTTGTTATAATTTCTGTTATTTAACATTTGCTGAGGAGTGCTTTGCTTCCAACTATGTGGTTAATTTTGGAATAAGTGTGATGTGGTGCTGAGAAGAATGTATATTCTGTTGATTTGGGGTGGGGAGTTCTGTAGATGTCTATTAGGTCCGCTTAGTGCAGAGTAGAGTTCAATTCCTGGATATCCTTGTTAACTTTCTGTCTCATTGATCTGTCTAATGTTGACAATGGGGTGTTAAAATCTCCCATTATTATTGTATGGGAGTCTAAGTCTCTTAGTAAGTCTCTAAGGACTTGCTTTATGAATCTGGGTGCTCCTGTATTGGGTGCATATATATTTAGGATAGTTAGCTCTTCCTGATGAATTGATCCCTTTACCATTATGTAATGGCCTTCTTTGTCTCTTTTGATCTTTGATGGTTTAATGTGTGTTTTACCAGAGACTAGGATTGCAACTCCTGCTGGGTTTTTTGTTGTTGTTGTTGTTGTTTGTTTTCCATTTGCTTGGTAGATATTCCTCCATCCCTTTATTTTGAGCCTATGTGAGTCCCATTCCTTCTGAAACTATTCCAATCAATAGAAAAAGAGGGAATCCTCCCTAATTCATTTTACGAGGCCAACGTCATCCTGATAACAAAGTCTGAGAGAGATACAATAAAAAAGGAGAATTTTAGACCAATATCCCTGATAAACATAGATGCAAAAATCCTCGATAAAATACTGGCAAACTGAATCCAGCAGCACATCAAAAAACTTATCCACCATGATCAAGTGGGCTGCATCCCTGGGATACAAGCCTGGTTCAACATAAGCAAATCAATAAATGCAATCCAGCATATAAACAGAACCAAAGACAAAAACCACATGATTATCTCAATAGATGCAGAAAAGGCCTTTGACAAAATTCAACAGCCCTTCATGCTAAACACTCTCAATAAATTCGGTATTGATGGAACATATCTCAAAATCATAAGACCTATTTGTGACAAACCCACAGCCAATATCATAGTGAATGGGCAAAAATTGGAAGCATTCCCTTTGAAAACTGGCACAAGACAGGCATGCCCTCTCTCACCACTCCTGTTCAACATAGTGTTGGAAGTTCTGGCTAGGGCAATCAGGCAAGAGAAAGAAATAAAGTATTCAGTTAGGAAAAGAAGAAGTCAAATTATCCCTGTTTGCAGATGACATGATTGTATATTTAGAAAACCCCATTGTCTCAGCCCAAAATCTCCTTAAGCTGATAAGCAATTTCAACAAAGTCTCAGGATACAAAATCAATGTGCCAAAATCACAAGCATTCTTATACACCAGTAACAGACAAGCAGAGAGCCAAATCATGAATGAACTTTCATTCACAATTGCTTCAAAGAGAATAAAATACCTAGGAATCCAACTTACGAGGGATGTAAAGGACCTCTTCAAGGAGAACTACAAACCACTGCTCAGTGAAATAAAAGAGGACACAAACAAATGGAAGAACATACCATGCTCATGGATAGGAAGAATAAATACTGTGAAAATGGCCATACTGCCCAAGGTTATTTATAGATTCAATGCCATCCCCATTAAGCTACCAATGACTTTCTTCACAGAATGGGAAAAAACTGCTTTAAAGTTCATATGGAAACAAAAAAGACCCCACATTGCCAAGACAATCCTAAGTCAAAAGAACAAAGCTGGAGGCATCACGATACCTGACTTCAAACTATACTACAAGGCTACAGTAACCAAAACAGCATGATACTAGTACCAAAACAGAGATCTAGACCAATGGAATAGAACAGAGCCCTCAGAAATAATACCACACACCTACGGTCATCTGATCTTTGACAAACCTGACAAAAACAAGAAATGGGGAAAGGATTCCCTATTTAATAAACAGTGCTGGGAAAATTGGCTAGCCATAAGTAGAAAGCTGAAACTGGATCCTTTCCTTACTCCTTATACGAAGATTAATTCAAGATGGATTAAAGACTTAAATGTTAGACCTAAAACCATAAAAACCCTAGAAGAAAACCTAGGCAATACCATTCGGGACATAGGCATGGGCAAGGACTTCATGTCTAAAACACCAAAAGCAATGACAACAAAAGCCAAAATTGACAAATGAGATCTGATTAAACTAAAGAGCTTCTACACAGCAAAAGAAACTACCATCAGAGTGAACAGGCAACCTACAGAATGGGAGAAAATTTTTGCAATCTACTCATCTGACAAATGGCTAATATCCAGAACCTAGAAAGAACTCAGCCAAATTTACAAGAAAAAAACAAACAACCCCATCAAAAAGTGGGCAAAGGATATGAACAGACGCTTCTCAAAAGAAGACATTCATACAGCCAACAGACACATGAAAAAATGTTCATCATCACTGGCCATCAGAGAAATGCAAATCAAAAACACAATGAGATACCATCTCACACCAGTTACAATGGCAATCATTAAAAAATCAGGAAACAACAGGTGCTGGAGAGGATGTGGAGAAATAGGAACACTTTTACACTGTTGGTGGGACTGTAAACTAGTTCAACCATTGTGGAAAACAGTATGGTGATTCCTCAAGGATCTAGAACTAGAAATACCATTCGACCCAGCCATCCCATTACTGGGGATATACCCAAAGGATTATAAATCATGCTGCTATAAAGACACATGCACACGTATGTTTATTGTGGCACTATTCACAATAATGAAGACTTGGAATCAACCTAGATGTCCATCAGTGACAGACTGGATTAAGAAAACGTGGCACATACACACCATGGAATACTATGCAGCCATAATAAAGGATGAGTTCGTGTCTTTTGTAGGAACATGGGTGCAACTGAAAACCATCATTCTCAGCAAACTATCGGAAGAACAGAAAACCAAGTACCGCATGTTCTCACTCATAGGTGGGAATTGAACAATGAGATCACTTGGACATAGGAACGGCAACATCACACACCGGGTCCTGTTGTGGGGTGGGGGTAGAGAGTAGGGATGGCATTAGGAGATATACCTAATGTAAACGACGAGTTAATGGGTGCAACACACCAACATGGTACATGTATATATATGTAACAAACCTGCACATTGTGCATATGTACCCTAGAACTTAAAGTATAATAAAAAAAATTAAAAATTTAAAAAAATAAGAATTATAAGTGTTAAAGATATACCTCTCCTGATTGATTATCTCTGACCAATGTAGAGGTGCACTGTACGGATTAAGAGAAGCAGTAGTATAATACATTAAGCACTTAAGCTCATTTAGTTCAGCCTTCTAGCTCACAGTTCTTTCTTCATAAAAGAGAAATGTTTTTAAAAAGTAAAAGAGTCATTTTTATATACTTAACTAGTAGGGAGACCAGTTTTGATATGGAATCTAGAATTTGTAGCTTTATGATTACCCTTTATAACATGCTTATGTACAGTAAACATTCTGAATCCGATGGTCAGTTCTATACAATTTTGACTTCTTTCAAAATACTCTTTCAACTTACTCTTGAAAATTGTGAGTAATCACACAAAATAATAATTTTATCAAAATTTATGTTAGTTCAACAGTCAAGCATTTATGAAGCACCTACTAAATTAGAGACACAATAGCACATTTTTTACATGTATTTGATTTCATCTCCCTTGTTTGTTACAATAAAAAATTTATAAACTGATACCCAGAGAGGTTGATCAAATTGCAGAAAGTCATTGCAATAGACCTTAAAGTCACTCTTGTGATGTGCTATAGCCAATCTGTGTTACTTTTGGCGTGCTTTAGACCAAATATATCTTCTGGGTTTTTGTTTGTTTGTTTGTATGTTTCAGTTGGTCCAGATACCAAATAGACATCAAAAGGAAATGACATATTAGATCATGCTACTTAATGAAAAACAGCAATAGTATAATTAAAATATTTCAACATATGGAGGCAAAGTGGAATTGTCTAAGAGATTTTACATCACATTGAAAATCTAAATCTTTTTCTATACTGAAGTCTAGCAGTTTGAGCAGACTGAAAAAGTTTCTGTATCAGATGGTTCTCTAAGTTTATGCATAGAAACCAATTCTGGCTAAATTATTAAAATAAAAATTTGAAAGGAAATTGTCTTCATAGAACCTACAAAAGTTCAATTTTTAAAACCTTTTCAGCCAGACGAGGATAAACTTTATCAAATAGCCCTAGCCAGGAAATGTCGCTTCTATGAAAAGAAACGGGATATGTTGTTTTGCCTTAACAACAAACTGTAGTTCAAGGGAGATTAATAATTCAGAGTCCATGAGTCAGGGGACACCAGGAGCCTGTTTCAATACAGCCATCCTAGTGGTCACCTTGCCCCTTAGGTAAATGTTTATGTCAATGCATTTAAAGAACTGTAATACTAGTGGAATGAATTTGTTATAGGTGGTGATGATCAGTCCTGAGGAATAATTGCTTACTATCATGGCACCATGAGGGACCACTGTGACATGATCAAATGATATGTTTAATAAAAATCTTTTTAGTCTGTTCAGGTTTCATCAGGAGCTTGTATTGGAAACAATGATGAGCAGAAATGACTAGCACAGCAAAGGCTTTTGCTGTGATAAGGTACATGTCTGGTTGTGTGGGGCTTATCTGCTGTCTCCGGTTAATGAAGACATTATCTTCTGTTCCTAGGAGGGCACTGGCATTCGCTGGTCTCCAAATACGTCTTCGAAGATAGTTCTGAAGTAACACTGGGTCCCAGGCCTAGTGCAGATGGAATAATACTGAGTCCCTAAAGATATCCATGCCCTGATCTCTGAAACCTCTGAATATGTTACCTTACATGATGAAGGGGATTTTGCAGATGTGGTTAACTTAAGGTCATTGAGATAGGGAGATTATCTTGGATTATCCAGGCAGGCCCAATGTAATCATGAGTCCTTAACATTGAAAAATCTTTCCTATCTGCGGTCAAGAACAGATGTGTTGAAAGAAAAAGGGTCAGAGAGATGCAATATTGCTGGCTTTAAAGACAGGGGAAGGAGGCCATGAGCGGGGAAAAAAAAAAAACAAACAAAACATGGGCAGCTTCTAGAAAGTGGAATCAGCAGTGAAACAGATTCACTCCAGAATCCAGAAAGCCTCCAGAAAGGAACAAGCTTTGCCAACATCTTGATTTTAGCCCAGTGAAACTAGTCTCAGACTTCTGACATACTCAACTATAAGACAATACATTTGTATTGTTTTAAGCCATTAAGTTTATAATTTGTTACAACAGTGTAGTGAGTTTAATGGTGATCCTTCCAAAATATATATCCTCCTCCTAATTCGTGGAACCTATGCATGTAAACTTATTTGAAAAAAGAGCTTTGTGAGTGTAAGTAAGAATCTTGATGGGTTAACCAGATGGGTGCTAAATTCAATGACACGTGTCCTGATAAGAGACACACAAAGGAGAGGCACAGGAGGAAGAGCAGAAGGCCATGTGAAGACAAAGGCAGAGATTACAGTTCTACAGCCACAAGCCAAGGAATGATTGGAGCTACAAGAATCTGAAAGAGACAAGGAAAATGTTTCCATAGAGCCTTCAGAGGGATGTGGCCCAGCTGACAGCTTGATTTTGACTTCTTGCCTGTAGAACTACAGTAGGATACATTTTTGTGGCTTAAGCCACTAATTTTGTGATACTTTCTTACATCATCCCTAGGAAACTAACACAGGATGCAACAAAAATACACCTTGGTAGCAGCAATGCCAGGACTCACTCTGAAACAATCTGAAAGTGATGCAGATCCCTGGCCTTGGCAGGACACCTGAGCTGGCTCTGGTAGGTGAGGCAGGCCCTTACCTGGTCTGGCCCATTGCACATAAGAAAGTGCTGAGGTGATTCTTGGACCTCTCAGGAGACGGCATCACTAAGGCAATAAAAGACAAGAGTTCTTGCCAACATGGAAAAGGTGGTTACTGAAGCAGTGACAATAACAAAGCTAGATAATAATAGCTAGTGCTTACTCATATGAGGCACTATTCTAAGCACTTTACATATGTTAATCCACCCATTCTCTATAACAAATTTCTTACGTAGGTAGTAAAAATACTCCCCATTTTGTAGTTAGGAGAACTGAGGCACAGACAGATATAACTTTCCCAAGGCCACCTATCTAGTAATGGCTGCATTCAAACCCAGGGAGTCCTAGCCACTAGGCTATATTGCCTCTAAAGTGAGCTACTTTGAGCCCTCAATAATAACAACTAACATTTGCAGAGTACTTAGGGACCAGACACTGTTCTAAGCATTTTACACATATTCATTCATTTTTATCTACATAATAGCTCTATAAGAGACAGCCTATTGATATCTGCATTTTGCATAGGGACAAACTGAGGTATAGAGAGGTTAAGCAACTTGTTAATGCTCTCAGCAACAAATGCAAGAATTTCAGCCCTGATTTCCAAGCCCATGGACTTAACCATTTAGCTATGCTATTTGGGGAAATTTATTTGTACCCTAAATGAAAAGGAGGTGAAGTCATTTATTTTTTTCATTAAAAATTCAAATTCATCTTGACAAACTGTCAACACAATCCCTGATGAGAATTCAAACTTAAAGAAAAAGCTGTAAGTCCTAAGGACCCAAGGATCCATAGTGTCATTCAGTGCTCTGCAATGTTTAGGTGATATTAACAAGAGATATCACAGAGTGGTTGCTGGTAAAAACTTTATTATCTAATAGATCTAGTGTTGAGTCAACAATTTACTATAAACCAACTGTATGACCAAGGGCAACTTATTTTCCCTTTAAATATCAATGTTTTTAGCCGGGTGAGGTGGCCGGCGCCTGTAGTCCCAGCTACTCCGGAGGCTGAGTCAGGAGAATGGGGCCTAAACCCGGGAGGCGGAGCTTGCAGTGAGCTGAGATCCGGCCACTGCACTCCAACCTGAGCCATAGAGCGAGACTCCGTTTCAAAAAAAAAAAAAAAAAAAAAATCAATGTTTTATTTGTAAAATGTGAATAATAATACCTATTTCCTAGATTTGTTTCAAGCTTAAATAATTTATTATTTAACTACTTATATCACCACTCACAGTGAATTATAAAAAGACCTTAAGAAATGTCAACAACTCTTTTTAATTATTGTTATTATTAGCTGTATCAGATAATTTTCAATACGTGGTCAGGTTGTGCATGAATTTTATAACATTTTTGTGCACCTATTATATATGTACCTGGAATTGTAGGAGAACTTGAGAATACAGATGTAAATAAGAAAACATTCATATTTTCAATAAGCTCAGAGCTTACAAATTTCTTTGATCTTTATTTATAAACACTACAGCATCAAACTTCAACAAAAACACTAAGTAGGCATTGATGAAATGCTTAACAGTAGCCAGTATTTTCAGCTTTACTAAGAATTTTACAAATTTATCCAAAAAATATTTGAGTTCCTTCCATGGGACCAGTTGCTGTGCTAAAAAGCTGGTGAAATGATACAAAAACGATAAAAACAATATTTATTGACAGAGGTAAGAGAGCAATTGGAAGATTGTGATAATTGCTAATAAAATAGGTACCTTACAAGAGGGAGAAGGAAATTTAGCCTAGTTTTTGCATCGTAAGTGTTTCATTTGAAAGGTAGGTAAATTTTAACTTCTCTTGTGATCGTCCAATAATTTTAAGTGTAGTTGTTTGCTTTGTATGAGGAGGTGATGTAGATCCATGGTGATGCCACCAGAAAGTCGAGGCTGGAAGATGCATTGCCTATGCATTGATTCGGGTTCTGGGTCTAGAGCTCACTGCACCGCCCTCAACCCCCTGAAAAATGGAAATGACATGAATCCAGTGGCAGACATTTAACTATTCACTGTGTGAACTTTTCTGGAAAGCAGTATTTATGCTTTATTTTATGTTTACATTTATTTATTGAAAAATAAATAGTTCACCTGCGACAGAACTACCAGCATCGCCACTCTCTTTGGTCTCCTTATAGATTAGAGGCAGGAAGACACAGAATGGTTTCAGGCAGGTTTATTTCTTAGAAGAAATCATGGAATCATGGAATCATAGACACCCACCATGAGTAGGATTGACCAACATGGCTGCGATGAGTGTCATAATTCATAAAATGGCCTGTTTGCTTCCTAACTATTTTAGTAATAATAATGTAATAATTTTTATAATAATAACTTTTATGTAGCAGTTACTCTCTGCCTGGAAGTGTTTTAGATAATACTTGAACTCATACATTAACCCATTGAATGTCCAAGATGGTCTTATGATTTAGATGCTACTATTATCCTTGATTTACAGATAGAGAATCTGAGGTACAGGGAGGGTAACATGCCAAACATCACACGGCTAGTAAGTGGCAAAGATGGAATTTGAAACTGATGGTCTCAAGGGTCTATATTACCAACCCATCCACATGATGAATCTGTTAATAAAGTGTTCATATCTGCTTAAAATCCAAAACTTAGTCTTTCCCATTCCCATTGATTTGTCAGAGATTAATTATAATCCTTAACTTTTAAAATTATAAACTTAGACTTTGAGGAATCTCCAGAAATCATCCAGATTGCTAGACAAAGAATCATTAGGGATAAACTGATCAACTATTTGACAGGGGGCAAGGGGAGTTGGATTCCTATCCCCATCTTTATAAATCAATTTTGGATGAACCAAAATATAAATATTTTTCTTAAAGTAAGTGATTTATTTTTTAAGCCTTAAAAACAAACAGCCCTTTCTAAGCAAGATACAAAACACAGAAGACCAATACACTTAACTAAATAATATTTAGGATATTAAAAATATATATCATGAGAAAAGTCAAAGGACAAACTAAAACTAAAAAAAAAGCATGCAAAACATGTTTATATACAATATATAAAGTTTTTAATATATATAACTTTTCATAAATCAATACAGAAAAACAGCAAATAAAAATAGGTAGATATAAACAGGCAGTTTGCAGAAATACTATTGAAAATAGATGTCAGATTTTAAAATGCCCAACCTAAATACAAAAATTAGGCATGGTGGCATGTGCCTGTAGTTCCAGCTACTAGGAGGCTGAGGTGGACGGATTGCTTGAGCTCAGGAGTTGTAGGCTGCAGGGAACTAGGATGGTGCCACTGCAATCCAGTCTGGGCAACAGTGAGATCTGTTTCAATAAAAAATTTAAAAATAAGTAAAAATTTAAAATTCCCAACTTTAATTATAATTAAAGCAATTCAAATTAAAATCACAACATATAACCATTTTTTAGATTGTAGAGGCAAAAATGTTTTAGACGGGATAAAGAAAGAAGCATTCTAATACTTTCATGGTAGTTGAAGATGCAACATTTTTGGAGGACATGTGAGCAGTATTTAGTGAAATTTTACTGCCTGTACACTATCTCCAATACAACATTGAGTAGAAGTAGTAAGAGCAGAAAATCATGAGTTGCACCTAATTTTAGGGGGAAAGTACCCAGTCTTTTAACACTAAATATGATGTTAGCTGCGGAATTTATCATAGTTGCCCTTTATCAAGTGGAGAATATTCCCTTCTCTTTCTAGTTTATCAAATGTTTTTTATCATGAGGTGGTATTGAATTTTGTCAAATGCTTTTTCTGACTCTATTAAGATGACCATGCGCAGTTACTTAATTCTACTGATGAGCTATATTATGTTAACTGATTTTCAGATGTTAAACGTTATCAGAATTAAAAAATTTATTCAAACACACTTAGATTCTTTGTGGAGAACTTCAGAGCTCTTTTTCCTTATAGACTTTCTCTCTCTCTGGGCTAAATCTCTGAGTTGCTTTCTGCACAGTGAACAGGGTGGTAGCCTCTTGTTTTCCTGGCTTGACTGTCCCCGCTTGGAACCTCTGCACTATGAGTGAGCTTGGGTGAAGGCAATTGGCTTCCAGTATTCTCAGGCAGCTGCACCTGCGGACCTACCTCATACTAGTCAGGGCTCTGTGAAAAAAGGGAGCTCCTCACCTCCTGACCACACTCACCATGAATTTAGTCTGTCTCATTTAGAGCTGGAGGGCATGAGACATGTTGGAAGCCCGCCCCTCTGTTCATTAAGCAGTCGTGGTAACCCTTTATTGGAATCCGAGGGAAGAAGGAGCTCCACCTCTTCGGGCACACAGGCCAGGAGAGGAGCATCATGCTAAGTAGGTGTGGGAAGGAAGGAGGAGAGGACCGGGACCACTTGCCTCAGAAAATGCCGTCATTTGTCACTCTGTTCTCTGTGCTCCACATTGCATTCACTGTCACCAAATCATTTTAGCTGTAAAACGTTGATATGTGTGACTCTTTCCCCATTTGACTGAACTCCTTAGGGACTTGTTCACCTGGAGACCCCACTGGGACTAACACATAGCAAATGAGGAAGAATGTTGATAAAAATGGCCAGAATTTCCAGGATTTTCAGAGAACAAATAGGGTTTGATTGCCTTGAAAATAATTCATTTACCTCCTACAAAGGAAATGAGTTTAAATAGATGAAATTTTTGAAGAGCATGTATAGAGACCAAACTGTTACTACACAAAGCTGCAGAGAAATGGACTAAGGAAATTTAAAGCCAATGTAGGTAAATGGGGGGAAAGTCTGCCAGTAATGAAAAGGAATTGCAAATATGGGGCCGAGCATGGTGGCTCACATCAGTAATCCTATCACTTTGGGAGGCTGAGGCAGGCGGATCACAAGGTCAGGAGTTCGAGACCAGTCTGACCAATATGGTGAAACCACTTCTTTACTAAAAATACAAAAATTAGCCAAGTGTGGTGGTGTGTGCCTGTAATCCCAGCTACTCAGGAGGCTGAGGCAGGAGAATCACTTGAACCTGGGAGGCAGAGATTGCAGTGAGCAGAGGTAGCAGTGAGCCGAGATTCCGCCACTGCACTTCAGCCTGGGTGAGAGAGCAAGATTCCATCCCCCCTCCTCCAAAAAAAAAAAAAAAGAAAGAAAGAAAAAGAAAAAGAAATTGCAAAGATAAATTGTTCATCAGAACACAGCTGTCCTCAGTCATAAAATCAGCAAATCTACTTCAATTGACTTTACAACCTAAGGGAGACTCATTAAATTTAGAGTCATTGCTAATATCTTTCAAAATAAGAACGATTACTCATTCAAAATTGTCAAAGAATAAAGCTAGTGAGGTCTGTCTAATCAAGTTTGCAGGTCTGCATCTATGAGGCTTAAAAAAAAAAAATGAGGAAGATATTCTTAACCCAGAAATAGGACCTTTACAAAAATTACAAAAGAGAATACTAAAAATTTTAGGAACAACTATTGTTTCTATGTATTCCAATTGAGTAATAGACATTAAAATAAACAATAATCTTTATTGATACAGAAAAGGACTTGGCATAAAATCTTATGGTTCATCTAATCCAAACTTGTCCAACCTGTGGCCTGTGGGGCTCATGTGGCCCAGCATGGCTTTGAATGCAGCTCAACACAACTTTGTAAACTTTCTTAAAACGTTATGAGGGGTTTTTTTGTGATTTTTTGTTAAAGCTCAACAGGTATCATTCATGTTAGTGTATTTTATGTGTGGCCCAAGACAATTCTTATTTTTCCAATGTGGCCCAGGGAAGCCAAAAGGTTGGACACCGCTAGTTCTAATGCAAAGCTGTAATAAGGGAAATAAATGAAGGAAATTAAATTGGAAGATATTATAACTGAACCAAATGTACAAAGCTAGTATTGAAGCACATAGAACTAGAAGACAAAAATTTCCAGTTTAGTTGATACTATTTCTCCTTGTAATCATATGATGTTGTTGTGATTGTTTATTATCTATTCACTAGTTAATCATTTATAGAGTATCTACCTGGGGACAGGCTGTTAGTATCTAACTGTTATGGGTTGGGGCAGTATGCAAGGAACAAGCAAAATTCCTACCTTCAAGGAACTGATGTTCCAGGAAGAGGATACAGAGAATGAACAAAGACAAATAAAGATATATCAGGTATAAATCCTACAGGCAAATAAAACAGGAAAGAGCAATAGAAAGTGCACGAGATGGGCAATTCCTATTTTAATCCAAATTACTGTAACTCATAAAGAAAAATTACTCCTTTTGAAATTAATGAATCTCATATTCTAATCTATGTATATCTTCTTATTCTCCCTTCCTCTTTCTTTCCTTTAGTCTTTCTTCACCAAATCTTTGTTCATCGTTCTTCTCTCAAACAGCTCCATAACATAGTAGAGGATACAAATAATATATTTTATTTATTGTGTGTTTTTCTGGCTTTTATCAAGACGGACATTTTGATGTTTTCAAAATGATTATATTATCAGAAGATAAGCATTGTGAAGAAATTTACAATATGATGAAACAAAATGAAAGCATACATGAAGTCCTGTACTTTTGCTAGAATTCCACAAATTTGGCTTTAGCTTTTCTAGCGAACAGAAAGGGGAGATAAATTAGCTATGAAATTCAAATGGCTACAAGGTGAAACAAATCAATTGCTTGGTGACACATGGCTACTTCTGATAGAATATTGCCACTGCTGGCCCTCCTTAAGAGAACAGGTCACGGTAAAGTTAAACTTGTTCCCATTGTCATCTTTCTTCATTTGGTAGTTTCTGATTGAAAGAATTTAAGTGTGAAATATCCTAAAATACTGGATCTCATTATGTTCTTCATGGTGTCTACTATATGCCCAGGGAAATGTTACCTGCTGTATTATAATAATCAACATGCACTATCACAAATTAAAATCACAGAGAAAATAGAGTTAACTGTGGGTTGATATCATAGAAAAATTTTGTGGAAAGTATAATTTAAATTAATTTGCTAGAATTGGGAATGTGAGGAGAAAAAAGACAAAGGTTATCCAGGATCCAGCTGAGGATGGCAGCAATAGGTTAGTATCATGATTTGTTTTGGAGACAGTAAGGAAATCATATTGACTTGAGCAGAAGCTTCATTTTATGAAACAGTGGGAGAAAAGTTTGTGACAGATAGCAAATGCTCTGGTTGTAGAGGTTAAGCTTGAATAGTATACATTTGGTGCTTTAAGCTTCAGATTCTAAATTTGGTGTTCATTAGATAGTTCATTAGATAGGAGGCATGTAGATCTCCTGAAATTATTTATGATTGTGAGTTAATATGTGGGCTTATTCACATATGCATGATATGTATGCTTATCTTGAGAAAGTGCCTGTCTCATTCATCACTTTCTGAAAGGAACATAACCTGCTTATGCCAACATCCAAACAACAAAAAGTATAGAAACATTGCCCTACAGTCACTGATTAACAATGGATGCTCATTAAGAGACTACTGCTAGGCTTTGAAAAATTTGGGGCTGCTAGCATAAAGTCATTTCCATTCCAAATTCGTGGAATTTTAGCAAAAGTACTGGACTTTATGGCATGCTTTCATTTTGTTTTATCATATTGCAAATTTCCTCACAATGTTTATCTCCTGATAATATATTTATTTTACCAACATCAAAATGTCCTTGATACAAGTCAGAAAAACACACGATAAATAAAATATATTATTTGCATCCTCTACTTTGTTATGGAGCTGGAAATCTTGGAAATCTTGATTTGATGGGAAGCAATGAAAGCCCATAGTTTTATTCATTTTGCTTGTATAATATCAAAAGCAGTAGTTCCAAAACTTTGGCAGATAGAATTTTCCACACCTACACAGTCCTTCCTCCACTCAGTTTATTCTCCTAACTGGCTGATTCAAGACTTTGTAAAGTCAGTACCTATTTAGGGATTGTGTGGTCATGCTGAAATGTCATCCTCAGGTTCAGGAACACATAACCAATAATAATCATGAATTTCCAGTCCAATTAGAGTGATTTTTATTATTATACTTGACACAAAATGAAGCTATTGAAATAAAATTGAAAATTACCAACACCTTCTACCAAATAGAATTTAATTCTTCTTTTGGAAAGTCTAATGACCATAGAGAGATGATAAGGCAGCTTTTCAAAGGCTTGGAGTAGCTGAGATAGCAATAAAAAGCAATAAATCAATGTTAGGTAAACAGAAGAAAAAATGAACTAAAACTGTTTTAGGATTTTAGAAGTTAAGTTTTTTTCATACCAAAATCTCTAGGCATATAAAATCTCATGTAAATCAAAACTAATGTGCTCTGCCAACTGGGTCTGTTTACTTTGGGGTATTTTTCACATTCTCCTCATGTTTCCAATTACAAAAAAAAGCTAATTATCTTTAAATTAAGGCTTATCTGACAGCTGATTCTGCAGTAAACTTACAACAACAAATTTATGTTTTCCCATGGCAGTACCACAAGATATGGAAACATCATAATATTATGTTAAGATATGACTGCATGTTCTTATAAGATGCAAAACTTGGCCGGGCGCGGTGGCTCAAGCCTGTAATCCCAGTACTTTGGGAGGCCGAGACGGGCGGATCACGAGGTCAGGAGTTCGAGACCATCCTGGCTAACACGGTGAAACCCCGTCTCTACTAAAAAATACAAAAAGCTAGCCGGGTGAGGTGGCTGGCGCCTGTAGTCCCAGCTACTTGGGAAGCTGAAGCAGGAGAATGGCGTAAACCCGGGAGGCGGAGCTTGCAGTGAGCCGAGATCTGGCCACTGCACTCCAGCCTGGGCGACAGAGCAAGACTCCGTCTCAAAAAAAAAAAAAAAAAAAAAGCAAAACTTTCTTCTTGACTATATATCATTGTATAAACTCAATTATAATCTTTAAAACCTAGAACCTGGATGAATATATTGTATGTGTTCAATAAAGACCATTGGTTCATTTGAAATGTCCTCAGCTGTTCCTGTTTCCATGGAAGTTTGTGAAAGAAAAGTAACTGGATATATATGTTCATCTTCAGCCTTCTAAGTCCCTGTTCAGTCATTGAAAGAGCTCCTGGCCAGAAGGTTGTGTATGATACTAGAGCTGAATACTATATCCCTTGCTCCTAGTTCCGGCATGGTCGATACATCAGCCAGGTGACCTTAAAAGTTATTCTATTCCCTCTTAGTGTATTACCTTATACAAGCCTTTTCTTATCTGCCTACATGATACTTTTCTGTCCAAAACCATTATTTTTTAGGTTCAGTGGGCCATATTACTAGTCAAGACCAATGATGGCTAACCTCTAGGGTATCTTCCTAATGAAATCTATTTCCGAATTGATTTATCCAGCCATATTCTTTCCTTCACCTCTTTACTTTCTTAGATCTAGTGAATTTTATGTTATGTGTATTTTATCACAATTTTATTTTAAAAATCTGTTTGCCAATCTGAATAACCAAATATTTCTTTTTTATACAAATATTTCAGGCCAGGTGCAGTGACTCACGCCTGTAATCCCTAAACTTTGGGAGGCCAAGGTGGGCGGATCACTAGATCAAGGAGATCAAGACCATGCTGGCTAACATGGTGAAACCCCATCTCTTCTAAAAATACAAAAATTTAGCCAGGCGTGGTGGCACACGCCTGTAATCCCAGCTACTCAGGAGGATGAGGCAAGAGAATCCCTGGAACCCAGGAGGCAGAGATTGCAGTGAGCCCACTACACTCCAGCCTGGGCGACAGAGCGACACTGTCAAAAAATGAATGAATGAATGAATGAATGAATAACTAACTAACTAACTAACTAACTAAATAAATAAATAAATAAAATTATTTCAAACTTAAGCATTTTACAAGGATTTCCAAAACTATTTAATGGTTCCTCATGAAGAAAATAAAAACAATGTAAATGACTTAGCATTGCTTTCATGGCCTTCCATAGCATGATCTCATCTTATTTCTCTGAGATCTCCCAGTTTGCTATTTAAACTCAGGCTATTTCAACTCTTTGTTTTGCAAATATGTCATTTACTTTCATATTACTAATCTTAGCTAAGTCATACTCTTTCCTCATTTTAAAAATCCCCCTTCTTATCTTGCAAGATAGAGGTAAAATGTCCCTTCTGCCCTGAATCCTTGTAGAATTCAGAAAGCTCCAAATACATCAGATTTCTCGACAAGCCCAAGCTGCTGCACACAGGCCATCACATCTAATTTAACTAATTTTCTTTTGCTATCTTTCATTAACCAGTCAGAGTACATCTGGGCCCTCCCCTGCAAACAATGTTTTTGAAAAGCTAGATATATTTCCCTCTGTGTCTTTCTACCTTCTGGCAGAGTATTTTACATATAGTTGTCACACAAATGTTTGTTAACGTGTGTAATGTACCAGGAGTAGTTACTTTAGCACCTGGATTATTTTAAGACACTACTTGAAGGTTTAAAGTAACAATGCTTATGATAGTACAGAAAATTGGCAAACAAGCAAAATAGGAATAAATTAGCTCTGTGCTAACTAAAAGCATTTTAAAAATTACTAGTTGTGTTAAATTACAAAATAATTAGTTTATTAAAACAAAGACTTTGTCAGTTTTAGACAGTTTTAGACAACGGAATGATATATTTAGTAAATTTAGCACAATTGTTAATTAAAGGAAAATTCCAGATTCATGGAATATGACTGTCCAAAAATTAGCCAGACCACATTATAAATAAATGGGTTTACTCTGGCTCACAACGTTAGTTCTTTCCTGCTGCTGTTTTGTGTTGCTCAACATTAGTCTTTGCAGGAATATAATAAGCTAGTTTTTGTTAGAAAGTCAGATTATAAAGCCAGTAACTGTTAGAAATTTTGGTGGGTCTCTGTGGAAACCAGTGTGTATCACTGACATAAGTGTTAATGAGAATGACTGTGATAATTTGACATTTGGTGTGATTTTCTGGCTTAACGTTAACTGAATTCTGTCCCATTCTACTATTTCATGTGTATCACTTGTAATTAAAAAAATAATAATCACTTTATCCCTTCCCTTTGTGGCAATAGGAAGGTTTTTTAATTCCTCCTATTATGACCTCTAGGTGAAAAAACTGAGGATAGAATCCCTTGGTCCTTTGTTATTGGAATATAAGTTCTGTTGTCCTGCTTTCCCACCATTAAGACACATCACAGGATTCCATTTCATCAGAAAATGTGGGTAGGATAATTTATTTAAAATTTTAAAATTGTAACTATTATAATAGTTGTAATGCATTTACTTGGTACAAGAGTCTAAAGTTTACAGAACTTGTACTGTAAGTTCTGTAATAGGAGGCCTTTTAATGAAAATTCTTTCCCCCATAAAATTGTCATCCAAACACCCACTTTTGGGTGGCAACCCGGTCATCAGTTTTCTGCATCATTTCCCCAAAATGTTCAATACAAATAAGTAAAATGTGTATTTATTCTCTTGTTTTTTCTTTTTTTTTTTTTTGAGACGGAGTCTTGCTCTGTCACCCAGCCTGGAGTGCAGTGGCCAGATCTCGGCTCACTGCAAGCTCCACCTCCCAGGTTTACGCCATTCTCCTGCCTCAGCCTCCGAAGTAGCTGGGACTACAGGCGCCCGCCACTACACCCGGCTAACTTTTTGTATTTTTTACTAGAGACGGGGTTTCACTGTGTTAGCCAGGATGGTCTCGATCTCCTGACCTCATGATCCTCCCGCCTCGGCCTCCCAAAGTACTGGGATTACAGGCTTGAGCCACCGCGCCCGGCCTGTATTTATTCTCATTTTATACTTTAGTTATGCTAATCATAGCATCCTATACTCATTTTGTTTGCCTTACTTTTTTCCACTAATTTATCCTGAAGGCTATTTCATTTCAACATATAAAAGTCATCTTTTTCTGTATTTTCTCCCTTTCCCATTTTAAACTAGGGATTGTGTCATGCATATATAAGTCATGTTGCATGTATACATGTATAGAGCATATGCATCTATATAGCTTATGAAAGCTATGTAGAGTACTCATAAAACAACCACCTATGCAGCTACTTCTTGGATAAAGACGTGATACTACCAATAAATTTAAAGCCCATTGTGCATCACTCTTCATATTTTCTTTTATTTACCATCCAGAGTTTTTAAAAACTTGAAGTTTTATATTGAATACTCTCTTGCTTTTTTTCAATTTTACCACACATGTATGTAGATAATTATTTTCATAATACATGTGTTTGAGCAATAAAAGAAATTGTACCACATGTATTTTTCTATGGCATATTTTTCATATTATGTGTGTGATTAATCTATGTTAATGCACATAATAGTAATCCATTAATTTTCATAATTACAGAGAGGAGCCCAGGTAGGATTATCCATGCTCCTATTGTAGAACATTAAAAATTTTTTATACAATATTTTACTGTTGTAAGAAAAATAGTGCTATAAACTTTTTTGTGTCTACCTCCTGCATATGTACTAGAGTTCCTCTGCATGTACCTAATGGTGAAGTTGTTGAGTCCAGGGGTATGAGCACCACCAACTTTTCTAGATACCAAATCATTTTCCAAAGTGTTTATGTGGATTTACATTCACCACCACCTTTCTCTACATTCTCACAATACTTTTTAGTTTTGCCAATCAGTGAGTGTAAAATGCATCTCGTTTGATTTTCTTTTTCATTATTACATGTTAAGTTAGGAATCTTTTTATGGGTTTGCTGGATGTTGATTTTTTTCTCTTCTTGGAATTACTTGTTCGTGAGATATACCCACAGAAGACAGCATAAAACATACATGTATAATTTAAAGAATAATTATAAAGCAGACTCTTGTGAAACTACAACTCAAGTAAAACTCAAAACATTTTCAGCATTCCAGAATCCTTTCATATCCACTCCCCATTGCTCCTCATTTATCATCCCAGAGGTAACCATTGTCCTGATTTTTATTGTGTTAGGTCTTTTTTGCTACTGTTTGTCATTTTATCATTTATATATGTATTCCTAATCAATACAGCTTAGTTGTGTCTATGTATAAATATTATAAAAATGAAACTATACTATATGAATCTTTTGCATTTTGTTCATTATTTCACATACTTGGAAGATACATACACATTCTTACATGTAACTTCAGTTCATTCCTATTCAATGCTGTATAAGATTCCATAGTAGAAACACAGCACACAATTTTTCATTCCATTCTTTTAGAGACATTTTGATTGTGTCTACTTTTAGTTGTTTCAATCCTATCCAGATATTCTCGTATGTATTTCCTAGAACAGACTAAATATTACTTCAGGAATATATTAGGAGTGGAATTGCTGAGTAATAGGGTATGACAATGTTCAGCTTATTTAGGTAGTGCCAAATTATTTTTCAAAGTGGTGGTATCAAAATTATATTCACTGCAGTAGTCTGTGCCATTCCCTGTTTCTCCAAATCTATACTACTTCTTGGTCAAACTGTTTTCTTTCTTTTTTTCACCAATCTAATAGGTATCTAATGGCATCACTGTAGTTTCCATTTTCGTGTTTCTTTTAGCACTACGTCATATTTTTAGTTGCCATTTAAATTTCCTGTCTTGTAAAAGGCCCTTTTTATTATCTTTACTTAAGAAATTTAGAAATTGTTTATATAGTCTAGATATGAATCCTTTGTTAGTATATCTGTTATAAATATCTTCTACCACTCAGTAGATTATCTTTCATTTTCATATGATCTCTTTTGATTTAATTAATGCAGTAGAATTTTTCAATTGTTTTCTTTATATTTAATTTTATATTGTGTTTCATTTTTTAAAATCCTTTCTTATTTTGAGGTAATACAGGAGTTGTCCTATACTACCATATAAAATTGCAATTAATCTTCTATGTAGAATTGATTTTTGTTTATAGACTGAGGTAGGGATCAAATTTTGTTCTTTTCCATCTGGATACCTAATTGTATTTTTAGTAAATAATTCATCTGATCCCCAAGACTTGACATGTGATTTGCCATGTACTTCTCTCATACATCCAGTTTTCATAATCATAGAGATCTATTTGGGAACTTTCTTTCCTATTCCAGTGGTTTATTTTTCTATCTTTTACCTGTCTTAGTTTTTATTGCTTTAAAAATACCCACCTGGACACCCTGAATTTATTAATGTAAATTCTCCCACTCTATTCTTCCTACAGTGTGTTATGGATGTCTTTGGTCTTTTTCATTTCCATAAATTAATTGAAACTTTATTAATATTAAGCCATTTATACATGAACATACCTACTTATTCATTTAGGTTTAGTTTGCTTTAATAATTTTAATAAAATATTTAATAAATTTATCCATAAAGCGTTTCACATTTTTTGGTTTGGGGTTTTTACTACATTTTAAATTTAATACTTTTAAATATTAAACATTTGTTGATGTTCAGAAAGGCAAATGACATTTTGTGTATTGATGCTTTCTAAAGTAACATCTTCAAATAATCTCATTAATCCAAATGATTTATTGGTACAGTATATTGATTTTCTTCATTGACAATTATATTATCTGCAAATAATGACAGGGATTTTTTCTTTCAAAATACTTCCTCCCTTTATTTATCTTGTTGTACTGGCTTGGATACTAAGATATGTGTTGAATATTAATGATAAAGTGAGAATCCTTTCCTTTTCCTGATTTTAAAGGGGATGCTTTTGTTTCCTCATCAAATCTGAAGTTACTATAAACTTGAGAAAATACCTAAAATCAACTTTTTAAAATTATCTTTTAATCCTGGTTTTCCACAAAAATTAATGTAATTTTTTACATGAATTTGCTTTTAAGTGTTATTTAATGGTCTTCCACATTGAGATGATCAAAAATAAATGTATCTACTTTTTCTGACTACAAAAAGAAGGTTAATGGAATGATGTTAAACCAGTTTTCATCCCCGGAATATGTTCGAACTGCTCATAAGGTACACTGGGGAAGAAATCCTCTTCCACTCCTTTTTTTTCTTCCAGTACCAAGGTACAGTATCAACCCAGCACTGCATTAAAATAAATTCTTTGCTTGAAGTATTTCAGACCTTACTGGGGTAGTCTAAACTTGGGTCACATACCTGAGGAAGAGCTACCTTACAATTCCAGTTTCTAAGAGGAGATATTTTATTCTTTGGTCTATAACTAAGGTCAATATAGCAATGTTGGCTATGCGTACAGGGTCTCCCACTCCCCATCCAACCTAGTAACAGTTTTATTAAGGTTGTGGCCCATTTTTATGAGAAAGTCTGATTTAACTACCCAAAATGCATGGTTCTGGCCTTTTTTTCTGTTTTACAAGGTTCTTAACGCCGATGCTCCAAGTCATTAAGGAATAGGAAGTTCTTTAGGCAACCACTAGTTTTAGCACGTGTTTAGGTCTGAATTTGTGCTTTAGTTTCAAGTTTGGCTTCTAAAGAGTTCCTTTACTTTATTGCAAACTTAACCCTGTATCTAATATGCATTTGATATTAATTCATTATGCTTAGTTGCTTTATAGTGGATTTCCTGGATAAGCTTTCCTGGATATCTGGTGTACCATATTAAGGGAAATAAAAACCGCTTTTTAGGATTCGCAGGTGCCCTAAATTTATACATTGTGGACCCTTAAGTAATTAATATAGAGTTCATGCACATTTTATAATAATTAAGGCCAGGCGCGGTGGCTCAACGTCTGTAATCCCAGCACTTTTGGAGGCCGAGGCAGGCGGATCACGAGGTCAGGAGATCGAGACCATCTTGGCTAACACGGTGAAACTCCGTCTCTACTAAAAATACAAAAAATTAGCTGGGCGCGGTGGCGGGTGCCTGTAGTCGCAGCTACTGGGGAGGCTGAGGCAGGAGAATGGCGTGAACCTGGAAGGTGGAGCTTGCAGTGAGCCCAGACTGCGCCACTATACTCCAGCCTGGGAGACAGAGCGAGACTCCGTCTCAAAAAAGAAAAAAAAACTGCTTTTTATACAGACACGTAGCATTCAATTGTATGCATGCACCATCATCTATATAGCCATAGGCATATGTACGCATTCTTTTATTTTTAATGTTTATAAATGATACTATAACAGCAATTTCACAAAATAGGAGTGCGTAAGTAAAAAGTAGGAGAGTGACAGGAACAAAGAGTTATACGCGTTTGTCACTGTGACAGATATTGCCAAATTACTCTCTTTAGAGATTGTACTACATTATGTTCCCACCAGCAATGTATGAAAATATCTGTTTCTCTTCACCTTCAACAAGAATATCTGTTATTACACTTTTGATTTTTACCAGTCTTACAGGGATAAAAAATGGCATTTCAGTTTTGGCTTATTTGCAATTCTTATATTCTAAGTAAAGGTGAAGTCTTTAAATATGTTTAAAAGTCATTCAGAGCATTTTTTTCTATAAATTTTATGTTCATAATTGTTTCTGTACTCTTTATTCATTTGCTTCTGAATTGCTGGTCATTTCATATTGATTTGTATTTTAGCTTATTGCTTGTGATGCGAGTTGCCAACATTATTCTTCTGTTTTTGGTATTTTCAGCTTACCTGGGTTTGTTTTTTGTTTTTTGATTGTTTGTTTGTTTGTTTTTTGTTTTTGTTTTTTTTTTTTGTCATGGAGAATGATTTTAATAAAATAAAAATTTAGCCTCTGGGCTATATATGACTATTGGAACAGTCTTCTAAACTGGGGTATTACAAATTGGCACTTTTATCACTACTTTTTTTTTATCGAGTTCAGTGTCATTTTTGCTCCCTCTTTAAAACTTATAAGAATACAAGTTCAGGATATATTTGGCTATTTCTCTCATTTCCTATGTATCTACTTTTTCTGACTACTATGTGCATGCCAAACAGGAAGCATTCTTATACAATGGTTCCATTTCTTTGATATTTAAACACATTATGGTATTCCTGGAACAACTGATCGTTCTTTCAATGGCCTGGTTCATATGGGTTAGAAGAAAAAGATGATCAAAGAGTCTAGGTATTGTCAATAAATATTCTGTAAGCTACAAGAATCTAGTTCAAAAAGCACCAAGTAATAGGACAGTAATCCCCCTCTCATTCAACATGATTGGAATAGGCAACTAACAAGTTAATCAAAAAAGTTAAAGAGAAATATCATTTTAAAGGCATATCACTTAAACTGGTAAAGCTAAAATATATATGAATGTAAAGTCATTGAACAACATTTTGACTCATTGCCAAGAATTTGAATTTGATCACAGCTTGCTTGATTAGAATTTCATCATCTTAATGAGGATACCAGAAGCCTAGAAGGCAGCGTTGACATCTCCCTGTTTAGTCTATTTTAAAGTAAGTGTGTGTTTGTGTATGTGTGTGTGCATGTGTGTTAAGCACTGTGGATGCCAAGCTCTTCTAGAATTTTCAGCTTTATTTCAATCATTTGTTGCTCCCCATTCAACATTTATTTTATGCATATGTTAATATTAGAAGGCAACCCATTAGCTTTGAGAGTGCAGAATTATGTGGACATCTATCAACTTATATAGTAGGAATGAAGAATGTTGGTTAATTGGGTGACTTTGTTAAGTGGGATTAAATTAAGTACACTTCAGTTGCATCTGCTATAGGGAGTAATGGTTAATTCAGTGAGTCAATCAAGTACAGTTAGACAGTTTAAATTATACCTTCCATTTTCACCTTTCTTAGGAACACTAGACATATTTTCAAATCTTTTAGTCTCCAGATTTTTAGCTTTTTGAGAAAGAAGTAGATTGTAGTAATGTTAAGTTATTGATATAATCATATTCTGGAAAGTAGATTTAAAGCACTGTTGGCCAAAAATATGCAACAAATGACAAAAATACCTTCCCCTTGCAGAATTGGCACTAGTTGATTTAGTATGAGTTTTTCTAAAATCTTTTCTTGTATTTAGCAGAACTTTGGCTATAGTCAGTTTACAGAAGTTGGCAAAATCGTTCAGGTTCTTAATTAGAAACATCATACACTTCACTTGGTTTTGTTCTCACCTGGAAATCAGAGAAAACATAACCTCATGGACAGCTGTAGGCCACTAGTTCAACTGAAAAAATATACTGGACAAGTGCCATTTGATATCTGTCAACATCCATCAACATCATCCTCATTACCATCATCAGAAATATCATTTACTGAGTATATGCCATATGTCTGGCACTGTACTCTGTGCTTTATTTGGTTTACTGTTTAAAAATTTCAAGGACAATGAAAGGTACAGATTATTGTTCACATTTTCCAGATGGGGAGAAACTCAATAAGGTATAAGATATAATTTTCTAAAAGGCAGTCACTTAACATGTAGGAGAACAGGGCTAATAACTGTCTAACTCTTTCCCAGTCAGTAAAAGTGTTTTCACCAACATAATTGTGTTAAAAAGTATGCTTTGAAGGAACAAAAATGAACTTAAGTAAGCTTAATTAAAAATTTGTCTTAATCAAAAGGACATTATCTCATGAATCAGCCAGACTAAATGGCCATAATTTTCAAAGAGATTAGGATCAGCAATTAGAAAGTCAACAGAAATTCAACCTCTGCCTCGTGTCCTTTTGCATTGCTTTGCTTCATTCTCATCCCACCTTCACTCTCTCTTCTGCTTGTGATATGTTAGCAGCTTGTGATATGTTAGCAGCTTGTGATATGTCAGATATTCACCTCTGATAAGTCAGTAAGGGTGAAGAGAGGGTGACACATCACTAATAAAATAGAAAGGAACATAGCAAAGGCTGCTAGCAGCTCACCAAAATCCACATTTTCTTTTAAGAGTACAGTTGGTCTAAGTGTCCCAGCTATTTTACAGTTAGGTACAGCAAAGTTATTAAGTTTCCATCATAAAATGTGAATAAAAATGATATGTGCCAATTCCAGCCCCAGACCCTATAACACTCATTTATTTTCAACCCTTTTATGCCTGACCAGAATGGATAAAACCCAAACAAAGCATAACCTTGAAAGGTATATTTTAAAGTTGACAGAACATTGGCAGCCTGGATCTCTAAGCGACTAGATGGAGTAGAACTGCCTTGCCAAATTTTCAGCCTACTCATTATTGTTATTTGGGAGAAATAAAGTTTCAGTTATTTGAGTAATACACTTTAGGGTAGTAAGTAGATCGCTCTGTTTACGCCAGAGAGAAGACACATAGGCTGAGAAGATATACCTCAAAACTGTAAGGAGTAAAGTAGAAATTACAGGGGAACTATAAATAAGCCACAATAAAAAAATTATTTGAACTTACCTATTTAACTGCAAATAGTTATTTTATCATGTCAAATAACTTTGTATGCACATCACCTTCTCTAATCATGGTTATAGCTGAAATCCTGATCTCCTCTGTTGAGACTTATTTTGCTTGGTTGGCTGTGAGTCATATTGAGGGGAAAGACTCTACAGTTGTTTTCTTTGTCTCTTAAAGGACATATTTTCCAAAGTCAGCCTATTTGGAAAGTATATACAAGATTGTTCCAAAATATTAAGCATATATTTTTGTACTAATTCTGAAGTTCAAAAGAAATTGAAAATTAATTTAGCTCAGTGTTTTTCCCAAAGTAGCTTACTTACTATCTAATTGAGCAAAAGACACACATAGCATTACAACGTTAGTTCGCATTATAAAATATTTTAATTGTTATTTTTTGATGTATTCCATTAAAGATTTCAAAAGCATGTATTCTGTATTCCACTTTATTAAAACAAATAACTTTTCAAGGAATAGAGCAAGATGGTCAAATAGAAGGCTCCACCAATCATCCCTCACGCAAAGCAAAGACACCAATTTACCAATGTCTAGACAGAAAAACACCTTCATGAGAACCAAAAATTGGGTGAGCACTCACAGCACCTGGTTTTAACTCCGTATCACTGAAAGAGGCACTGGAATCAGATAGAAAAGAGTCTTGAATTGCCAGCACCACTCCTCCCTCATCCCCCAGCAGTGGCTACACGGCACAGAGAGAGAATCTGTGCACTTGGGAAAGGGTGAATACAGTAGTTGTGAGACATTGCATTGAGCTCAGTGTTGCCCTGTCATAGCAGAAAGCAGAACTGGGATGAACTCAGCTGAGGCCTGCCCACAGAGGGAGTATTTAAAGTGGCTCTAGCCAAAAGGGAATCACTCATCCCAGTGGTTGGAACTTAGTTCTGGCAAGCCTCATCACCATAGGCGAAAGCATTCCAGGGCCCTAAACAAACCTGAAAACACTCTATGCCACAAGGACTGAAACTCCTAGGTAAGGAGTTGCCTAGGCTCAGAACTGGGCTCAGAACCAGTGAGACACCAGCCAGGGTGGCTAAGGGAGTGCTTGCTATGCCTCTGCCCAAACTCCAGGCTGCACAGCTCACAACTTAAAAAGAGACTCCTTCCTTCTGCTTGAAGACAGGAGAGGGAAGAGTAAAGAAGACTTTGCCTTGCATCTTGCATACCAGCTCAGCCACAGTAGGATAGAGCACCAACCAGAGTTGTGAGGCCCACTCTCCAGGCCCTAGCCACCAGATGACATTTCTAGACACACCCCGTGCCAAAAGGGAACCTACTACCTTCAAGGGAAAAAACCCAGTCCTGTCAGGACCCATCACCTACTTACAAAAGAGCGCTTGGGCCCTGAATAAGCAGCAGTGACATCCAGGTAGGACACTGTGGGCCCTGAGAGAGAATCTGAGACTTGCCAGCTTCATATGAAACTCTTCTGCTTGAGAAAACCAGAAGAAAAAGTAAAGAGGACTTTGTCTTGCACCTTAGGTACCAGTTCAGCCACAGAGGTGTAAAGCACCAAGCTCTTGGGATCCTCAGTTTCAGGCCTTGGCTTTTCTGGACCTACCCTAGGCCAGAGGGGATCCCACTGCTCTGAATGTTGGGTTCTGGGCCAAGCAGCATTCACCATACGCTTACTAAAAAGCCCCTAGGAGTTAATCTGCAGTAGCCTGGCAGTATTCTGTTGGGCCTGTGGAGGTGGTAACCATGGCGTGAGGCCTCTCTGCCAGGGGAAAAGGGAGGAAAGTGTGGGAAGGACTGTGACTCATGGTTTGCGTGCCAGCTCAGCTGCAGTACAATAGAACCAGGTAGACTTCTACGGTTTTTGACTTCAGTTTCTGGCCTCTGGACGGCACCTCTGAATCCACCCTAGGAAAATTTGCTGCCCTGAAGGGAAGGACGCAAACCTGGTTGGCTTTGCCACCTGCTGACTGTAAAGCCCCAGGGCCCTGAGAAAACAGACAGCGGCCAGGTTGTTGTTACATCAGGCCTTGGGTGAGACCCAGTGATGTGCTGGCTTCAGTTCTGACCAAGTGCAGTCCCAGTGGTGGTGGTCACAGGGGTGCTTTTGTCACACTGCTCCCAGATCTAGGTGGCTCAGAACAGAGGGATAGAGAGAATCTGTATGGAAGAAAGTAAGAAAAGAACAAGAATCTCTGCCTGGTAATACAGAGAATTCGTCCAGATTTTATCCAAGACCACCAAAGTGTACCTCTACAAGTCTACAGGAACCACAGCATTACAGGGCTTGGGGTGCCACCTAAGGTAGATACAGCTTAGATCACAAAACCCAAGTCCTTTTGAATACCTGGAAATCCTTCCCAAAAAGAATGGGTACAAACAAGTCCTGCAAAGACTACGATAAATAACCTAAATCTTCAACTCCCAGACACAGACAAACATCCATAAGCATCAAGACCATCCAGAAAAACATGACCTCACCAAATGAACTAAATAAGACACCAGGGGCCAATCTTGGAGGATCAGAAATATGTGACTTTTTAGACAGACAATTCAAAATAGCTGTTTTGAGGAAATGCAAATAAATTCAAGATAATACAGAGAGAAAATTCATAATTCTTTCCAATACATTTAATGAAGAGATTGAAACATTTAAAAGAAGACATACATTGGGTTCTTGGGCATTTGGGTTGGTTCCAAGTCTATGGGGCACATATATACCATAGAACACTATGCAGCCATAAGAAAGGATGAGTTCCTGTCCTTTGCGGTGACATGGATGAAGCTGGAAACAATCATTCTCAGCAAACTAACACAGGAACAGAAAACCAAACACCACATATTCTCATTCATAAGTGGGAGTTGAACAATGAGAACACTTGGACACAGGGAAGTAAACATCACACTCAGGGGCCTGTCAAGGGGTTGGGGGGTAGGGGAGGGAGAGCATTAGGAGAAATACCTAATGTAGATGACAGGCTGATGGGTGCAGCGAACCACCATGGCACATTTATTCCTATGTAACAAACCTGCATATTCTGCACATGTTCACAGAACTTAAAGTATAATTTAAAAAAAAAAAAAGAAAGGAGGTAAAGTGTAGAGCTGTTATTAGTTTTGTTTGTTTGTTCATGCAAACAGTATTAAGGTGTTATCAGCTTAAAATAATGGATTTTAAGATATTGCAAGCCTCATCATAACCACAAATCAAAAAAATTCAGTGGATACACAAAAAACTAAAATGCAAGAAACGAAATCATACCACCAGAGAAAATCGTCTCTACTAAAATGAAGATTAGGAAGGAAAGGAGAGGAAGACCATAAAACAACCAGAAAACAAATAACAAAATGGTACGAGTAAGCCCTTACTTACCAATACGAATATTGAATGTAAATGAACTAAACTTTTCAATCAAAAGACATAGAGTGGCCAAATAGATTTAAAAACAAAAAAAACAAGATTCAGTGAGTTGTTGCCTATAAGAAACACATTTCACCAATAGGCCAGGCATGGTGGCTCACACCTGTAATTCCAGCACTTTGGGAGGCTGAGGCAGGCGGATCAAGAGGTAAGGAATTTGAGACCAGCCTGGCCAATATGGTGAAACCCCATCTCTACTAAAAATACAAAAAAAAAAAAAAAAAAGAAATTAACCAGGCGTGGTGATGTGCACCTGTAGTTCCAGCTATTTGGGAGGCTGAGGCAGAAGAATCACTAGAACCTAGGAGGCGGAGATTGCAGTGAGCCAAGGTTGCACTACTGCACTACAGCCTGGGTGACAGAGCGAGAATCCCTTAAAAAAAAAAAAAAACACATTTCACCTATAAAGACACAAATAGACTGAAAATAAAGGAATAAAGGGATGAAAAAAGGTATTACACGTCAATGGAAACCAAAAAGAGTAGGAGTTATGATACTTGTATCAGGCAAAATGATTTCCAAACAAAAATTATGAGATGCAAAGGAGGTCCCTATAAATGATGAAGGGATCATTTCAGCAGGAGGATGTAATGATTGTAAACACATATGCGTCCAACACTGGAGCACCCAGGTATATAAACCAAATATTATTAGAGCTAGAGAGATCGACCCCAATACAATAATAGCTGGAGACTTCAACACCCCATTTTCAGCATTGGACAGATATTTCAGACAGAAAATCAACAAAGAAACGGTGAGCTTAATCTGCACTGTAGACCAAGTCTACCAAATAGATACTTACAAAACATTTCATCCAACAGTAGCAAGCAGAATACACATTATTTTCCTTAGCACATGGATCATTTTTGTTGATAGACCATATGTTAGGACAGAAAACAAGTGTTGAAACATTCAACAAAATGAAATAATATTAAGCGTCTACTCCGATCACAGTGGTATAAAACTAGAAATCACCAACAAGAAGAATTTTGGAAAATGTACAGACACATGGAAATTAGACAGTATGCTCCTGAATGGCCAGTAGGTAGATGAAGAAATTAAGGAGGAAATTTAACAGTTTCTTGAAACAAGTAATAATGGAAACACAACAGCAAAAGCAATGCTAACAGAGAAGTTTATAGATTTAAGTGCCTACATATAAAGGAAGAAAACTTCAAATAAAAAACCTGATATAGTTTGAATAATATATGTCCCCAGCAAATATCATGTTAAATTGTAATCCCCAGTGTTGGATATGGGGCCTGGTGGAAGGTGTCTGGATAGTGGAGGTGGATCTCTCATGAATGGCTTGAGCCTTCCCCTAGGTGATAAGTGAGTTCTCGCTCCAAGTTCATATGAGATCTGGTTATTTAAAAGTGTGTAACACCTATGCCCTCTACCCTGGCTTCTCTCTCTTGCTCCTGCTCTGGCCATGTGACATGCCTGCCAACATACAAAAATCAATCTAACTGTCCATCAACAGATGAATGGATAAAGAAAATGTGGTACATACACACAATGGAGCTCTATTTAACCATGTAAAAGAACGAGATCTTTTGCAACAACATGTCATTTGCAGCAACATAAATGGAACTGGGGGTCATTAAGTTAGGTGAAATAAGCGAGGCACAGAAAGACAAACTTTGCATGTTCTCACTTGTTTATGGCATATAAAAATCAAAACAATTGGATTCATAGACATAGAGAGTATAAGGATGGTTACCAGAGGCTGGGAAGGGTAAGGGGTGGGTGCAGAGGAACTGTGGAGGGTTAATGGGTATTAAAAAATAGTTAGAGAGAATGAATAAGTCCTAGTATTTGTTAACACAACAAAGTGACTGTAGTGAAAAGTAATTTAATTGTATATTTTAAAATAACTAAAAGAATGTGATCAAATTTTTTGTAAAGCAAGGACAAATGCTTGAGGGCATGGACACCCCGTTTACCTTGATGTAATTATTACTCATTGCATGTATGTATCATAATGTCTCATGTACCCCATAAATATATCCACCTACTATGTACCCATAAAAATTAAACATAAAAAATAAAATAAAATAAGTACCTTTTTAGAGTTAATATATTACTATATAGTAAAATATCTGGAATTTTAGTCTCCCAAATATTAATGGTGATTATATCATTGTGATTACAAGTAATTTTTCATGGTTTGTTTATTTCTATTTTCTAACTTTCTTCTTTAATACATTTGTATTACATGTATTATGAAAACATTTTTAATGTAAAAATATGTGGGCAAAAATGCAAGTTCTGTTCATTGCCTATGACTCACAGCTAATGTATGTTTAAAAGATGGGTCAGGGAAAATGTCAAGTGCCAAGCTGTGTTTATTTTGCAATAAAATAAAGGGACATAAGTAGGAAATGAATAGAACAACTACACCTAAGAATTCCTCAAATATTTGAAAAAGGGCTACAGTCTGTGAGAAATTACCACAGTCATGAATACCTATTAAGATTTTAATACCAAGTTAACTTACAAGATACTTTATTGTTTTGGAGCTGAATTTCCTTTTACAAGTCAAACAGATTTTTTTGTATATGACTCTGGCCCAGGAGAGGGCAGACCATCACACATAAAGAATTTTAACTTAACCTTTTAAAGAAATAATGTTTATGGCATGACTAAGCCCTTAAAAAAGGAAGTGGCAATTCATCCTCAAAATATGTTGTTTTTTTCTCTCAGTATTTCCATTTCTATTTGTAATCATCTTCAAGCACAAATACTCCTTTCTAAATAAATTGTTACTGTGGTAACTTTGGTGTCATGATTATTCTTCCTTAAAAAGTTTACATTTATTCTGAAATTACACCTTTTTCACTGAGTTGTGAATCCCTTTTAAGATGAAAGTTTGCTGCTACTTATAAGGGAAACAAACAAAAAGAAAAATACTATGGAAATGAACTGGTCTTATACTTTTTAAAGTTTTATTTTGTTTTTAATTGATACATAATGATTGTACATATTTGGGGGTAAAGTATGATGTTTTGATATATGTATACATTGTGTAATAATAAAATCAGGAAAATTAGCATAGGTATCACCTTAAATATTTATCATTGTTTTGTAGTGAGAGCATTCAAAACCCTCTCTTCTAGCTATTTGGAAAAATAAATACATTGTTTTTAACCATTTTAACTATAATCATCCTACTGTGCAATAGAATACCAGAAATTATTCCACCTAAGTATAACTTTATACTCATTAACTAATCGCTCTTCATCCCTCCATTCTCCCCAGTCTCTGATAATCACTATTCTACTCTCTGTTTAAAATCAGTTAAAGACACATCAGCAACAACTACAAAAGACCCGAGGCCAATATCGCTGATGAACATAGATACAAATATTGTCAACAAAATATTAGCAAACCGAATTCAAGAACACATTAAAAATAACATTTACCATGAGCAAGTGGGATCCATTCCAGTGATGCAAGGGTAGTTCAACATACATAAATCAATAAACATGATGTATAACATTAAAGGAATCAAAGACAGAAACCACATAATCATTGCAATAGATCCAGAAAAAGCATTTGATAAAATAATTATTATTAATATAATAAAATATATAATAAATAAAAACTCAAAAGCCCTCAACAAATTGGTTATAGAGTGGATGTACCTCAACATAATAAAGGCCATAAATGGAAGCCAACAGCTAATATCATACTGAGTTGAAGAAAGTTAAAGCCTTTTTCTCTAAGATCTACACTAGACAAGGATTCCAGGATGCCCACTTTCACCACTTCTAGTCAACATTGTACTGAAATTCCTAGCCAGAGCAAGTAGGCAAGAGAAAGAAAACAAAGGGGCATCCAAATTGGAATGGAGAAAGTCAATTATTTCTGTTTGCGGACAACATGATCTTACATAGAGAACATTTTAAATATTCCACATACAAAAAACTCTTAAAACTGATAAATTTAGTAAAGTTGCAGAATACAAAATCAACTTACAAAAGTAAGTAGCATTTCTATATGTCAACAGCAAACTGTCTTTTAAAATATCAAGAAAATAACCCTATTTACAAGCACTGCAAAAAAATACCTAGGAATAAATTTAACCAAGGAAATGGGTAAAGACCTCTACAATGAAAACTATAAAACATTGATAAAAAAATCGAAGAGGACAAAAGTCAAAGGAAAGCCACCTTATATTCATGGATTGGAAAAATTCATATTATTGAAATTCAACTTAACTGTCCCTCAACAGCGGATTAGCTGAAGAAAATGTGGCATATATGGTGTGGGTGTGTGTGTGTGTGTGTGTGTATGTGTGCATTTGCCATGCAATACTAAGTGTGTGTGTGTGTGTGTATTTACCATGGAATACTAAGCCATAAAAAATTACATAATACCTTTTGCAGCAACTTGGATAGAACTGGAGGCCATTATCCTAGGTGAAGTAACTCAGGAATGGAAAACCAAATACCACATATTCTCGCTTATAAGTGGGAGCTAAGCTATAGGTACGCAAAGGCGTACAGAGTGGTAATGAACATCAGAGACTCAGAGGGAGAGAGGGAAGGAGGAAGGGATGAAAAATACCTGCTGGGTACAATGTATACTATTCAGGTGACAGGTACACTAAAAACCCAGACTTCACTATTATATAATTCATCCATGTAACCAAAACCACTTGTACCCCTGAAGTTCTTGAAATTTAAAAAAAAACAACAACAACTTAAAAAATAGACGTAAAAATAAAAAATTTAAAAGTTGGTTCAATACTTTTAAGTAAGCAAAGAAATGAATGCCAAGCTAATTTATTTAAAAGAGATGGATGATATAAAGTTGAATAATCCACTGAAATTAAATTCCTTTGAGTGACAAGTTAAGCCCATTCACAACACACAATTTGTCTATAGAACAAACCTGCACATGTACCCCTGAAATTAAAATAAAAGTTAAAGAAACAGAACCTTGAAGACCTTATCTTGCACTTACTGTATTCCTAGAACTAGTACAGAAAAGGTCTTCACAAATGCTATATGAATGAATCAACAAGCCTAGAAAAATAAACTATTTGCATGAACTTTAAAAAAAAGTTAAGCCCATTTCCCTTTCCAAACTATATAACAATTTAGAATTATTAAATACGTTTTAAGATTTGAGAGCCAATTTATTTCTTCTAAACATTTAAAATATAAATTCTCACCATGTTAATATCTTTTTAAGTATCAAATTACTTTATTAAGCATACTAAAGAAGAGAACATGAATATATGTTAAACTGGCTAAATAACTATATTCTATTATATTTGGGGTATTCCACTAAGATGGTCTACCAAGAATTCATTATAATCTTTTGTGCCCTTTTGCCATCTGGTTTAAAGTACGTTTGAGGCCAAATCCCGAAGTACAAAATGTCAGGTTGATATTTAAAATAAGTTCAAGGTTTTAAAAGTTATCCAAAAACTTATTTGCCTTTGCTTTTTCCATTCTTCGTTTAATGAGCTGATATTAAAATGACCTGCCATTATTAAGATAAGGGTTTAAAAATTGTAAACATATGTGATAATTAGCATAAAGTTAAACCCTGAAATTAATGGAAATCCAAGAAAGACTGGCTTTCAGGACACTTATTTTTCTGAGGTTTTATTTTCTTTCCTACGCTTCTGCCAGAGAACACTTACTAGTAACTGAATAAATTGCTGTAACAATTTCAGGTTTTGTTATGATACATAATTTTCAAAATTCAAAGAAAAATTTATAGGAACAAAATAATAATCTCCTAAACTCCAAAGAGATTAAAACGTGTTTACATATTTCATTAGGTCAATGAAAAGTTTTGTCAGTAATTACATGGAATGAAACTATTTTTCTCCAAAGTTTGAATAAAAATGAGTCTCACCCATTATATCTAGAATCATTATCTATAGCTCTATTGTTTTATATTAGACAAATTTTTAAAATCTCATGTCTACATGATCTCACCCTGGAGAAACAAAGATTTCTAATTCTGAAATGGAAATTTTAAAAATAAACAGGATTAAGTTTGAACTCTAAATAGGAAAATAAGCCTCAGTTCAGCTATTTTCCAAGTCTGGATGTGGTTCAAAAGTCACAAGAAAAGTACAGCTAACTTAGACCCTTGATTTTATGATCCATTTGATTGGTTTTGGGTGACTTATTTAAAGTCATAACAACAAATCCTTTCATTATCTTTTCATGTAGTTTGAGAACTTTAGCAATAAAAAGGGAGACAGGGTGTACTGTTCAGGCTCTCTGAACATTCTCAATAGTGAAAAACAAATAAAGCTAAATATGTGGTTACAAAAGACTTACAACTTGTGAATTTAGCTCGTATAAAATGTTTGGCTTGTTATATTTATTCATGTATTTGGGAGCTAGATGGCTTTTCCTTGTCCTGCCTCCATGGACTATAAAATGTGTCAATTGCTCTAGTTTTTTAATCTTCCTGCAATTATCAGTTAGCAAACACTTATCCAGTTTTAAATCTTGAAGCACTCCTAATGGTAACTTGTCTCCTCCCTCAGCTTGTAGACAGAAACTGATGTCCTAAAAGAATGCACAATTTCATTCTGTGGTCTGAATCAAGAATTTATCGTACTAAAATCAGACACATTAATTCATAATCATTTGTTCAATAATAAAGACTTCAAGAACTCTCTGTGAGCACTGTCACAAGGATGGACATTCAGGCTGAGGAGAGGCAGACATGGTTAGCCACTCTGTTAGCCATCTGGTTGCCCACAGTCCCCACCCATGCCCAGCTACATTCCCTGAGGTTTAGACATGTCTTTTTTCATGATGAAATTGGGGCTGAGATTCACATTATTTAGTGTATTCTGGAGAAGGGCTCTGCTCAACTACTTGTATTGGAAGCTCCACACAAGTGTTATGAAATAGAAATATAAAGTGAGTCACGAATAGAATTTTAAATTTCCTACTAGAACAAAGTAAATATAAATAGGTAAAAATATGTTTTCAAATATAATTTATTTGCCCAATATATCCAAAATATATTTTCATTGATTTCAACCTGCAATCATTATAACATTTTGTGAATGATATATACACACTCTTTTTTTACCATACTATTTTCTAAATCCAGTGTGTATTTTACATTTACACCTCATCTCAATTCAGACTAGTCATATCCTGAGTGCTCAGTGTCCCCTGTGGGTAGTGGCGAGAGGATTAGACAGTGCAGTTCAACATTACTACTCTTCCACTTGCCTACACAACCTCTAAAAAGAAGTGATTACATAAACTATAAAAATTAAGAATAGCTTAACATGATAAATACAAATAAGCTGATGGCCAGTTTTTATATTAGATCACCAGGGTGTAGTATTAATAGTTAAGCGTGTACTCATTAATTACATGACCTTGGGCATATTGCTTAACCTCCTTGTGCTTCAGTTTCCTCACCTACAATATAACAGAAATAGAATACTTCTTAGGGTTGTTGGAGGATTAACTAAATCAATATGCTTAAAGCACATAGAACAATGCTGGGAGAGGCAAGTTTTGTTGGAGGATTATGTAAATCAATATGCTTAAAGCACATAGAACAATCCTGAGAGAGGAAAGTGCTCTGTAATTGATGGCAGTTATTATTAGTAGTAATATTACTTCTATAGAATAGTGATTTTCAAAATATGTTTTAAAATACCATCAGCATTACCTGTGATCTTTCTACAAATGCAGCGATACTTCTTGAGAATTTTTATTTTACTAAGATTCCCAGATGACTCTTATGCACAGTAAAATGTGGGTAGCAATGGCCTACAGATTAAGGAGAGACATCATTAAAATGACAAATATGGTATCTAGAAATAACAATTTGTTCTATAATTTGTAAGAAGAAAAATTGTGGGAAATAGAGATATTAAGCAAATGGAAAGCTATAGAAATATCAAAATATAAAAAGGAAATTTGATATAGAGGCAAAGTAAAAGCACAAAGAATTCTAACTACGCTAAACAACTTCCATTTTAAAGATTCATTACCAATAAGACTAACTCAGTACAGAGGAAGAAGTAAAAGACAACAAAGGTAGAAACAGGTGTCCCATTTCGGGATCTTTTTGTGTGTCTCACAACCCTCCACAATTAGTTACAGCCTGTTAATAGCCCAGTGAGGATATTAAAGCAAGTGATTTTTCCCCATTTGATAAACGAAGAGACTAAGACCTGGAGAAATCATGGCTTTCCTATATTACAGAGAATGAAATGGCAGAGTTAAAATAGGTCTGACTAAAATGGCATGACAACAAAACAGTCATGACTAAAATCTTCTCAATCAAATCCTTGTATTACATGGGTGTATGGAGAATAATACTACTACTAATAATCATAATATAAATAGTAGTTAACCTTGTTAAAAGAGAGCTACTGAACCTCAGGGCTTGAAATATGTTAACTAAATAACAACAACAACCCTATGAGACAGGGTTTTTATTTACACTTACACCTCCTATTTTATAACTCCTGTTTTATAAATGAAGAAATTGATGCATAATTAATTCTCTGAGCAAATTCCCATAGTTAAGTCACTGAGTCCAGCTTGTACTCAGGCGGTCTCACTCCTGAACCTTTTTTTTTTATTTTTTATTTATTAATTATTTTTGAGACCGAGTCTTGTTCTGTCACCCGGGGTGGAGTGCAGTGGCATCATCTTGTCTCACTGCAAGCTCCGCCTCCCGGGTTCACGCCATTCTCCTGCCTCAGCCTCCCAAGTAGCTGGAACTACAGGCGCCCACCACCACGCCCAGCTAATTTTTTGTATTTTTAGTAAAAACGGGGTTTCACCATGTTAGCCAGGATGGTCTCGATCTCCTGACCTCGTGACCCACCCGCCTTGGCCTCCCAGAGTGCTGGGATTACAGGCGTGAGCCACCAAGCCCAGCCAAAACCATATTCTTAACAATTATAATATATACAGTGCCTACTTAACTTACCAGTTAGGGCAGGGGGGTGGTGAACCACACAAGACATAATTGCCCAATAAGGAATTTAGTAATAAATTTTCAAATAGTTCTTGACTTTATAAAATACATTATTCAGCTTTTTTAACCCAAAGATATTTTTATGCATAGCTCTTTTAGAAATCATATCTATTATATAAAGCAGTATATGATAAATTGGCTATTAAAGTTATGCCAAAAATTGGATATGAAAGTGAATCTTTGAAAAGCATTCAAAGTTTAACTGAAAAATTCCAAGTCTATCTGAAATAACTAATAATAATATTTTTGTTGAACCTCTATCTGCAAGGGCTAGGTGTAGTGGGGAAGGATGGAAAGAAAAATTAACTTTGTCAGCTAGTGGATTTCAGGCCATTTTGACACATTTGGTCCATTTCAGTCGTTTCAGTGACTTAAAGACCAAATAAATTATTAAAATCTAAATCTTCACTTCTTCACAGCAAAAGAAACTATCAAAAGAATAAATAGACAACCCAAAGAATGGGAGAAAATATTTGCAAACTATGCATCCAACAAATGTTTAATATCCAGAATTGGCACAAAACTTAAATCAACAAGCAAAATACCAAATAACCCCATTAAAAAGTGGGCAAAAGACATGAAGAAGACTTCTCAGAAGAAGATATACAGGTGGCCAACAAACATATGTAAAAATACTCTTGACTAATCATCAGAGAAATGCAAATCAAAAGCAGAGTGAGACATTGTCTATCACTAGTTAGAATCATTATTACTAAAAAGTCAAAGAACAAGAGATGTTGGAGAGGCTGCAGAGAAAAGGAAACACTTAAACCCTGTTGGGAGGAATGTAAATAGTTCAACTACTGTGGAAAAAGTTTGGAGACTTCTGAAAGAACTTAGAAGTATCATTCAACACAGCAATCCCATTATTGAGTGTGTAACCAAAAGAAAACAAATTGTTCTACCAAAAAGACACATGTACTTGCATGTTCATTGCAGCACTATTCACAATAGCTAAGCCACAGAATCAACCTAGGTGTCCATTAATGGTGGACTAGATAAAGAAAATGAGGTACATATACATATGGAATACTATGCAGTCATAAAAAAGAATAAAATCATGTCCTTTCCAGCAATATGAATGCAGCTGGGAACCATTATCCTAAGCAAATTAGCAGGAACAGAAACCAAATACTGCATGTTCTCACTTATAATTGGGAGTTAAACATTGGGTAAACATAAACATGGCAACAATAGACACTGGGGGCTACTAGAGTGGGGAAGAAGGGAGGGGGTAAGGGTTGAAAAACTAACTTGTGGCTACTATGCTCAGTGGGTGACAGCATAATTCATACCCCAAACTTCAACACCACACAATATACCCAGATAACAAACTTGCACATGTACCCCCTAAATCTAAAATGAAAGTTGTAAAAGAAAAATAGCTAAATAAACATATATATAGTTGAAATGTGGCAAATATTTTGAAAACATTGGTAATTAAGATATCAATTTTTAAAAATAAAATATTTTATTTATTAGGCAGGATAATTTTATTTTGTCTTTTGTTTTAAAATTCAGTTACTGTCATAATTTTAAAAATTTGGCAAAATAAAAAAATAAAAAGAAAAAATCTAAATCTTCTTTTATGTAATAAGTCAATCATATTAAATCTCATTATTTTTTGTTCCAGGACCTATATATTCAAGTGATAAAGCTGATAAGGACAGAGAAGTCTAGTTGCTTTATGTTTAGTACATCTTTGTCAAAAGCAGGAGATTATAGCTCTCCTCTTTTGATCACCACAGATGACCTTGAATGCTGTGGTGCAACCATTGCCCAAATAGCGGTCCTTTTTATGAGCTTGTAAACCCAAAATATCTGAGACAGGTCTCGGTTAATTTAGAAAATTCATTTTGCCAAGGTGGAGGACACACACCAGTGACACAGCTTCAAGAGGACCTGAAGACATGTTACCCAAGGTGGTCAGGGCCCATACTGGTTTTATACATTTTAGAGAGACATGAGATATCAATCAATATATATAAGATGTGCATTGGTTTGTCTGAAAAGGCAGGACAACTCAAGCAGGAGGGGTCTTCCAAGTCACAGGTAGGAGAAACACAAACAATTGCTTCTTCTGAGTTTCTGATTAGGAGGCAATCAGGTAAGCATTTATCTCAGTGAGCACAGGGATGACTTTGAATAGAATAAAAGGTAGGTTTGTCCTAAGCAGTTCCCAGCTTGACTTTTTCCTTTAGCTTAGTGATTTTGGGGGCCCCAAGAGTTCCAAGATTTTTTTTTTTTTTTTCACTTTTCCCAGTTTTCTTTTTAAAAATTTTTTGGGGAAACAGTTTAGAAGAAAATGAGTCTCTGGTTTCAGGTTTTGTCTGGTCTCTCATGATTAGGATAGTTTTTTCCTAGACAGGTAAGTCCCAAGTTATTAGGAAAGCTAATTTTTAGCAAGTTGAGAAGTCTCATGTCCTATGCAAAGGAAATAGGGGGAGGGAGGAAAACAACAACAGACAAAAGAACAATCCTGGAAAACTGATATAGGCTACATTACTCTAAAGTCCATACATCAGTAGGCAGGTATGAAAGTGACTTATGTAAATAAAAAGGTTGCTGTTATTTTCTTCTGAAGTTTAAGTTGTCTAGCTTCAGTTTGCAGGGCTTTACAAAAGCACAGCTTAGTTTTCATTGACTCCAAATTAGTAAAAATGGGAGAAAAATTGAAAACATTATTTTGAAGACTTGTAGCCAAGGAAAATTAGAATTTGGTCCAAACTGTAGAAAATAATAAAAGTTGAAAAACATCAGGCAAGACAAAAATCTAACAACAGGTGTACTATATTTTTTATACATAATTTTTCTTTCTCCAGTTTCCCATTTTTATTAAAGACACATCATCGTAGGACTGATCTGCTTATTATACTTGGCCAGATTATTTGTATAAAGTACAGCAAGAATAATTATTTTTTACATAGGCTTTATAAATTGGCTTTGATGGAACTTTGTTCCATAGTAGGAATATCAGATAATACTTTTTTTTAAGCCTTAAAGTTTTTTGATTCCATCAAAGCCATGGATTTGTACCATCAAATACCTATGACTTGGGTGAATTCTTCTCCTCTTGAGGTCCCAAGATAACTTGGGGCCCTGGGCACATCAAAAACTGACATACTTTCTTACCACAGGTCAGGAACCCTGTACAGTGACTATGTAGACAAGATATGATTCCCAAGGGGCTTTTATTGGCTCTGTAAGTCAAGTTTGATTCCTCAATGGAGAGCACACCATTCTGGTCAAAGCCTTGGTAAAATAACCAGTTTCTCCCATTGTGTCTTGTTACAAATGAAAACAGATTCTTACTGCACTTACGCAAATAACTATATTGTGATAAGTTAAGAATACTCACAAATAGTTTCCAAATTTTGGAGGAATCAGGTAGAAAGAAACAAATATGCTTCAAATTTTGTTCATAGGAGTATACTTAATTGTTAAAAGCTGTCAATAGCTCAAAAGAAAAGTTTCCTGGACTCTGAAAACAAAGGATCAGCAACATTTTAAGCAAAAAGTCAAAAAGATTACTTGTCTCCTATTTGTTTAGTCTGTGTGGTTAATTCCTATGCTGCTTGATATTCATGAACACTTCCACTCTTCATGAATCCTGAAAGTTTTTCCTCTATTCTGATGTTACAATCTCCAAAGTTATCAGAAACCTGTGTTCATGAACACCTGTTAGAGTTTTATAGCTGATTAAAAAAACCACCTTCTAAAGAGGACCAAAACAAGACAACAATTGTCCATGGATGACAAAAAGTTTTTAGGCAGCCATAGTCAAAGACACAATTAATGAGGAAATGTGTTACCTCCATGGCACACAATAATTTAACATAAAAATTATAATTATTACTGATAATGTACCCTAAGTCATATCAGAATTATAAGAGTTTCCCATAATTTTGGAACACATACCAATTACATATTTATACAAATACAGCCCAGAGAAAACCAAACACCATTTCATATTTGGTATAAAAATTATACAGGAAGCATTGTCAAAAATTTCAAATTTCATATTTGACAATGCTTCCTGTATAATTTTTATACCAAATAAGTCAAACAGGTAATTTTGGACTTTAGGAAAGCCAGTATCTCAAAGGATTAATTAGGTCAGAAAAAGACAAAATTTATAATCTGGTTTTGGAAAGTTTGTCAAATATCAAAGGTTTAAAACATTTGACATCACAAAATACGATCACAGGTCATTGTCAAATAAGTCATTTATTTAAACAAAGTGATAACTCAAGGATTTCAAAAAGGTGAAAACTTTCATTCTTTTAGAGAGTAGAATTAATTTTCCAAACAATAAGCCCTAATGAAAACAGCATAAAGTCAATTAGATTTGTATTCCAACATTTCATAAATAATCTGTAAAATTTTAATCTTTACTATAAGATAACTTCCATAACAAACCTTTTATAACCTTTATAACCTTTATTAAGGAGTTGATTAATGCTTCAAGAAAACCTTGTTGATCTGAAACAGGGGTGCACATGCTCGTCTTGCATCAGTGTGTCTTTGACATTAATGGTTAATTTATTTAATTATAGAGAAACTAAACTTATTTCATCTCTCAAAATTGGCCCTTAAAATTTGACATTCCCTCCTCTTCTGCAATAGTCCCTGGGCCTTGAGGAGTTGAATAGCTTTAATTTCTGACCATGTATCTCAGGAATCTAATTTATTTTGATTGGCATCTTCTACAGGGCCTGAAGATGGGGCTTTAATTACTGTCAGTGTTGAAGACTTCACAAGACTTGGTGTCCTTTTTAAGACCCAGACATCAAAGTCCTGTAACTCAATGTCACAAGGACTTTAAAAGCACATACAGAAAGAAACATGGATGTAATAACCTTAATTAATTTTTTAAATCTGTTTTTCTCTAAGCAAACCCAAACTTAATAATAATGGCATAGGAATTATTTCAATAAAACATAAAATCTGTTAGGCCAGTTACCATAAGGCAAAAGAAAAGACCTCTGCAATGCAAAGAATATTACATTGGAAGAAAACATTTCCTTTAAACTTTTAAGAAAACCTTGTTAGCATCAGGCCACAACAAACAGAACTTGAGGGGGATAAAAACTTATATGAGTGGAAATGAGTTGAAGGAGACCATCACTATTTCATGTCCTTTAAAAAGAGAGAGAAAACTGAAGATGGTGAGATGCAATACAAGTTGAACATTGGATAAAAAAAAAAAAAAAAGTAAAATCTCATATAATTTCTTAAGAGCAAATCAATTACTTAAGAAAATTTTATCGCTCTAATCAATTACTTAGTGTTGTGTTTTTTACATCAAACCCAATCTCTAGAAATACCATAATAATTTTCTTTTAATAACAGAAAACTTGATCATATACAACTTTTTTTTAAATAAATCCTCTTAATGTGACTTATACAGACCACTCATGACATGCTTGAACTTTCTGGTTTGTCCTGAACACCCCTCCTTCTTAAACAACCAGGCATTTTATTCTAGGACTAAATTTACTGTACAAGATTCTTTCTCACATAAAATTCTTTCTCTTTCATATTTCTTACCAAAAAAATCTCTTATTTCTGTAACTTTCTTTACATCCCTTATTTCCTGGCTCCTTTTACACTGTTTTATTCATAACCTTTGAATAAGCTTTGAATTAGACAAAAATTGTTTACCTTTTTAAAAAGGGAACTTGGTTTTTAAAAAGAATGTTATCATACAATATATTTTTATTGGAAAATACCCAGATAATGAAATATCTATTATATTATATAATTTAATATAATGTTCAATTCTAAATTACAACAAGTTTGTCTATGAGTATCCCATTACATTTACCTAATTATTTTATTTTAATCCTTTACCTGGATTATTTATGAAAATTGCAGTGGTCATTGTTTAAAGTTATGAAATTCACCATTACAAAATTCTGAGACAGTGGAAAAGATAAGAACTAACTGACTCCGTCTTGCTTGTAACCTCCAAGCTGTACTTGTTCACACCTGGACTTTGGGAGTAACTTAGTTTTTAGTTTAGCTTTGAAACAAACATGATAACAGTCCTTTCCCAAAACAAACCTCCTTACTGTCTGTGGGCTAGACTGCCTAAAGCCACAAGATTAGAAGTTATGGTAATTTTACTAAATAACTCAGGTTGTAGCTAGTTTCATTAAACCAATATCAATGTCTTATTTATTAAAAATTACACAAGCAAAGATCATTCTGTTTTGGGTTGGATTTGTAACCCCTACACCAAATTTTAACACCTTATAGTATTTGGCAGAGATAAGTATGAAATTGCTTGATTAATAAATACAAACAAAAATGTATGCTGGCAATTCTTAAGGCATTTCTGATTTATTTACTAAAGATTTTACTTAAGTTACATAAACTTGAAGAAGCATTTGATGAGTCCTTTCTTTTTTCCTAATAAAGTATTTGATTCAAGCACTTTATTTTTCTTAAGCCAATTAATTAGAACTCTGTTATATAGTTTCAGTACTGAAACATTGAGTATACAACACATAAATACATAGACATATGAGGTGTGCACTTAGAAGTACATCTTATAAATTCATAAAGACATTTTGTTTCCCATCTTAGACTTTCAAATTCTTGATAACCTGTTTCAATAGGTAACCTGTATCAATTATTGATAACCATAGGCATTTGTCAGCTAAATAGTCTTAAATTTGCTTATTAAAGGAAACAACTCAGGTGAAAATCGACTAGCAAAATTCACATTACAGGGTATGTAGAGAAAAAATCTGGTGTGCTAGAGGGAAATTAAAATGAATTTAATTGCCCATTACACATAAAATTATAGGAATTATAAAGGCCTTTTAAATATATATACACACACACATATGCAAACACATAAAGATCCTTTAGCTTTTACTTCAGAACTTTAGCCATGAGATAAATACAAATTCACTGGCTTGCAAATAAAAAACCTGTTGGATCAAAATAGTGGTTTTTTTATCATAATAGAAAAATAACAGAAGATTTAAAGCAGGCAAAATATAAAATAGAGAAAAAGAGAACTTAGGAACTCTGTAGTTTGCAGCAATCTTAGGGCTCTTTTTCCTTAATGTAAATAGGCAGAAAGACCATATTACCTCAATTTTTCATAATCTTTGGCAAGTAGTGGCGCCATGAAATCTACAGTGTGCTCGCAAGGGGGATCATTCTCCTCGTTTTCTCCTCATTCTTAGATTATTTGTTTCCCATTATTATTTTTTTTGAAGGAGCAACTGAGCTGTGGCCTAGAGTTTTTGTGTGGTATATTGATGTGTGCGCTTGTGGGCACGACTCCACAGTGTGTCACCACTGAGTCATTTCCACCCTCTTATGGGTCTCAGTTTCTCTCTCCAGAGGTCTGTGACCTCTGAGAGGGCTCAAAACGCCAGGTGATCAGCCCTCACATGTGATTTTTGGAAGATCCCTTTTTTAAAATTAATTTTTGTTGGGGATTTCCCTTCAGGGTCACTGCACATTGCAGAGGGTCAGCAACCAAGGGGCAACTTTCGGCTGGGAGGAGCAAATGCCCTCTCTCTTCAGAGCTGAGAAAACTCAGTTTCTCATTTACCTATTAATAGAACAATTCAATTCCTCACATAAACGTGCACAGACAAGCTGAATCAAGATTAATTTTAGAATAAAAAGCAATAGAGAAGACCCCTTAAAATGCATCTCCAAACCAGAATTAGGATCCTTAAACAGTAACTTCTTAGGAGAGGAAAAAGGAAAAAAAAGAAAACAGCTTATACCACTTCCTGCAAACTGTTCTCAGTCACCCCTATTTTGCAGCTCTCATCCGCCATTACACATGCCAAGGTCAAGTCTTCTCACAGTACAAGGTAATTTCTGGTACCCCCAAAGCCAAAGAGATCAGGTCATGTAATACAGGAAAACGGAGTGTTAGACCTAAGAAGAATCTGCCCATGACTCTTGACACTTCACAAAGAAGACAGAACACCCCAAAAGGGGTGAGTGGCACCTTTGTTCTGAATTCTTTAAAGGAGTTCAAGTCATTAGAAGCCTTCTCTAGTTTTTGTTTGTTTGTTTGTTTTTGTACTGCAGATGGAAAACAGGTAAGGAGGTAGGGGGAAAGAAAAGTAAACAAAAGAACATTTGTTGTTTTTTGTAAGACAGGAAGCAAACACAGAAACCGAGTGCCTGGATTTTTTGGTTTTTGTTTTTGCTTTTATTTTCCTTGTTTGCGACTGCAAGGAATTTTGGCCAAATTAGAGAGGTTTCCTCACCCATAATTTGGAATTCTTACTTAGATCTAACCAAGTCAATTAGAGTTGGTCAAATCTGATGGGAAAAAGGCTGGAACAAACAACAGAAACCCACAATATGATCACTGAGTGCCATAATGGTAAGGAGAAATTAAGACCACCTGGTTGTTAAACTTCAGCCAAGATAAAACCCCAATTCAGCTATTTACCTAGGGATGGGTCTCAGGCTGAAGACTGCTTTCTACCATCCCAGAAGGAGGGAAAAAAACCCTCAAACTCATCTTCCTTGCTAGGTGTGAGTTCAAATTCCGTAAAGGAGTTACCTGCCTTCCATCATCATGGAAACAAGAAATCTTGCCTTCTTTGTTGGAGCCAAGTTAACCTCCAGAAAAAAATGGGGTGGAGTGTGTTGGGGGAGTTGTACAGCAAAATAAACTTTAGATCTTGACCGAATTTTGGGAGACCAGGGATTCTCTGGAGGGAGTACTTCCAGACCTCAGCAATCGTCATATTTGTTTGAGCCATAAAGTTAGCTCTTGCTGGTACCAAGCACCGATAGATTTGTCAAAGGTCAGGGGCATCTCTATCAGAGTTCCTTTGTGGTTACCAAAATGTGAACCCCGAAAATCTGAGACATGTCTCAGTTCATTTAAAAAGTTTACTTTGCCAAGGTTGAGGACACGCACCTATGACAGAGCTTACGGAGGTCCTGATGACATGTGTCCAAGGTGGTCGGGCACAGCTTGATTTTATATATTTTAAGCAGACATGAGGCATCAATCAATGTATGTAAGATGTACATTGGTTCCATCTGGAAAGGCGGGACAACTCAAGCAGGGAGGGGGCTTCCAGGTCACAGGCTGGTGAAAAACAAATGGTTGCATTCTTTTGAGTTTCTGGTTAGCCTTTCCAAAAAAGGCAATCAGATATACATTTATCTCAACGAGCAGAGAGATAGCTGAATAGAATGGGAGGCATGTTTGCCCTAAACAATTTCCAGCTTGATTTTTCCCTTTAGTTCAGTGATTTTTGGGGCCCCAAGATTTATTTTTCTTTCACAAGCTCTACTCATAAATTATTCTGGAGGGACTCCACTGGGGCTCCTCCTGATACATTTGATGTTACAAGTGTCTTCTTCCCCCTCCCCGACAGGCTTGCTGCTAGGTTATTCTCACTGTTGCTATGGACAGCTCTCTTGAGGTATCAGCAAGATACCACAAGCCCCAGCTGCCTTGGGCACTCTCCGTCCTCAGGATCTCACGAATTCACGCCATTTCAATCCATGGTTATGCACACGGACTGCAGGAGCTCTGCTGCCTTTTCCCTACTTCTCATCCCGGTAACATCAGAACTAACTTGTAGTTTGGAGCTGAGCCTTTTTTCAGATAAGAAAAAGCCATTCATTCCACATCTCTTGATGGAACAGATCCTGCACCACAATTGTGTAGAAACCAGAGAAACAAGTTAACTGTCCACATTACTGTACTCCATGAGTAAAGGAGAAAGAAAGGGCTAGTAATTCCCTCTTGAGCTCTGCCCAAATTTTTGCTTTTCCTCTCCTTCCTGTATTTCTCCTTTTTGGTATAGTTGCTATATTTGAATGGATTATTAAATTATTCTGGTGTTTAAAGTCTTTTGTTCTCAACCTTGTGCTATCTTCAGAGAAAGCCCATAATAGAGTCATGAACCTCAAGGGATTAAGAAAGGGCCTCAATAATCTTTCATTTTCCCCATTATCACGGCAAATGCCCAAATGACAAAGAATTAAAAATCTAGAAAATTAAATATAAATTAAGGAAAAAAAGTGTACTTTTCAATAATATTTACTGAATTAATAGATATAAATATTGATAAATGAAGATTAACACTATTTCAAGTAAATATTGATAAATGAAGATTAACACTATTTCAAGTACAAAATACTTTATTCAACAGATTAGAATTCCCATAATAACATTCAATAAATGAAACTAATACTTCAATTGCTTTAATTTCCTTTCTCACAAGGATTTGGAAAGAGACTATGAAAGAAGTTCTAGGCCAGGTGCAGTGGCTCACTCCTTTAATCCCGCACTTTGGGAGGCCAAGGTGGGCAGATCACCTGAGGTCAGGAGTTTGAGACCAGCCTGGCCAACATGGTGAAACCCTGTCTCTACTGAAATTACAAAAATTAGCCAGGCATGGTGGCGGGCACCTGTAATGTCAGCTACTTAGGAGGCTGAGGCAGGAGTATCTCTTGAGACCGAGAAGCAGGGACTGCAGTGAGCTGAGATCATGCCACTGCACTACAGCCTGGGCAACAGAGCAAGACTCCATCTCAAGAAAGAAAGAAAGAAAGAAAGAAAGAAAGAAAGAAAGAAAGAAAGTTATAAAGCCAATTAGCCACTTTCATCATCAACTTTAGAGATTATTGTTGTTATTATTATCCCCATTTTATACCTAAGAAATATGATGTTTGGAAATAATATTCTTGCTCAAGTTTCTATGAAAGCCAGAATCTCTCAAATTATGACAGTAATTGAAGATATCTTGATATTAGCTCATATTAAAGATGTCCATGGTATATACATAATCTCAATTTCATATAAAAAGATATGAGTTTTCAGCACATTTACCAAAATTAGTTGACAATTGCTTCAAAGTAGCAATATATTCAACTACTTGTGTGTGTCTAAAGTCAGAAACTGTCAAAGGCCAATGCCATAGAAAATGAATTCCAAATTAAACTGAGAGAAACTCAAGTTGAATAAGCTCCATGAAGGAAATCAAGCATAATTCTTTGGTGCCAAGATATTTGGCAGTCTTCTCGGGCATAAGTGCTTCTCTTTCCTATTTCTCTCAATTTATCCCACAACATGTGACTTTATAAATGCGTGAGCAAATGTCCCCTTGTCGAGGTTCAACATTGCTCTGGGAAGTATACTTGGCACAATTCACTAAACCCTGAGACCTTGGCAAGATGCATGCCACTGGCCACTGCTGTGTTACTTTGTTTCAATTCTCTATTGGAAAATATTGTAACTATTTATTATGAAAGAAGTAGTTACTCATCTCACATTCTGAGAGCAAACATAGGCCAACTAGAGATCATAATGCAGTTGTGTCCCAAAGTAAGAATATTGATTGGCTGTGGGTAGGGAGAAATATTAGTTATGAAAGTATCACAGAAGAATACAGAGGGCAAATTATACATATTCTAATTTAGTGGTGTTACCCTTGTGTACAGACCCTTGCGACTCAAAGTATCAGCCATCAGCACAAACATTACCTGGGAGCTTCATTGAAATGCAGAATCTCAGCCCCAACCCACAGCTACTAAATGAGAATCTGCATGTTAGCAATATCCCCAGGTGATTCAAAGGCATATTTATTTGAGAAGCACTGGTCTACATAACTGTACTGTGTATACCACTCACCTTCTTGCTACAATCCTAATACTATAGTCAGAGGTTGTATCCTCTAAAAATGGCTATTTCTCTAGGCACCAAGTTCAAAAGAGACTATTAAACGTAATCAAAATACAAATATTTTCTGAAATTCACTTTTCCAATTTTTATTAAAATTCAGTAAATATTTTTACGTTGTCAAATTTTATATTATAAAGAATGAGAAAAACACTTTTAAAACATATTTTTACATTCATCCTAAAGCAGAGATATATGATATATATATCACTGACATATGATATGTGTAGCTTTGATCTTTTATCAGATATATGATATCTCATATATCTGTGATATATGTTACATATATATCTGATAAAAGATTATTTGGTATCAAAGTTTGAGACACTTATAATGAAGAAATTATCCTTTAAGTATTATCTGTGCCTAGAAACAAGATAGTTAGTTGGGGGCATGATAATGAGGCTGTACCCCATATCTTGGAAATACTATAACCCTTTGAGTGGTACATAAATCGTACATCAGCTCATCAGATCTGAGCAGAGATACAAAAATGATGGAATAGCATCTGGGCCTTTGAAGGCCTGGCTGTGGTCTATACACTGAATCTTCCAGAATAAGTATTGGTCAGTCTCAGAAGCAGAGAAGAAAGAGAAGGGGAAGAGATGGAGGAGAGGAAAAGAAAGAGGAAGGAGATGGGAGGCAGTTATTGGTCTTGCCTATTCAAACATGATCCAAGGGAAAAGGTATTTTCCAGACCAACTGAACTGTGGATTCCATATAACAGCAATATCTCTTGTGAAGACTGGTTTCTTAGCAACAAATGTGTTGATAATTTGACTTCTGCAATTTGATTAAATGTAGAGAACAGGGAAATAGGACAACATTCAGCCCTAAAATTATCCTGTCTACTGAATTGATGTAGTGCTATTTAAATTAGTTAATTTTATTCTGGTTAATATACCTCAGATTATTATAAATCAGCTAGAGTGAGTAATCAATTGTAATCTTGCTAAATCTTGGACAATGGTAAGAATATACAGCACAACCAGCAAGTATCAGAGCTAGAATCTGGACCACTGTAAGTTCTCCCCTTTCCAAACTTATGTTGTTCCTTCACTAGAGGTTCCTAGTTTTGTGTTTTTTTAAGGACTTCTTTGAAAATATGTTGAAAACCAGAGATGAGATGCACATACACAACAACTAAAAAAGGTCATCATTTCAGGGGATTCATATTGCTTGAAACTTATCTACAGGCCCTGTCATCTTCAACAGACTTGTTCTCTGATTCAGTAAAAGACATTCACAGAATTATCAGTAGAGTAATTATCGAATGCTCTATTGCTTACAGATACATATATGTACACACAAACAGAACGACAGATTCCGTTCTAAGGAGGTCCCTTTTGTTTACATAAGCATAATGATGGCTTTGTGTGTGCAGATCTGGAGATAACTCAACTGAGTAGCACTGGAGCAGAAAGGATGATCTGTAATGGAGACATGTCCTAGACAGGATAAGCAAAGTTAGACTGGCAGCGTACAACCCTCACAGCTCAGTGCTTTAGCTGTCTTGACATAGTGAGGGCTTCTTTTTTACACAAAGCACCTTGTGAGTTTGAGCAGCTCTCCAACTCAGCAGTCCAGGCCGCTTCTGTCCTATGTCTCTACTGTCAAAGCCCAAGGCCTTCTCGTGATTGCCATAGCTGTAGAAGAGAGAATAAAGGGTCTCATATATACAATAAAATGCTTCCACCTGGAAATGATGCATTTCACTTCTGTTATAGTCCTTTGACCAAAACTAGTACCATAATCCCACCCAACCCAAAAGAGCGGAGAAGTAAGGGTTACCAAATATCCAAAATGATAAGAAAACCTGACAATGATGAGTTCCAAAAATGTTTACTAGAAGACATGTCTAACAGAAGAGTCTCTATTGGTTTACTGGAGGTGTTCAATAGTAAACTTCTCATTTGCCTACCCCATGTAATCTTCGATAAAATTTATACACTTCTCATTCTTTAAAAGCTCTTGAAGAGGTGCTGAGCTCTGCATATCAGTGGGGCAAAGACTAGGTACACAAAGCTCCACCCTAGAGGGCAGAGATAGAGAACAGTGAGCAGAAGACTGACATTCAATGATAGAATGCTATTAAAGAGACAGCTTCCTACAGTGGAAAAAAAGCTGTCAGAGACATGCCTTCCAAGCTATAGTTTACTATTCTGAGAAAGTTAAATGACTTGCCCATCTGTAAGATGAATAAGTGGATTTGATACCTTTAGTGTTAAATTGTACAGCACTAGCAATAGATGCAAAAGCAATTAAAGGAGAGAGAAATCAATTAAACGAGTAACATTATTTTTGGCAAGTAACTTCATATTTTAGCCTATCTGACCAATCTATGACTACCTCTGTTGATCACTTCTATTAAAGAGATTTTATTAGGTAAGATATATCATGAAAATTTAATTTTGCTTTTCCTTAAAATATAACACTAAGTATGAAAAAACAGTCTTTAGACAAATAAAATAAGATCTTGACTTTTAGTGATTTGTATTTTTTTAGAGATGGGTTGTCTCCCTGTTACCCATGCTGGAGTGCAGTGGGGCAATCATAGTTCACTGCAGCTTTAAACTCCTGGGCTCAGGTGATCATCGCACCTGAGCCTCCTGAGTAGCTGGGACTATAAGCAAGTGTCACTGTACTTGGTTAATTTTTTAAATCTTTTGTAGAGACAAGGTCTCTCTTTGTTGTCCAGGCTGGTCTTGAACTCCTGGCTTCATGTGATTCTCTTTCCTCACCCTCTTCAAATGGTGGGATTACAGAAGTGAGCCACCACATGTGGCCTCTTTTTGTGAATTTTATTTTCATTTTATTTTCTGAAAAATACACTAAGTAATATTTGGTGCAATATATTTATTTCACTATTTAGTAGATGTATTTAGGATAATTGCATACATAAACATGATTATATGTCAGAGTTTGGTCAGGGTTTGCCTAATTCACAGCATAATTATGAACAGTGCTCCATTCCATTCTCAAAAGTGTCTCCATTTGGACAGTAAGTTGTATGCCACCCAATGTATGTGCTGTACGATTTTCAGCAACTGATTTTTGAGAACACTCAACATCAGGGCTCTTATCTATTGCTCTTATTATTATCAGCCCCCAAATTAACTGAAATCTAACCCTGGAGACAATTAGAATTCATGCAAAATATCAATATATTTGTAATCTTTGTATTGTTCCCTCCGGGTACAAGGTTTTCTATATTCATGTCATCAACCACAGCAATCAACATGAGTTATTGTTTTCTCTTGGGTCATTTACAAGAGGAAATTCTCTGAGGTGAACAATCACTCCTGATTTCACAAGGGTAAGTAGAAGCCAGTAATAACAAACATTATCCTGTGACTTTTCAACATTGGTCTGAATGAAATACCTGGTACACAGAACACTGAGAAACACAAACACAGTCTATGGATTTTTTGCCTTTGTCATGGAGGAAGTCTTACTTCCCCTAGAAAAACTCCTCTCTAACTCAAAGTAAAAAATAAAAATAAAATTAAAAAGGTTACATGACTCTCAATTCAAGTCTAACATGGATCTCCTAAACGATCTTCTTTATAACTACTATTAGAAAGGGCAATTTTAAATTTGCTTTCAAAGAGTGATCACCTCCTTTTTTGGTTTAAAAATTCAATAATTTAAATATTTCTTTAGTGTTGACTGTTTTTTCCCTGGTGCTAATTATCTTGTGGTCCTCTAACTCATTATGTTCTTTGAGGATCAACAATTAAATCAAGTTAAGACTACCAAAAGTTAGTAATAGCAGGTCAAAAATCAATGCCAAACTAGTATGACCAAAAATCAAACTTTGGGCCATGCACGGTGGCTCGTGCCTATAATCCCAGCATTTTGGAAGGCTGAGGCAGGTAGACTGCCTGGGCTCAGGAGTTTGAGACCAGCCTGCAACATGCTGAAACCTCGTCTCTACCAAAAAACACAAAAAGTTAGCCGGCCATGGTGGTACATGCCTGTAGTTCCAGCTACTCTGGAGGCTGAAGAAGGAAGATGGCTTGAGTTTGGGAGGTGAAGGTTGCAGTGAGTGAGATCATACCATTGCACTCCAGCCTGGGTGACAGAGTGAGACACCATTTCGAAAAAAAAAAAAAAAAAAAAAAAATCACACTTTGCATCACCATCCTGTTTTGCTCTGCTGACTCTCAGGAGTTACTCTGTGTGAGATTCTACAGAGATAGAAATCTGTTAATATTCCTTTACATAGAAGTTGCTCTATTTGGGGAACATAGGTTAGTTATGTTAGCGTGAGCCTGATATAACAGTCAGAAAAGGCAGTGATGTTTTGATTATACCATTAAAATCACATCAATTTAATTCAACTAAAATCTAGAAGGGGGAACTGTCAGCCACTCAGTAAATTTTACAAACATTTCAATAGCAAAATTGTCGTATTTGGTTTATTTTAATGTCCGTACATTGCTGATAATTTCTGGGCAATACAGAAAGGTCTTATTCACAGATCCTTGATGTAGAGTTTGACATCATCCTGCTAATACTGAGTTTTGTTCCACCTATACTGAAAAGATTTCTAAAATAATTGTCACTGAATTCAGGAGAAAGTATGTCGCCCAATGTATGTGCTATATGATTTTCAGCAACTGATTCCCCAGGAGGGAAGCCATGAGTAGTTTTCCATGGTTACAAAAGCACTTTTGTTTCTTTCTTTACTGCCTCCGGAGTAAATGAATACCAAAAGCAGAAGAGGGCCTGAGATATTTGTAGTTAACTGGACAGTTAGTGGTAGGTTGTATTATTTTGAAGCAAATCACAGCTAATACTCTATCTGTAAACATTTCCGTTTGTATCTCCAAAAAAAAAAAAAAGGACTCCTTAAAATGTAACCACAATTCCATAATTATACCTCAAATTGGCAATAATTTGTTAATTCTATCAAACTCTCTAATTAGCTCATTAAAACTTTTAACTTCTATTTTGCTTTTCTCAGACCCCAATAAGGACCAAAAATTACAATATATGTATAGTAAATCTCTTTTAAACTCTCTTTTCTCTCTCTCTCTCCTCTCTTCTCTCTCTCTTCCCCACCCATCTTGCTAATTATTTGTTGATAAAAAGCAATACGTTCACATTCTGTAGAGCATCCTACAGTCTGGATTTTGTCAGTTGCATCCTGTGATGTAATTGATGTGCTTATGAACTCCTAATCTTTAACCTTCATTAACTCTTTAGTTAAAATTAAGTAAAATTTACATAAAAAAATGGCTAAGTGCTTGTTTTTGTCCCTTTTTTATCTTTTCTTGTCATACATTAGGTACTGGGAATTGATCCCAAAATTCTTTATTTTCAATCCGGGTTTCTTTCCAGTACACCTGCTGTGGCCCATTAGCTTATACTTATTTTTTAATTCACTGTCTGGGTGTCACACAGAGAGTGACTCTGGAAGGCATCTGGAAGAATATAGTTTAAGAGAGAAGACAGAACTGTAGGCTTAACCATCATAAAATGATTCCTCATATTGGGAAATATAATGAATCAACAGTGAGGAGCTCTTGGTGAGCATGCCAATACTTTTTCATCATCTTATAGTAAAATACTGAGGCCGCACCACATAGTGGTTGAGAGAACATCCCTTTAAAAAGTGTTCACAGTAATATTATCCGTTTAACTTTGGTGAATTTTTTTCCAGACATTATTTTGCAAAATATGACCTCCTTAATTAAGGAGGTTTTTTGTTGTTGTTGTTGTTCTGGTAATTTCTTTCTAAGATATACACATTTATGACAAAATCTTTTTAAAAATTGAAAAAAGGCTTGGAATTTATACAATTAATATAATGTTGGCCTGGGCACAGTGGTTCATGCCTGTAATCCCAGCACTTTGGGAAGCCAAGGCAGGCAGATTACTTGAGCCTAGGAGTTCAAGACCAGCCTGGGAAACAGGGCAAAATTCCATCTCTACAATAAATACACACAAAAAATTTTAGCCTGGCATGGTGGTATGTGCCTACAGTCCCAGCTACCCTGGGGACTGAGGTGGGAGGACTGCTTGAGTGGGAGGTTGAGGCTATAATGCTCTATGATTGTGTCACTGTACTACAGCCTCAGCTACAGAGTGAGACCCTGTCTTGTGCTCTCTCTGTCTCTCTCTCTCTATATATATATATATATATTTTATATATAACTTATACATATATTTATATATAATTTATATAATATATAAATAGATACTTTGCATATTCATATATAATTTTAATGCATATTTATATAATTATAATTATATATAATATATAATGTTTATTGCAGGATATGAATAACCATAGTGATATTAAAACTTAAAAAATATATTTTAGAAAGGCTTTACATGATCTTAGTAGTATTAGTCAATGAAAGCTAATATTATCTCATTTCTTTTCTGCTCCTAATTCACTCAAAGAAATTACTGGATCATATGCCAAATGACCTGCATTCTCATCTTCTATTTACTAACCCTGGAAACAGAAGGTCACTCAAAGAAATTACTGGATCATGTGCCAAATGACCCGCATTCTCATCTTCTATTTACTAACCCTGGAAACAGAAGGTCACCTTAATTCTTGATACTTCTGGAAGACAGTTCTGATGGGTTTCCTGAATTTCTGCATGTCTTAGAGCAGAAACACCTATGGTCTTTCTTGAGTCTTAAAAGATTATCTTGTCAAGGACATTTGGATAGTGAACAACCTTGGAAATTAAAGTCTCCTTCCAGAACAGAGGGAAGGTTTGTTTACTCTCCAGTATAATAAAGATAATGATTTACTCTGCGCAAAACTTGGGAAGGTTGCTTGTGCAACCCATTATAAAATATTAGGGTCCCCTAAGTTTTGGGCTTCTCAGCTGTGAAGCAATAGGTCACCCCAGTAGGAGAAGGGAATTTGACGCAAACATAAAACTCATGTTTCTTGCTGTGTTGTGAGTAATAAAGTGCTTTGTTTCAGATCCAAGAGTCTTGTGACTTCTGCCGGTTTTCATAATACTATGGTGGGTTAACTTGCCAACTTGCAAGCCAAATAAAACCACAGTCCTTAAGAGATCCTACAGTTTGCTGTCTTTAGAATTAAGGTACTGGCCTATGTGTTGGTTTAAATTTACTTTTTAATTTTGATTCAATGTAGAGAAATAAGACTCTTGGTTTATGTCCTCAAGGACTTATAAACTTCTGAGGCTGAAAATGTATAAAGAAATGTTGCAGGTACTGCTCCTTCAGCCCAAGTGAGAGTCAATCATCTCTGACCATGTCTATGACCTGGTTGGAGAACTGAATGGGTGGAATGTGTCTACACAGAGTAAGTACATGAGGGCATATGTTTGTCTCTTGTTTGGGCTGAAAATAAGAGATTGAACATTCATCTGACATAAGTGAGAGTAAAAGAGAATGAAGATAATCCCCATGGAATGTAATCTGATCCCAGTGGTGAAATAGGCTTCCATAGTTATTTTCATGAAAAACCACTGAGGTATGGGAACACAGCAGAACTGTTCATAACCACAGTGACAAAGCGTAAAACAGAGCAGTGAAGATGAGAATTCTTTCTCCTTGTGCACAGCACTTCCTTCTCCTAGATACCATGAAAACTCAGTCTGGTACATCTTGATATAAAACTCAGTCTGAAGTAGCTGCACCAGAGCAGCAGCAGAGACCCTGGTGCTCAGCAGGAGATGGTACATTCCCAGTGGACACAGCAATATCCAGTGTCAGTCTGGTGGGAGACAGTAAATGTCCCCTGTGAAGCCAACTTGTAGGTACATGTGGATCAATCCTGTCTACTACTAGAAATATTTGAAAGACAATTCCCAGTGCACTGAGTTACTACTTGAGCAGGTTGGGTCAACTTTAAAGCAATTTTGGTCATTTTCATTTATGTGGCCCCATTTATCTCCATGGTTAGTGAGGCATGAGGAAACTCAAGTTACATTATAAATAAAGTGAAATACAGTGAGTGTCGTAACAGAACTTAGTGTTATGGTAACCGAAAATATTTGAGCTAGATCTTGAGAGATGAATAGGCTTTCGCTAAGTGGGTAATAAAATAAAAAGAATCTTTTACAAAGAAAACAATTGCACAAGCCTAAGCTCTGGATTATACGTTTCAAGTTAAATTTTGAATTGTAAGAGCCAAGTTATCAACGTTTTCAAGATCAAATTGTAAGTACCCAAATAACAGAACAAATACATTAAAGAGAAACATTTTGCATATACTGGACTTCTCATCTCAATAAATTATGTAGAGTGATAGGGTTTGATGCCTTACAAGCTCAAATTTAGTTTAAAAAGATTCTTCAGTTATGTTTTTTGTTAGTGCCTCTCCTCATAGTCTGTGTGTATATGTGCCAATAAATTTAATCTTCCATCTTTTTTCCAAAAATGTTATGTTGTATATCATCATACTTTATTTTTCAACGAATATTTAGCCAATCAATTAATTTGATAAATCAAATTCAATATATACATAATCAAGGATATAGTTTCTTACCTATAAATTATTCACCTCTCTTTTCAGTGTTTGATCATCAAGCAAAGCCAGATAGGACAGCTTGAAGGAAGGAATAGCTGAGGTTCCACATGTTTAGGCAGACATACAAAAGCAATGGCAGAAATGTCTCTTAACTGATTCCACATCACATTTGATGGGGAATGTGATGTGAATAAAAAAACTTTGGCTGGTCTTAATTGCTTGATGTCCTAAAATCTTTTATCTCATAATAATTAAAAAAGTACAATATAATCTAGAGAAGTGAGACATTGTCAAGTCGGGCAAGCTCTAAAGAGTTTCCTATTGATTCCCCATCTCTTTTTTGATCTTTTATGTGGTGGTTTGTAGTCTTTCATTTGTTTATCATAAGCTATCACAAGCATTATCTGGTGAGTAATACGATAAATTTTACCTTAAATTATGTTATTGAAAATTACCCTTCCTATATTAAATCACTCTGCTCCATTGAAATAAGGCATTTTTATTTTGTTAAGTGGCAAGGCTTTAAAACTAGCTGATACAAAATATCCAACAGCATAAATATTTATCTCCTGGGTGAGACCAAGTGATCCATTATACTTTGTTTCATGTTTGACATTGACACCTGTAGTTGTTTTGCAGTCTACTGCTGTGGTGCTTTTCCTGACACCATTACTGAAGGTAATATATATGTGAAAGTTAGTGGCAACAACATCTCCCATACCACATGCTGTTCTTACCTTGCAATTCTGACACTCCTGCTATTAACAAGGGAGGTCTATGTTTATTTCCCTTGAATCTGGGCAGGCTTGTAAATGCAGTGGAAACAATGTTATGTGACTTCTGTGTCTAAATTTTTTAAAGGCTGTGTACCTTCCGCCTGTTTCTATTGAGGTATTCTCTCTTGGAATGCAGTTACCATATTGTGAGGAAGCCACCCATGTTGAAAGGTCCAGCTGAGTTTCCATCTGACACCATCAATACATCAATCACATGAGTAAATGATCCTTCAGGTGATTTTAATCTTACCGCTCTCAAGTCATTCCTAGTCCTTGAGACTTCCTAGCTGAGAACCCAAATATGAAGTAAAGTCATCTCCATTGAACCCTTTTAAAATTCCTGACCCACAGAAACCATGAGGATATAAAATGGTTGTTGTTTTATGCCAATAAATTCAAGATTGTTTATTATGCAAGTATAGTAACTGGATCAATATATTGTCCCTAACGTTCTAATAACTTGACCAAAGGATATATGAATTTGGGGCTTGTATGACATATACTAAAAGATATTTTTCTTTAGACCTGGTGCAGTGACTCACACCTGTAATCCCAGCACTTTGGGAGGCTAAGGTGGAGGAACGACTAAAGCCAGGAGTTCCAGAGGAGCCTAAGCAATATAGCAAGATCCTATCTCAAACAAATAAAAAAAATAGCCAGGCATGGGGATGTGCACCTATTCCTGGCTACTTGGGAGGCTGAGGTGGGAAGATTGCTTGAACCCAGGAGTTCAGGGCTGCAGTGAGTTGATTGTGCTATTGCACTTCAGCCTGGGCAAGATGGCAAGACACAGTCTCTCTCTCTCTTTTTAGGAAAAAAAAAAAAAAGATATTTTTCTTCAATTTGAACTAAATTATCTTTCATGGTCATAATCAGATTGCGCAATACTTTTAAGTAGGAATATTCCAAGCAGAAACAACTTCAAGTACAAAAGCCCTGGAATCGAAACAAGACTAGAGAGTTTAAGGAACTGAAAAAGGCCTGTGTGGCTGCAGTGTAGAGAGAGAAAGGGAGAATGGTAAAGGTGTATGAGAGACCTTTCATCATGTTTGGCCTTACAGGCCATGGTGAGGCACTGGGATTTTATTCTAAAAATTCTAGATGATTTGCTGCAGCACTGCCATGTGCACTGATTCCCATTTTATAAGACCATTATGGATGGAGAATGGCCTACAGTTTTCTGGGGGAACAGCATAACCAATTAGAGAGCTAATGCCAGATTATAGGTGAGAAAAAAGGGGGCTTCAGAAAGGATCTCAGTAGCAGAGCTCTAGCAAAGTAGATCTATTTGGGAGTATATTTGAACTATAGAAATTACAAGAATATGACATATTTCATGAGCAAGTTTGAGGAATGGAAATTAATTAAGGATCATACTTAGATTCATGGCTGCAATAACTGAATACAGGGAAGTAAGAAAATTGGGGAAAAGTTAGGCAAAAGAAAAGATTTAAAGTAGATGTAAGCAAGAGTTTGTGGTATATGTGGTATATGTGGCAATTCTGCTTTTAAATTCTAATGAAAAGAAATAGGCAAGTAGACTCACAAATATTATGATACAAGCTACTAGGTTTACCTGGTCAGAGACCAATTCATACAAAATGAAGAAAATATAATTTTGATGTACTAATCGTTTTAGGATGAACTACAATTTTCTACATAGGCTATATATCTCTTTCTAGTTCCTTTCTCTAAAATGTATTGGCTTGATGAGTAGACTGAATTCCTTTAAACTGCAGTTATTTTATTGTTTTTATTTGTTTTGTACATCAGTTTTTTTCATCAACTGGATTTCCTTTTCCTCAACCACACAGTGATAGAATGAAAAAAATAAGATGTTTATAGTGCACGATAATCTTAGAAAAAAATAAGTAAAAATGTGTCAAAATTGATTAACTCTCACAAGCTTTTGGTATATTTGAAACAACATTGAGAAGAAGCATTTGAAGTTCCTAAGGTCAGACACTGGCCAGGTACAAATAAAATTGTAGATAGGAGCTATTTTTCCATATCTGTGAGTAGAATATGAGTAACTCATAAACAGGAGCCTCCCCTCTAAAGAATTTTATTATTGACATTCTTTTATAGAAAAAGTAGACACTTATGGTTGTGCCCTTAAAAGTACTAAAATATTCCATCTGTGGCAAGTTTAGTAGTACTATTTGGAAATAATTTTTATTAACTGAAGAAAATAAATAAATAAATAAATAAAATTGTCATTGCTGTTTTAAAAAATAAACAAAAAAAATTAGTGTAATTCAACTGAATGTTTCATTCTCATTCTACAAACACAATCACCACACTTTGTCTGAGTGGGGGATGTTCAAGGCTACCCATGCCTTGCATTGTTTCAGTTGTCATGTAAGAGAAATAATTCACTCTTAAGCTGCAGATAAGTGAACAGTGTCCCAGCTTGATTTTCATACTACGCTTAGTACTGGTTTGGGGAGTTAGCTTGCACATCCAGATAAGTGGTTATAGTATTGATTCCTTTAAACAAACTAGTTATTTCAGCTTAGACTGTATGTTTTGTATGAGTGTGTATTTACATGTGTGCTGATACACACGAGTATGCAGGCAAATGCACAGGCATACAAAATTGACATGTTTTTTAGACATCAAGTATTTTATGATCACATACCTACGGAGGAGTTAAAGATGTCCTTCTCTAGTTCTGACTCTGTTACCACCTTTGTTTATGAGTTTTCATCACTAGACTATAAATTGTTGCTGGCAGGAACTATATCTACTTTAGCACTTCGCTTTGTTTAGTACCTGGCGCATAGTAAGAACTAAATATTTGTCAAACAAAACATTCTTTGAAAGTAACACTATTGCTTCCTCTAACTACTGTCTCTTTCTTTTCCACCCCTTCACACACCTTGCAAGATCAATCTTCGCTCATTCATTATTTATCCATTTTTAGTCAACATCCTTCTCACTCTATTGAAACTGTTTACATCTAACAAAAATGAACAATAATCATTTGTTTGCCTAATTCAATAGCTTCTTATTAGCCCTCATCCTGTTTGACCTCTTTGCAATATTTAGCAGAGTTATTATCCACACATCATATTTGAAATTCCTTTGTCTTTTATGGCTTCTGTCAACCTATTTCACCTGTTTCCTCTGCATATGGAAAAACACCTCTTCCTCTTTGTCTATCTTTACCTTAGGTAGTTACTAAGGTTTTGCCCTCAGGCCTGTTCTCTTTACACTTTGCTTGTTCTTTCCTGACATCTCCATCCACTCCTAGAGCTTCAGCTCCTGAAACTATATTAATGTTGTCTAAATCTATACTCAAGTTTTGATATTATATCCTGAATATTGTTCTTTGCATAATGAGCATCTGCATTCAAAAGGGGTTTGAAACCACTTTAGTTTTAAAAACAAACAGGAAAAAAAGCAGAAATGGACTTTAGCTAGCTTAGGCAAAATCAAAGAGAAAAAGAAAGATTTACTGGGGCTATTACTGGAGAATGCCAAAAAGCCTAAGGGATGGGATGTATGGCCACCACAAGAGGCCACAGTCCTGAGAAAATCTCAGGAAATTTCATCTCTCATTGTCTCTCTCAGAGCATCTGTTTACACATTTTTTTTTTTTTTGTACACTGGCAGTTATCTTTTTGTACTCTTTAGCGCACATGTTGGAATGTAATCAACAATGGTCCCCAAGTTTACAGAGCCTCAGTTTCAGAACCCAGAGAAAGACCTACTTTGTTTTCTCTGTTCTACTTTAATAATATAAGGTATTGACTCCTTAGGATGTCACATCCTAGGATGGACCACATCCTAGGAAGACATTACCCCAACCTATCCATTCTGGATATGTAAAAGGATCCTTGTACAAATGACAGCTTCTTCAAAACCATGTGAAGTGAGAAGAGACATGGTTTAAGAATAGGAGGTGGTAAAGAGATAGGATTTTTCATGGCTAGACTAAATAATAGGTTTCTATTACCATGTCCCATAAGCACATGAAAGTCATGTGCCAAACTTGTGATTGTCCACCAACTCAGCCCCACCACCTAAAAGAGAAGGGGAGAGAGATCCAGATCCCTTTGGTAAGGAGATAATCCTGCCCAGTAGTTCAAGGTGGGAATTGCTGAGTTGTCTGAGACTCCTTCCTAACTACCTATATCCAAACATTTTACAGTCTGTCAGCTTTAGCACTGAATTGCTTCATGGCTCCATGTTGCCCAACCCCTCACAATAACCTTCTGCTCAAAATAACCTTCTGACTGGTCTCTTCAACCTCATCATTTCCTTTTCCAACCTTGGCCCATATTAGACCACCACATTGCTTCTTTTTTTATTTTTTATTTTTGGTTTTTGTGGGTTTCTTACTTTTTTCAACTTTCTTTTTTTCTTTCTTTCTTTTTTTTTTTTTTTTTTTTTTAAGAGACAGAGTCTCCCTCTGCTGTTCAGCTGGAATGCAGTGATACAATCATAGCTCACTTCAGCCTTGTCCTCTTGGGCTCAAGAGGATCCTCATGCCTCAGCCTCCCACCTCAGCTGGGACTAGAGGCATGCACCACTGTGTCCAGCTAATTTTTTAAATTTTCTGTAGAGACAGGGTCTTGCCGTGTTGCCCAGGCTGGTCTCAAACTCTTGGCCTCAAGCAATCCTCCCACCTTGGCCTCCCCAAGTGATACGACTACAGGTGTAAACTACCACATCCAATCCTCAACTTGTATTTTAGATTGAGGGGGTACAAGTGCAGGTTTGTTACATAACTATATTGCATAATGCTGAGCTTTGGGGTACAATTGAACCTGTTATCCAGGTAATGAGCATGTTACCTAACAGGTGGTGTTTCAACCCTTGTCCCCTTCTGTTCCCACTATTGTAGTCCTCTGTGTCTATTGTTCCATCCTTATATCCATGTGTACCCAGTGATTAGCTCCCACATATAAGTGAGAACATGTAGTATTTTGTTATCTGTTTCTGCATTAGTTTGCCTAGGATAATGGCCTCCAACTCCATTCATTTTGCTGCAAAGGACAAAATATTATTCCTTTTTATGGCTATGTAGTATTCCATGGTGTATATGTGCCACATTTTCTTTATCCAATATATACTGGTTGCTTAGGTTGATTCCACATCTTTGCTACTGTGAATAGTGCTGCGATGAACATATGGGTACATGTGTCTTTTTGGTAGAACGATTTATTGTTCTTTGGATATATATTGAATAACGGATGGCTGCGTCACAAAGATTGTTCTATTTTTAGTTCTTTGAGAAATCTCCACAACTGCTTTCCACAGTGGTTGAACTAATTTACATTTCCATCAATAATGTATCAGCATTCTCTTTTCTGCATAGCCCTGCCAACATTTGCTATTTTTTGACTTTTTAGTAATAGTCTTTCTGACTGGTGTGAGATGGTATGTCATCTTGGTTTTGATTTGCATTTCTCTGATGATTAGAAATGATGAGCATTTTTTCATATTTTTCTTGTCCACTTGTATGTCTTTTGAGAAGTGTCTGTTCACGTCTTTTTCCCACTTTTTAATGGGGTTATTTGTTTTTTTGCTCGCTGATTTAAGTTTCTTATAGATTCTGTGTATTAGTCATTTGTCAGATGCAGTTTGCTAATATTTTCTCCTATTCTGTAGGTTGTCTATTTACTCTGTTGATAAGTTTCTTTTGCTGTGGCAGAAGCTATTTTCTTTAATTAGTCCCACTTGTCAATTTTTGTTTTTGTTGCAAATGCTTTTGAGGACTTAGTCATGAATTCTTTGCCAAAACCAAAGTAAAACAGATAAAAAGGTATTTCCTAGGATTTCTTCAGGATTTTTATAGTTTAAGGTGTTACATTTAAGTCTTCAAGCCACCTTGATTAATTTTTGTATATGGTAATAGGTATGAGTCTAGTTTCACTCTTCAACACGTGGATACCCAGTTACCCAGCACATAGCAAGGATAAATCATTTCCCCATTGCTTATTTTTGTCAGCCTTGTCAAAGATCAGATGGTTGTAGTTGTGTGACTTTATTTCTGGGTTCTCTATTCTATTCCATTATATGACCACATCACTTCTTTATTTAAAAAGTATCATATGTTAATTCCTTGATGGTGACAATAGACACTGCGGACTACTGGAGCGGGGAGAGAAGGAAGGGGCAAAGGCTGAAAAAGTGCCTGTTGGGTACTATGCTCATTACCTGGATGACAAGTTCAATCATACATCAAACCTCAGCATCATGCAATATATCCATGTAACAAACCTGCACATGTACCCCTTGAATCTAAAATAAAAGTTGAAATCATTTTTTAAAAACCACAGCCTATAGAATAAAATACAAATAGTTCAGCTTTATGTCTAGATTGTCTTTATCCAGAGAATCCTAGCATCTTCTTTAGGCATTTCTTATTTATCTCATGAACTGTATTGTTTATTCAGCCCTCTAGCCTTTTGTATATGCCCATTTAAAACCATGAAATGACCTTATTCCCTTGTTTATTTAACAAAATCTTTCTCAACCTTCTGGACTTACCTCAAGACCCAATTCAAATATCATCCTCTCTGAGAAGCCTGCTTTGACACTTTATATCACCAGGGGAATTAATTTTATCTACATTTCTTTAACATAGTACAAAACCTTTAGCATTTATTTTCTACATTTTGTTATTTGCTTTGTGTATTAACATCTGGGCAATTTGATGCATTTTATATTTTCCCCTTCCTTTAGAACCTCACATAGGGTCTGAAACAGAGAATGAATATATACATATTTGTGAATGAAAAAATATAATTTTTATTATCAGCCATGAATTTAAAATGGGCTCCTTTTTGGTAAATGGACTTCTAAATTGTGAGGAATCTATTTTCAGTAGGTTGTCTTATACAAAATTTTTCAACTGAAAAATTGTTTAATTCTTCCTGTGTGATCTATAACACTGCTGAAATAGTACCATCACCAAGCAGTTTACTCTGTAGTGCTGAGAATGACATATAAACAATTAACAGTATTGCAAGTCAGATTACAAATTCTAGAGGTACAAGAAAATGCTTATGGGATAGAAGAGAAAGAAACAATTAATTTTGGTTGGTACCCAGCATTGCAAATAAAACTGCATAAAACAGAGGGGGGCACAATCTCAAATGGCACTCAAAATGGTCAACTAAATGAACACTGTCGGTTTTTAAAATTCTGCATAAATGTGGTACATGGTGAACAAATTCTGTCCTCTAAACTAAATTACTTTTTAAATTTACAACTGCAGTCATGATTTATAAAGCATTCACAAACACTCACACATGCAAGACTGCCAAAGGCAGTAATTTCATTGGCTGAGTATTCAGTCCTACTTTTAAATTAAAGGCAAAGATTGACATGTGTTAAAGTGAGGGTTTGCTAAGGCTTAACTATGGGTATCAGATTACCTAAATAAAGCAGTAAGTCAAATACCAGGCCAAGCCAAAAGTGTTTGTTCTTCACTTAGGCTTCCAACCTCAGGCATCATGTATTTAAGAGCAAGCTCAAAGGCAAGCTTTTGGAAAATAGAGTATAATGTTGGCATGCAAGTCATTCCCAATTAAACGAACTAATTCCCGAGAACAAAACTACAATAAATTGTCTGAGAATTCAAGAGAACAAAGCCCAGTGTGGGATGACATTTTGTTTTTCTCATCTCATTACATTTCTTCCCTATCCCTCTCATTAAGAACTGGCATGAAATGCTCTGTGGGGTTTGATCAGAAATACATAGAGAATTTAGACTTGCTGTAAAAGCACTTGTTTTGCAGCCTCCTTGGGTTTGGTAGTAGCTGTCTGAATGAGCAGTCTTGGTGATTCTAAGGAAAGTCTAGTGGGACTTTGCTACATGTCCTCCTGAAATTTGTATGTTAAAAATCTAGACCCAAGGTGACGGTATTAGAAGGTAGGGACTTTGGGGAGGTGATTTGGTTCCACCCGTATGAATGAGCTCAGTATCTTTATAATAGAGGCCCAAGGGAGTTTGTTTGCTCTGTCCACTAAGTGAGGGCACAGCAATGAATCATCTATGAACAAAATAGCAGCCCTTTAGCAGATTCTGAATTGGCTGGCACCTTGATGTTGAAGTGTTCAAACTCCAGAACTATGAGAAAATAAGTTTCTAAATTTGCCATCTTCAAAGAAAGTCCAAGTGCCAGTAAGCTGTAGGGAAAGTGGTATGTTATTTATTTAATTCATCTAGTAAACAGTGCTTCAGAGAACAGAGAGAGACATTTTTACATTTGTCCCACCAAAGTCAAATTGGTTGGCTGGACTTGAAAAATTTAAAATTTTACTTTAAAAGAAAAAAAATACATCTTTTCAGGCTGTCACAATTAGCTATCAAAACATATAATTTTATTAGATTGATTTTGCTATCAAACATTTAGTAAAAGACTTTTTTTATTCAAATTATCCATTGTTGGACTGTATTATTTTCATTTGCATTATTTCAAAAATGCATTTATAGTTCATGCATAATGAATGAGTGACTAATAATACACAGATAATTCCAAAGTGCTTTCATTCTTGATTATTTATGACATTTATTTTCTATTCATTTGGCAGGGTAAAGAGCTCTAGGGAGCAAGATGACCTTTTCATACATGACCCATAAGAGATGAAAATGCATTTTATATGAGTAATCTCTCTATTGATTGGGATGCTATCAAGGATTATTTCAAATACATCATTGTTATTTGTCCAGTACATAGTATGGCACAGTGGCCAGCATCGATTTTCATTGGTCAGTACGCTGAGAAATAGTTGCAATAATCGGAATGGAAATACATATACACACATGACAGTTATTTAGCTCACATTATATTGGGCCTTTTCATTTTTTAAAATAAACTCATTTTCAAGAACAATTTGAAAGATTCATATTACCATGGACACTAATGGCTTTCACTTTCTGTGTTTGTTCCTTTACCTCCACCCTCATGGTAACACCCATCCTATCATTGTGACATTCTGTGTTCTTCCCCTATCAATTCTCAGAAGCAAACTTCACATGGCATTTATATTTTTACTTAATCCGTTAAAAATCCCAGTATATTTTTCATATGTCATAACATTTTTTAAACTATACATTTGCCACTTTCAAAGAAGATCCAAATGCCACTAAGCACAGGGAAGGTGGTATGTTTTATTATTTAACTCAATCAACATATGCTGAGCATCTACTATGAGCCAGGAGCAACGAGCTTGTGATGACTGGCTGGAAGAAACAGATTGGAGCTTATCAGTTGGGTTATGGTGGAATGTCTGGTTATTGAGTCAACTCATGTACTTTAACAGGATCTCTGATTGGCCCATTTTGGGGAACCAGAAAATGTTGAGTATAATCCTGCCATCATGATTTTCAAATTAACATATTTTTTTCCATCTCTTTTATACCTCTTCATAGGATGGTAAGTCTGACAGCAGCCTGTTATGTCATTTCTCAGAGCAATACTTTTTCTGATGTTGACTCTTACTTAGGCCCATATTATACACGTTTCATTAATAAAAAGCACCTAGAATATAAATTATCATAGCGAAAACATCAGTATCCTCTCTACTTTACGGATGAAGTCACTCACAATCCAGAGACCTGATAACCTTCCCAGAATCACACATCTATTAGCAGCAGATTATCCTAATTCATCAGAGACTTCACTAGAATGAGCTCAGAATTAATATCCAAAGGATCTTTTTGGTCTATTTAGTTCATATTAGTTAAGCTCTTATTAATTAATTGATTAAACTAATATTGATATCTTTTTTGTTTTTAACATGAATTTTCACCAATATGTTTTCATTTATCCTATTTTATATGAGTAATCCTAAGAGTGCATGGCTATCATGCTCTCATTTTTGAGAGAATGATATATACTTCCTGTATGTACTTCATAATACTTCTTAACTAGATGTGAGAAAATAAGTGTACCTCTATGACGGCACTCAGAGAACACAAGATGGAATGAAAACTTGCTAACTAAAAATTGTTTATCTTATTTTCCAAAAATCTTGATCTTAATAATTCATATTTTAAACACTAGAAAGTAAAATGACCTCTATAAAATTATTCCTGCAGAACTAATATTTTAAAACTCAGAGGCTATTTCAGAATGAACACTGGTTCTAATTGCTTTCCTTATAATATATACTCTGTTTTATTAATGACTTACCATCTTTTTGCCAGAAAGTACAGTACTTTGTGTTAGAATAACAAACAGACGAGGAAGTGGTTTCAACAACCATTAATTATTGCTCAAAACATTATAATTAACCATACTCCATTTGTTCTCATATATAAACATAATAGAAGGGACAGCTAATGACATCTTAAAGGAACGGATAATTCAAAACTGCACCTAATAATTTATTGGTGTACGTGGCTTAACTACAACGGAAATTGCATCCAGCGCTTGCTTGAAAACATTAGCCTCCGGGCTGTAGAGAAAGAACACTAAAGGAGGGTAACCATGAAAATACAATATTGTTTGGACTCTGATTTTTTTTTTTTTTTTTTTTTGACGGAGTCTCGCTCACTTCAAGCCCCGCCTCCCGGGTTCACGCCATTCTCCTGCCTCAGCCTCCCGAGTAGCTGGGACTACAGGCGCCCGCCACCACGCCCGGCTAAGTTTTTGTATTTTTTAGTAGAGATGGGGTTTCACCGTGTTAGCCAGGATGGTCTGGATCTCCTGACCTCGTGATCCGCCTGCCTCAGCCTCCCAGAGTGCTGGGATTACAGGCGTGAGCCACTGCGCCCGGCCCTGGACTCTGATTTTTAACTAATGGGATTTACATGACCAGTGGGAGAAAGACTCATAATTTAGGGAAACTTCATTGTTTACACAAAATTTCTAAAAAAAAAACCTTGTCTCTCAATCCCTGAACTGTCTGTCTGAAAGTCGTAAGTACTATTTGTAGCCGATTCTACTAGCCAAAAATTTAACATCTACCATTTTTCTACAGAGCTCTGCACGTGAAGTATTTTTTTTATTTTCACAAATCAGTACTTCTTATGTGGCACTCCCTGATGACTCCACCTATCCAGGACTACATGCAGCCTTTTCTCTTTCTTTTCCCATGTCACCTATGTTTGTGTACAATGAGACCAAAGTAATTTGAAGAAAAACATGTGCTTTTACAATCACTAGAGCTATTAGAAATTTAGCTAATAATAGAGTTATTTTTCAACATTAATGGAGCTCTAATAATAATGATAGAGTTACTCCCTAACACTATTATCACCATTTTTAAACCACTAATGGTATTATTTTAATTTGTGTTTTAAAGATGGAACAATAAAATTTTTCCCTACCAAAAATATTAATTTGTGTACTTTCTATTTCATCATAAATAATAAAAAAGTCAAATGTTTGCACTAAATGGTTTACATATAAAATGTAGCTTTTTGTACCTATAGGATTCATCATATTTAATAGAATAATTAATAATGAATACAGCAGAAAGTTTGAAGAATCACTTCTCTAGGACATTAGATGATTAAGTTTTTTTCTAATTCAAGATATAATTTAGATATGAATTAGAGGGTATAAAATAAGGAGAGAAGTAAAAAAGCTTTTTTACATGGTAAAGACTTGTAACAAAGAACACTTTTATGAACTGTTATTGTTTAAAATTTATAAAAATAAATTTTGATGGAAATCCCTACAAATTTCACAGGTTGATATGCTGATAGATCAAAGTGCTAATTCATATTAAAGTTATATGATTTGAAGACTTTGTTATTTGCGGTGAATTCATGAAAATGGCTCAATAGAATTTCAGGCCAGCAAGATTTATACCTTTATTAATTCATCAGTCTTTCATTTCAATGAATTTTATTGAACTTCACTACTATGGGTGAGGCACAGAGATTGCCCCTATAAAGATAATGTCAGTTAGGACTCTCCTCTGCACTCTTGCAACATACCCCTGACTAGGTCCCCTGCTTCCACCCCTGCTCACCATAATTTATTTTTCACATTGAAGCCAAGCTGATTTTTCTAAAATATGATTCTAATCATTTAACTCACACCTGCAACCAGTGAATGGCATTCTGTTGAACACAAAATACAATGTAAACTCCTTACCCGGGTTTTCCAGCTTCTTTATAATCTGATGCCTGCTTCCCTGCAGCCTTGCCACTATAGATCCTCTGCCTCCCTGCTCACTACACCACAGCTTTTTGCCTTTTAGATTTTCATGGACATCACGAAGGGACATCTTTCTATCTTTAAGTTTTTTTTTTTTTTTATTTTTACTTTTTTTTGTCTGAAATGCTCAAACGCTCACCTCCACATTATTGGCCTGGACAACTCCTACTCATCCTCAATCCTTAACAGAAAGACACCATCAGAGCAACATTCCCTGAATTGTCAATCTGAATTAGGTCATTCTGATTTGTAGTTGATATATGTGTCTCTCTAGTTATTTAATAGAAGTCTCTCTCAGGAGACTGTACACTCCATGAGTGCACAAGTGCTGTCTACTATATTAACCATTGTGCACACAGCATTGAGCATAATGCCTGACATGTAGGACACATCATTGAAAATTGATCTTTACATGTTTGATCAAATGAGTGTGTGAATGCTCTAATGGTGCCTGGATACATGCAAGCTCTTCTTTTAAAGGAATTAAATTAATCCACCAATCTTTAATCTTTGTGCCCAATTTCTAAATTGAGATATGTGAATATGACAAAAAGGGGGGGCTTTTTAGAGAGACTGACATAAATTCGAAAATTTTAGAAAATTTGAAAATTTGACTAAATTAGAAAATTTGACTAAAAAGTCAAAGGAGGGAAAAAACAAGGAAATTACTAAAGAAACAAGTTAAAATAAGGGTAAATGGACTTCTAATTTTATTATAACCAGCATACTTGTACTTGTAAGACAGTTCTTTAAAATTGTTTATTGAGAGATAAAAACAAGACCTTATTGTTTTAATTTCATTTATTGCTGAAAGACATTGAACATATTTTCAGGTCCGTTAAGTATTTGTAATTTTGTTTCTGTTTACTCCTTTCCTTTGTTTACTTTTTTCTCATTGCTCAAAGTGATTTTATATGATACAGAAATTAGCCCTTTATATGTTTATAGTGTATCAAATTTTTTCCTACTCTTAACTGTATTTTGGCTTTATTTGTGATGTTTTTGACATACAATTTTATGTATGCAGTTTAATTGTTCATTTGTTTCCATGATGGATTCTGGGCTTTCCCCACTTAAAGATTATAAAAAATATTCCCGTGGTGGCTCACACCTGTAATCCCAGAACTTTGGGAGGCCGAGGCAGGTGGATCATGAGGTCAGGAGATCAGGACCATCCTGGCCAACACAGTGAAACACTGGCCAACACAGTGAAACAATGTCTCTACTAAAAATACAAAAATTAGCCGAGTGTGGCAGTGTGCACCTGTAGTCCCAGCTACTTGGGAAGCTGAGGCAGGAGAATTACTTGAACCTGGGAGTGGGAGGCTGCAATGAGCTGAGATTGTGCCACTGCACTCCCGCCTGAGCAGCAGAGCGAGACTCCGTCTCAAAAAAAAAAAAAAAAAAAAAAAAGAAAAAGAAAAATTCCCCATATTCTCTCCTAGTATGGTTTAAAATCCTCATATCTTCAGACAATATGTTTATTAAACTCATTGAGATTTGCTTTATACACGGAAAACTGCATTTATTTTAATTGTGCATTTTGAGTTTTGATTGTTTTGTACACCCATGAAACCACTACCACAACAATGGTACATAACATTGCCATCATCCCTTACAGATACTTTGTGCCTGTTTAAGTCAATCCTTTCTTATGCCTGCATACCAAGCAAATACTGGTCTGCTTTCTGTCACTAAATTTAGTTTGCATTTTCCTGAATTTTGTATAAATGAAATCATATAGTATGCATTCTTTTGTGATGACTTCTAATAGCAAAATGATTTTGAGACTTATCCAAATTATTGTATGTACCCATAGTTTATTCCTTTTTATTGTAGAATACTATTCAGTGTGGTATATGAATACCACATTTGTTTATCCATTCACCTACTAATTAATATTTGGGATGTTTCTACTTCATAGCTATTTTTAGTATAGCGGCTATGAGTATGCATGTGCAAGTCATTGCGTGGATGTATGCTTTCATTTATCTCAGTTAGGTAACTGTCAGTGAAATATATTTTTAAAAATTTTTAAGTTAACTTTTTAATAGACTACTAGCCAATTGTACAATTCTCCATTTCCACCAACAGTAATGAGAATTTACTAGTACTTTTATGGTTTAATTTTATTTTCCTTTTAAATCTTTGACATATCAATAATTTATCTTGATAAAAATAAGGAGATAGGAACATTACATGAGTCCAACAATCTAGGCAATTTGTCTCAATACCATTAACTGAATAACTATAGCTTCTCTACTCCTTTGAAATGGGGCAATTTCTGTATTTGTTGTTCTGTTTCTTCCTCTTCACATACCATTTCTATATTATTTTAATGGTAGATTTATTTTAGAGGGGTGCTCTGGCTGCAAAAATAATAAAGCATAGAATAAAGCTGGCTTAAACAGAGAAAAAAAACAAATTCATACCATCATATAATGGCACTTTCAGAGTCTTATGAACCTAGACTGTTTTTTTGCAGTATTTCACTCAATGATGTCATCAGGGATCCAGTTCTTTCCATTTCGCAGTTTGGACATGCCAATGGTTGTCTTCATCTTCAAGTAGAAAGTGAGGTGGTTACAGAAGTTTCCAAAATCGAACTGATACCAATTAATACCCTGAAGAAGAATGAAACTGACTTATTTTCCCCCCTAAAAAACAGTAAAGGCTCTCCTCCCATGTCATTTGTCCCAACTGGCTAACATTTGTCATTCCCTGAATCAATCATAGGCAAATAAAATGGAGATACCATTATTGGCTTAAATTAAGGATCTTCAGACAGAATGGATGTGGAAAAATCAGCCACTAAATCTGCCATATTTATTAAAAAAAAAAATAACATTTCAGGACAACTTCCACCTCAACTCTTCACTAACTTTCTTAGCTATTCTCATGTTTATATTTTCCTATACACTATAGGATCAGATTCTTAAATTTTTAAAAGATCTTATTTTGTTTTTGTATGGAATACTACTACATGTCCTATAATATATAGGCAGTTGACATCTTTAAAATATTAAGACATTCAATCCAGGAAGAAAATAGGCTTTATCCTTTATTCTGGCTTTATAATTTATCTTTTACTAGAATTTTAATATTTTCTTTATATAGACTACTAATTTTCACGTTACAAAGGTTTTAATATTTTTGTTATTATTATAAACAGGATATTCCTCCATCACATAATGTTATTTACTATTTGTATATATAACAACTATTGCTTTTTTTTTTTTTTTTTTTTTTTTTTTTTGAGATGGAGTCTCACTCTTTGGCCCAGCCTGGAGTGCAATGGCACGATCTCAGCTCACTGCAATCTCTACCTCCTGGGTTCAAGCAATTCTCCTGCCTCAACCTTATGAGTAGCTGGGATTTTAAGTGCATGCCACCATGCCTGGCTAATTTTTGTATTTTCAGTAGAGACAGGATTTCACCATGTTGGCCAGACTGGACACGAACTCCTGACCTCAAATGATCCACCTGCCTCAGCCTCCCAAAGTGCTTGGATTACAGGCATTAGCCACCATGCCCAGCCATCTATTTTTTAAAAAAATTAATTTTGAAATCAACTATTTTACTCAATTATCTCATTTTATCTTTTATAGTTTCTCAGACATTTCTTTTAAATTTTCTGGGTATAAAGTCATATTATCTGCAAAGAATTTCAATTATATCATCTCATTTTTACCTTTTATATTATCCTTCTCTCTTTTTTTTTAACTTAACATTCTACCAGAGCAACATTAAATCTACTAATAATATTTATTGGATGCTTCTGGTATTTTACAGTTAAGTACATGATTCCATATTTGTTAGAAATACATCTTTTTCCATGTGAACAAAATATTTTTCTTGGTCAATTACCAAGAATAAAGTTGAATTCTATTACATGCATTTTCATTGGCAATTTTTGATGAAATATAATGAAGAAAATTAATAGATTTTCAAATATGAACCATCCTTGCATTCTTGAGATTGAATACAATTGACTATTCTAGATAACTCAATTAATATGCTACTGCATTCTCTCTGAGATTAATTCCTTTATCATTTGTATTATTGTATGTAAGTAGAATTACTTTGAAATTTTTTTCTTACAGAATGTTAAAATTAATGTTTTTGATGAAACACCAAGAAAAAATATAATGTACTAGACATTCCTCTATTCCAAGTTTGGTGTTTATATCTCATGCAAAATTTATAATGAAAATATCCATTGACTCGCCACACAACTCTTTAAGCCCTGGATCATCTTTAACATTTTCAGCAGTTGAGAGTTGGCAATAAAGATAAAGTTTTGCAGGAAGAAATTTTGAGAGCATCATCAGGTTTCTAGGAATCCTAATGTCATAGTGGGGAAGACTTGGTATTTGGTTCTCACCTCAAAGGCAGTGAGAAAGGTTTTGAAGAGGCTACCCTGTAAAACTTTATTTGTATCTCCCAAAGTTTGTGACTCATGCCTTGTAAAGCTCAAGTGATACTTGGCAACAGAATAAAAGGCTAAAACTAGGAAGTTACTTCCTTTCCCTCTGAAAGTGGGTGAAATATGGGTTAATCATGGCACTTGCATATAGATTCCAAGTAGAAATGTCAGCCTGGGGTTATTTCAAGTGGGATCTACTTCAAGAGGGTAGGCTTTTAGGGTGAGAAACCACAGATGGAAACGGATGTGGACTGTAAATCCAAGAGGAAATTCTATGTCATGGGGCTAGGCCTGACAAAGAAAAATACTGCCCATGCTCCAGGAGTTTTTAAAAAGGTACACTTGCAGAGAAATTGTCAAAGAACACTCATAAGTACCCTAAAAGTGAAAAACATTGTTTGCTTTAAATATCTGTAACGCGCAGAAGTCATGAAGATATCTGTAAAATGTCAACTTTCTTACCTGCCTTACCTCTTCTATCATCCTTAACACCTCCCCTAATCCCACTCCCCAACTTTGACTCTGAGGGTGTTAAATTAAGAGATACTAGATAGGACAAAAATTAAAAGACAAGGAGAAAAAGAAATTTCAGCTCAAAGGAAACCCCAGCTGGAAGGGAAAGGAAAAGATTTAAGTCAACTTCAAAGCTTTAGTCGTTACACAGGACTGGAAATTTCAAAAATCTGCAACTTAAAGGAATGGTCAGAAAGTTTTTTTAAAAAATGTATGAGCAGAGATAGTATCCTAAAACTAAGAAACCTACCTTTCCCTTTATTTAGAGTTTATTCTTCTTACAAAAAAGAGAATTTGATTGAGTTAGTTGTCTTCATTGCATCCATTAAGGGCCTCTACTGGCCAAAGTTCTTGCGAATCTTCTCAGGCATTGTTGTTTCCCTGTCTTCCCAGCACAGCCCATAAATAACCATTAGGGTAAAATGATGGAAAAGAAAAAAGAGTAAAAAATAAAATAGTCTATCAAAAGTACATAAAACGAGCTCCTTAAATCATAAAATTGAAATCACAATTTCATGTGTTCTTAAATAAAACAAAAATTACAAACCTCATCAAGATGGAAACAGCAAGCTACCACTACCAAGTCTGCCATGTAAACTGCAACCTCTCATAATTGGATCACACCAAGCCTATGGCTAATGTCGCTGTCTCAGATCCAGACATCTGTGGCCAGGAGAGCCAGGTTGCTTTCATTTACAATGGTCAAAGCTAGAACCATAACATTTTAGTAGTAAAAAACTAGTTGGGATAACTTTCTAAAGAAAGGATTGTACACTTTTTGAAGGAATTTATGTTGGGTAACATTCTATAGAAAGGATTGTATACTTTTTGAAGGAATTTATGCATCTTTCTAGAAAGCAAAATCTGCTCTCCTGGAAATTTGCCATAAGATGTATACAGTTATACTTCAGCCACAGAATCTGAATGGAGAGATACATAATTTGACACTCTGTTGCTGAATTCTACCCCAAACTCTGTAATTAACTATGCAGAATAGTAAGCGTACATTCATAAAAATATATTTAATTATTTATTTAAACCACATTAATAAACATTAATTTACCAATTGTTATAAATGTTACTTAAAGCCACTTAGAGGCATAATTTTAAAGTGCAACTTAACATTAATTTCATATCCTTTTTATCTTTTTCTTAATCATTTCACCCTGAATCATAAGCGATATTACAAAGATATAGTGATATTTTGTTCATTCATCTAGCACAGAATTTTGCAATCGCAGCGTGGCTGACACTCTGAGCTGGATAATTACTTGTTGTGGGGGCTCTCCTGTGATTGTAGGATGTTTAGCAGTCCACTAGATGTCAAGAGTAACTGCCCTTCAACTACCACCAGTTGTGACAACCCAAAATTTCTCCAGATAATTGTTGAATATACACCCCATTTCCAGTTGAGACCACTGCTTTAGCAGAACATTAAGGCTTTCCAGTTTACACATCTTGCAGTCGCTGCCATCCTAATCCTAGGGAGCTCATTGATTCTCATTGAATAAGACGTAAGACTAAGCTAACTGGTCCTTAGTTTACTTTTATAACCTCTTCCGTACTCAAACACACATAGCAAGAAAGAAACAGGAGATTGGAATGCCTCTAGGAGCATCCTTGTACAGTTGACCTTCTTTATGCGGGAGAAGAGGTAGGTTCCTGGATCCCGCACATACTCAAATTCCAGTCAGTCTTGTGGAAATTGCCTCTACGAAAAGTCAGCCTTCCATATAGTGAGTTTCCAGTCCAGTCTTTGGTTGAAAAGAAATCAGTGTATAAGTGGACTTGTGCGTTTCAAACCCACGTTCAAGAGTCAACTGTATTTGTACAATGCCAAAGTAGTATAAGGCAGGAGAATGTCTCAGCTTGCTTACCCTCATCCCCAAAGCAGAACCTAATACTAAAGCTGTTATGAAACTGGATTATTCAGAAACAGATCCCAAAGATAACTGTATTTGTTACTTCGATTAGAGGGTGTCATTTTCTTGCCAGCGAACTTAACCTGATACTTTCTTTCTTCCTTTAAAATCAGTTATGGGTTCTGCATTATATATGTAGTTCCATGTTAGCTCCCAATAACCAGATCCAACTAACTAACTCTTAACTATTTGCACAAAATGCTGTTTTCGGTCACAAATTTCATCAGTTCAATAAACAGTGTCTCATGCAAAACAAACCATTTTGAATACAATAAAGCATTATTATTATTCCTATTTTTATTTTTTGAGAGAGCGTCTCGCTCTTGTCGCCCAAGCTGGAGTGTAATGGTCCAATGTCGGCTCACTGCAACCTCTGCCTCCTGGGTTTAAGCGATTCTTTTTCCTAAGCCTCCCTAGTAGCTGGGATTACAGGTGCCCACCACCACGCCCAGCCAATTTTTGTATTTTTAGTAGAGATGGGGTTTCACCATCTTGGCCAGGCTGGTCTCGAACTCCTGACCTTGGGTGATCCACCCTCTTCACCCTCCCAAAGTGCTGGGATTACAGGCGTGAGCCACCGTGCCAGACCAAAACATTATTTTTGAATTGAGATTTGCCTTGGTTTAGCGACAAGTTGTTATTGGAAAATCATGACCACAGTTCACTCTAGATGGAACTGTTAGCCAGGAAGTCACAAATATTCCATTTCTCGTTCTCGGAATGCTTCCTTCATTCCCAAAGGGGTGATTTTATGCAGTGGCAGAGTTGGTCTGATTTTCCTCTTGCTTCCCTTTCAAATTGCAGCATGAATAATATTATCTGATATTTAGTGGTAGTGGTTCATGAAAATCATACTTAGATTCTTAGTCCAGGAAGATCTTTTATTGAAACGTTTTGCTTTTCAAACAAATCTTTGCATGACTTCACATTTTCAGCGTATTTACTGATTCCTGTGTACTGAAGAAAGAAGAGAAGAATTGAAGGGAAGGATGAAGGGCTAGATTCCTTTCTGTTCACTACCAAAAAATAAAAGTCTACCTTATAATTCCTTTGATACATATTTGATGTAAATAAGTGCAGTGTGATGAAGAGTAATTGTGACAGGCCAGTGAGAAACCTGGTTTCATTGCCTTTTGAAAATATTTAATGTCTCCTTGTTTTCTTTTTTCATAAATAAGGATCAATAATTTTCATTAATTTATTCAATAAAATTTATTGAGCCTTGACCTGTACCAAATATTATATTTTCTGTTGAGAACACAAGGATAAATGTGAAAGACTTTATTACTGTAATCAGAGAAGTTACGTTAATACTAATGTATTAATATTCAAAAAGACCTCATCTGATAAGCAAAATATCACGTAAACAAGTTTAAGACACAAAATAGAAATCAAAACATGAGAGTTTAACAATTAAGGAAAAAATTCTAGGATTATAGACTGAATAATATTATGTAAATTTATGGGCAATAAGACTTGTCAAAAACATATGAAAGACAGCCTGAATGAGTGGTAAGAGATATTATGTCCTTGAATGAGAAGGCTTAATATTATATAGACCCACATCAACTTATACAATTTAAACAAGTAAACTCAAATTTTCTAAAAAATAGGAAAAGAAAGTTTCTACTTGTTTGGTTATATTCAATACAATGTTAATTCAAGAATATTTTTGAAATATTCATTAAGTCTAAAATGGTATATCATACGTTCTTTGATATAGCATCCTTCTAGATAATTGTTTTCAATAAATAAATTTCAAAGTATGGCAACTGTATTAGTTTGTTCTCATGCTTCTGATAAAGACATACCTGAGACTGGGTAATTTATAAAGGAAAGAGGTTTAATCGACCCACAGTTCCACATGGCTGGGGAGACCTCACAATCATGGTGGAAGGTGAATGAGGAGCAAAGTCATGTCTCACATGGCAGCAGGCAAGACAGAGTTTGTGCAGGGGAACTCCCATTTATAAAACCATCAGATTTTGTGAGACTTATTCACTACTATGAGAACAGTATGGGGTAAACTGCCCCCATAAGTCAATTATCTCCAGCTGGCCCCACTTTTGACATGTAAGCATTATCACAATTCAAGGTGAATTTGGGTGGGGATATAGCCAAACCATATCGGCAACATATATGTACAAGAATATTCCCTTCTGCTTTGTTTTGACAGATAAAAACTCAAAATTTCATCTTTAAGGGAAAACAGTTATAGACCCATTTAATGGAGTAGCATGCAGCCATTAAACATAAAAAGATAGAACTAAATGTAGCAGCATGAAAATATGTTAAGATACACTGTTAAATGAAAAAAAATCAAATTTCAAACATTATGTATTGTATGACACCTTTCTATAAAAATAAGACAATAACAATATAAACATTGTGTATAGAAAAATAGCTGAAGGACTATATAGCCAGCAACAAAAGAGATGGCATTATGGAGGATTTTTACTTCCTAGATTACTTCTTTCCATAATATCTGAATTTAACTTTTTCTAACTTTTATAATTAGAAAAAAATAATGGCAAGATGAAAATTCATGTCATTGTTAACATTGTCTTTATTGGGATTTGACAGTAGAAAAATTATGGATCAATTTTGCTAATTCTGTTTTTTCATCAGTTAGAACTTCTAAGTTGAGTGGGACTAGTGCTGTTAAATATTGCTATGGCAAGTAGTTTCTTAAATAGTTTTTAATCCCTCTTTCCTTAAGGAAAGCATGAGCAGCTATAGATAGTGTGAATTTGTCTAAACAAAAATGATTCAAGAACCCACGTTATAAGATTTACGCTCATGGAGTATTTGACATCTTTCTCAACAAATTTACCAAGAGTTTAACATTTTTCAGTTTCACTTTTTAATGACAGTATTTGTGTATAATTGCATTGTAAACGACTATGGTGAATTACTAGAAATTTTTTCTTTGCAGCTTCTGTGAATTTTTTGCATTGGATTTTGATCTTTTGTTAACTAATTATGTTGAAATAAGAAATGCATGCAGTAGCTCGTTTAGCCTATGAAATTACATTCTAATTGGGTAGCTGTTACAAGAATTACAGGGTGAAAAATGTGATTATCACTTCACCTCAGATTCAACTGAAAATTTGAGAGCCATTAATCGGGCTATGACCCTTCTTACAGGCTAAAATAACTGATTTGGAGATCTCACTTTCTTTTCTATGTATTCAACTATACTTTTTTTTTAAGTTGTGGTCAGAGTTTACCATCATATCTGCCATCATATATTGGAAAACTGCTTAAGTTATCTAAGTCTGCCATTTTATTAAATAAGAAATTTGTTCAATCCTGAGCACCAATAATTCAAGAGTGTCTTTTTGGAAGAGACTTATGAGTGCATTCTGATTTGAGTGGAGAACCTTGTTTAGACCGCAGGACATGCACACTGCATGCTTTTTCCTTTAGAGTATATATTATATATAAATAAAAATCAAAAATTTTAATTATTTCATTCATACTTGAATAATATTTAGAAACTTTCCATAAAGACATCAAGGCGGGGATGAGGAGAATGGAAGTAAATGGAGTTAACTATATCTTAAGACACCACTTGATGCCTCCACTCACTATCACATGCCAAGAAATAAGGCTAACACTTCAAAGAGCATACAGAACAGAAGTACAACCTGCTCTCCAGAGAAACTTAAGAAACAATATTTGATATCGATGAATAGTATATTTTGACTTGATGAAAAATAATATTAGCAAAATAATTGACTGAAGGATAAAAGTTTACACAGTGCTAAATAATAATAATGAAACTTTGAATTTATATAGATTTGTAATGTTTATCATTTGAGCTCAAAACAAAAGACTATTTCTAATTTTGTTTTTATAAATCATTTACCAAAGGACGAAGCACCTGGGTTGCTTAATAGTGTGTCCACACTGCCATTTTCCAATAATTGAGAGCTATTTAAGAGGATAAATAAATAAATGGAAAAAGCAAAAGGCAGGTCAAAAAAAATAATAATGGTAAACTTTCCTAAATGGAAGAAACTAAAAAATTATTAAAATTACTCAGAAAATTGGTCAGGCACAGTGGCTCACGCCTGTAACCCCAGCACTTTGGGAGGCAGAGGCGGGTGGATCACCTGAGATCAGGAGTTTGAGATCAGCCTGGCCTACAAGGTGAAATCCCATCTCTACTAAAAACACAAAAATTAGCCAGTCTTGGTGCAGACATCTGTAATCCCTGCTGCTCAGAAGACTGAGGCAGGAGAATCACTTGAACCTGGGAGGTGGAGGTTGCAGTAAGCCAAAATCGTGCCATTGCACTCCGGCCTGGGTGACAGAGTGAGACTCGGCCTCATAAAAAAATAAAAAAAAAAAAAGAATAAAAAGGATAAAGAAAATTGATTACAAATAATCTTTCCGTAGTGGGTGATATAACTGAAATTTGAAATGGTGTTTGGAGATGTTAGGAAACAAAGCAAACCTGCAGGCCCTTCTCCATGTCTGCTCTATACCACAGGAGTTCTTGGATTCCCTTATTCTTTATTCTTAGATCCAGACTGCTCAAGGATAATGAAGGACTAAGTAGAACTATGCAGTGGATAGTGACTAACATTTCAGTGCACCTCAAAGCACTATATGACTGTCTTTCAACGTACCTTGAATAAGCTTCGTCCTCTCTTTTCAAAGACTGTTTTATGCCAAACAGGGTGATTTTTTTCCTCTAGTTTTTGTTCATATGCACTAAGATTTCATGGTTTTTCTTACAGCCCTTTTTAGCTTGTCAGTGAATTCTTTGTGGAACAAGCCTTCCCCATTGTGCAACTTCTTGATTATTCACTGTGACATGCCCACCTAGAAATCACACACCCACTTCTAGATCATGATGCAGATCCTAGGACCTAAGGATTCCATGTTTATGTGCTCCTGAATTTTCTTTCATGCTCCATTCTCCCAAAGGCAGACTGAATCATTATGTGTGTATTCCTAGACCCAAGGAGATAGAACTTGGATGTAGATTACACAGGCATTCACAGTACAAGACAAAGTGAGGTGGTATTTTGGTGCAATACAAATAAAAGGGAGGTAGATGGCATGCCAAGTTCTGGCTCTCTCCATGCCACCATGTTCTCGTGTGGAGCTCCAACCAGAGAATTCTAAGTTCAACCTGGCCTTCCAGGTCATTATGAAGATATATTCATCCAGGAAGAAAGAAAATACATATTTTATTTAGTATTTTATTAGGACAAATTATTACTTTAAATATTTAGACACATAGTATAAGGACATGCTAATAGTGGGTTATTTTTTGCTTTTTGTTTTTTGGGGTATTTTTTGCCCTGGATCCTATGAATACGTGAGGCCAAGCCACTAAACAACCCCCATAGCTAAGATGGCCACAATACCAATATCACCAGGGATCTTGAAGGTCACCACAAGATCTTGAGCTTTCAGAAGATTCAAATGCATGCCCTAATAACTGAAGTGCAAAGCAGAGTTTGCTAGGTGGAGATTTAAACACAATGCCAAAGTAGTATAAGGTAGGAAAATGTCTCAGCTTGCTTACCCCTCACCTCCAAAGCAGAACCTGAGATTAAAGCTTTTATGAAACTGGATTATTCAGAAAAAGATCTCAAAAGTAGAGAAGTTAAAAAAAGAAAAAAAAAAATACGGAAAGAAAAGTCAATCTAAAGTTGTCTTGGTGAGCTTGTTCCCTATAGGTCAAGGCTCAATTCTGCTGGGGACTTGCTGGCTACTGTGTAAAATGTGCCTCAGATTTGTCCATCTAAGGAACATTTCAGAGGAGTATTTGTCCACTAGCTCCCATCCTACCAGTATTCCCTTGGGTGTTAGCTCTTTTGCTCTTTCAGATTTGTGTGCGTGTCAGTATGACTGAGTAGTCTCAATAGTCTGCAGAAGCCTTATTTAGTAGAGGCAGAGAAGGCTGGAGTAAAAAGCAACAGATATGTACTGCTTTTGATGTGAAGTCCTGTCAAGTAGCATCTGTGAACAGTTGGTGGCCATGACAATATCTAGAGTGAAAAGATAGACTGAGTCGATGTGAGGTAAGCACAACAGTATCTGATATGAGAGGCAACAATTTCTTCATGGAGGGATCAGCAAAAATTGTGAATATGTTTAAATCTGACGCCAGAGAATGACTAGATGCCAACTGTTGGACATGGAGACTGTATCAATTTATTATGACTGTGTATTAGTGTGTTTTCACACTGCTATAAAGAACCACCGGAGACTGGGTAAGTTATAAAGAAAAAAGGTTTAGTTGACTCACAATTCCACATGGCTGGGGAGGCCTCAGGAAATTTACAATCATGGCAGGAGGCAAAGGGAAAGCAAGGCATGTCTTGCATAGTGGCAGGAGAGAGAGAGTGAGGGGCAGCTGCAAAACACTTTTAACCTATCAGATATTGTGAGAACTCACTCACTATCATGAGAACAGCATGGAGGAAACTGCCCCCATGTTCCAATCACCTCTCACCAGGTCCTTCCCTGGACATATGTGGATTATAATTCAAGAAGAGATTTGGGTTGGGACACAACCAAACCATGTAATTCCACTATTTGGCCCTTCCCAAATCTCATGTCCTTCTCATTTCAAAATGCAATCATACCTTCCCAATAGTCCGCCAAGGTCTTCACTCCATTCTAGCATTAACTCAAAAATCTGAGTTCAAAGTCTCATCTGAGACAAGGCCAGTCCCTTCCACCTATAAGTCTGTAAAACCAAAAACAAGATTAGTTACTTCCAAGACACTATGAGGATACAGGCATTGGGTAAATGCTCCTGTTCCAAATGGGAGAATTTGGCAAAAACGAAGGGGCTATGGGCCCCATGTAAGTCTGAAACTCAACAGGGCAGTCATTAAATCTTAAAGCTCCAAAATGATTTTCTTTGACTTCATGTCTCATATCCAAGGCATGCTGATGCAAAGGGTGGGCTCCCACATTACTGGACAGCTATGACCCTGTAGCTCTTCAGGGTACGGCCGTGTGGCTGCTTTTGTGGGCTGGCATTGAGTGCCTTTGGCTTTTCCAGGCACATGGTACGAACTGTCAGTGGACCTTCCATTCTGGGGCCTGGAGAACAGTGGCCCACTTCTCACAGCTCCACTAGGGAGTGCCCCAGTGGGAACTCTGTGTGAGGATTCCAACCCCACATTTCCCCATTGCACTGCTCAAGTAGAGGTTCTCCAGGAGGACTTCAGTCTTGCAGCAGACTTCTGCCTGTACATCTAAGCATTTCCATAAATCCTCTGAAATCTAGATGGAGATTTCCAAAACTCAACTCAGCTTCTGCACACCCGCAGGCCCAAAACCATGTAGAAGCCACTAAGGCTTGGAGCTTGCACACTCTTAAGCCACAGACCAAGCTGTATCTTGGTCTCTTTAAGCCATGGGTGGAGCTGGAGCAGCTGGGACACAAGACATCATGTCCTGAAGCTGTACAGAGCAGCGGGCCCCACCCAAAAAACCATTTTTCCCTCCTAGGCTTCAGGGCCTGTGATAAGAGGAGCTGCTGTGAAGATCTCTATAATGTCCTGGAGATATTTTCCCCATTGCCTTGGCTATTAACATCTGGCTGCTCATTACTTATGCAAATTTCTGCAGCCCTCCTTAGAAAATGGGTTTTGTTTTTTTTTTTCTACCACAAAGTCAGGTTGCAAATTTTCCACACTTTAATGCTCTGTTTTCCTTTTAAACATAAGTTCCAATTTCATACCTTACTTTCAGAAAAAGCCAGGTCATATATGGAATGCTTTGCTCCTTAGAAATTTCTTCTGTCAGATACCCTAAATCATCTCTCTCAAGTTCAAAGTTCCATGGATGTCTAGGGCAGGGGCAAATGCTGTCAGTCTCTTTGCTAAAGTACAGCAAGAGTGACCTTTGCTCCAGTTCCCAGTAAGTTCTTCATCTCTATCTGAGAGCACCTCAGCCTGGACTTCATTGTCCATATCACTATCAGCATTTTGGTCAAAACCACTTAACAAGTCTCTAGGAACTTTCTCACGTCTTCCTATATTCTTCTGAGCCCTCCAATCTGTTCCAACCTCTGCCTGTCACCCAGTTCCAAAGTCACTTCCACATTTTCAGGTTATCCTTAGAGCAGTACCCTATTCTCCCAGTATCAATTTTCTGTATTAGTCTGTTCTCACACTGCTATAAAGAAATACTTGAAATTGAGTAATTTATAAAGAAAAGAGATTTAATTGATTCACCATTCCACATGACTGGGGAGGCGTCAAGAAACTTACAATCATGGTCGAAGGCAAAGGGAAAGCAAGGCATGTCTCACATGGTGGCAGGCGAGACAGAGAATAAGGAGGGAACCGCCAAACACTTTTAAACAATCAGATCTTGTGAGAACTCACTCACTATCATGAAAACAGCATGGGGGAAATCATACCCATGATCCAATCACCCCCACTAGGACCCTCCCTCAACACATGGGGATTACAATTCAAAATGATATTTGGGTGGGGACACAGCCAAACCATATCAGGCTGCCATAACACAGTGCTACAAAATGGGTGGTTTAAAACAACAGAAATGTATTCTCTCACATTATTGTAGGCTAGAACTCCAAAAACAGCCTGTGAGCAACATTAGTGTCTTCAGACACTAACTATGAGGGAAAATCTGATCCATGCCTCTCTCCTAGCTTTTGGGATGGTTGACAATTCTTGTAGGTGCATCACTTCAACCTCTGTCTCAGTCTTCATATGGTGTTCTCTACCTATGTTTGTGCCTTTATATGACTCTGTTCTTGTAAATATACCGATTAAATTAGATTAAGGACCTACCCTATTCTACTATGATCTCATCTTAACCAATCGTATCTGCAACTACCCTATTTTCAAATAAGGGGTCCTGGGGCTTGTGACTTCAACATAACTGTGTTGGGGCACACAATTCAACCCATAACAGAGGATGATCACTATACACTGAGAGATTTCAGAAAACAATGGTGCAGACTTTGAAACTATTCAGAAAATTGCGGTAAAATGCTATAACCGAAACTTAGGGTAGTAAAGTGGGAGTGGAAGGTTAATAAGGCCTGGGTCAAGCCATCGGGGTTTAGAAAGCAACAGTGAGAATTGTGATCTTGGTCCCACAAGAGCCATCAAAATTTCTTGTTTGCAAAAGGAAATGTGGTCTATGTTTACTTCAGTAGCCTTAAACTTTGGGGCTAGGGATTGGAGAAGATTCAATTAATATTTTTTAAAACACTTTATGTCTTTTTAAAATTAAGGGCTTTCTGCAGTCCTCTATAACTTTTTTAAGTTCTGCAATTTATTTCCAATGGTATCAATGTTTAAAAATAAACTCCTCTTGAGTATTCCTGTTGCAGAATACTAGATACGCTTTTATAAAAGAATAATGCAAGGTCAGGTGCAGTGACTAATGCTTGTAATCCCAGCACTTTGGGAGGCAGAGGTAGGAGGATCATTTGACCTTAGGAGTTTAACATGAGCTTCAGCAACATAGGGAGACCTCATTTGTACAAGAAAATTTCAAAATTAGCTGGTTTTGGTGACACATGCCTGTAGTCCCAGCTAACTGGGAGGCTGAGTTGGGAGGATCGTTTGAGCCTGGGAAATCATGGCTGCAGTGAGCCATGATGGCCACTGCACTCTGGCCTGGGCAACAGAGTGTGACCCTGTCTCAAAAAAAAAAAAAAAAAAAAGTCTTAAAGCAATAATACAGAAGAGCAGTGCTGTTTCCACATCTTTCTGTTTCTTAAACATCAGTGTCATTAACAGAGAAAAAAATTAAAGTATTAAAGCTTTTTGATAAAACTCTTAGTATCTCTTCTCAAATGTCATTGGTGAGATAGAAAATCTGCACCTAAAGCCTTAAATTATAATTATAATACATGAACAAATTTAAATTACACAGCAAAGGTAATATATAATTAGTATTATATTAAATTAGTAGTATAGCATTATATTCACATTTAAAACTATTAAAGTTTTAATATGCACACTTCATGATTTGGGGGAAAACTGACTTCAGAAAAACAATAAATATCCATAGAACATATTGTTAATCTAAATTAATTCCAGTGGATAGACATATGGTGATTGACCCTAGGTGTTTTGAGCGTCCATATAGTAATAATTTGGGCTCAGCAACTTGCTGGAAACTGAAGTCTGTTAGTTGAAAGGCAGGAAAACATGATCAAGTTTGGCTTGATTGGCATCTTCAAGGGGACCTGACTCTCATGAGCTTTAATGTCTCCCCTCTTAGGGACTTCTAAGTCAGTCCTCTTGGTTGGAAACAAGAGTGTCTATGCTCTACCCAGGGTCTGGTTTACAACTATTAACAATAAAAGCAAAGAAATGGGCTTGATGTCAAAGGACTAATCCACATGTGAGCTTGGCTTGCACAGTAAGAAGGGGGCCATTTCCATATTACCACAGGCAGGAATAGCCAGGCTTTGACGAGGCACTGAAAATTTGAGGCCTCTTGCTGCTCGCTATTCTACTCTTGTCACAGACATTGAAGCAAGTGAGGTTGCATAAATGCCAAGCCGGGCCTCATGTGGTGCTCTTCCATTGCACACATGTCAATATGTGAAGATTTCTGCCTGAGAAGAAACCATGAAAAATGGAAATTCAACATATGGCCAATGAGAGATACAAAAATCATGGAGAGGAATAGTTGCACTCAAGGCTTTCAGTGGCACTCTTAGGTAATTGCTTAATTGAAATTTTATTCCTGTCATTGAACCTCACAGCAGGAGTGAATCTACAATTACAATGCAAGTTTTGATATTTCATTCCTGCTCTTTATACCAATGGGGGAAGAAAGGGCATTAATTAAGGGATAGCTACAAAACAAATTGCCCTTGAGAGGAAAAAAAGGGAGGGCTGTGAGAGTGGGTATGAATGTAAATAAAAGGGAGAGGAGAAGCAGCAATATAGAAGGATTTTCTTTGTCCTTTATATTGCCAACAGCAAGATTAAAAAATAATTTTAACTGAAAAAGAGTTTATCCTTTATGGGTAGTTATGAGAAGCAATGACTAGAGTGAAATTTTTAAGAATCTGTCATTATCCAAATTTTCTTATTGGCAAAACAAGTGTCTTGAGCAATTCACTTCACTACTCAAAGCCTCAGTTGTCTATAACACAGAGATAATTGCAAATTGTCTACTTTGTAGGATGGTTGTGATAATAAAAGTGAGATACTATATGGTAAGGCACATTGCAAACCGTAAAGCTTCTGTACCAGAAAATTGATCGTACAAAGAATTAACTATTAATTTATTTTCAAATAGTGTGGGGGAGGGAAGAAGGAGCTGAGAAGAAATCAATGCACTCTTTATTAGCATTCTAACAGACCTTTAGTTTACAAAACGAGTATGTAAAAGAGAAACATAGTCTTTCTGTTACCAATAATAAACCACAAGAAAAAATGATAATGGTGTTGAAACTTTAAGATGCTTTTGGAGCATGGATAGGTCTCTAATGTAAATAACTAGAAATAGAGTTGGGTTAACAGCGTCTCATCCCAACTCTCTGAATTTGATACTATTAAGAATATAGATTTACTGTTTTTGTCTGAGTATAACGTCATATTGCTGTGCAGCTCTTATTAGTCTTAAATTGCTAAAGTCAACATCTTCAAAAAAGGTCTGCAAATAAGTCAAATTTAGGGTTTAAATCATTTTCCCGGTCCATTTAAAAAGCAATCTCTTAGAGAACGGACTAGAATGAAAGTAGATTTAGATGAATAATTACATATAGTCAAGCCAACTAGGAAAAAACAGATCTCAGCCAACCTAAGTGTCTTTATTTTTTCTTATTATAATAAATACATCCATGGCCTGAAGAATATAAGAAGTAAATAATTATAAAATGAAAAACACAGTTCATACTGAGCTCATTATAATTCCACTGGCATATGATATTGAGTAATACCTTATTTAAATAACCATGTTCATATGTTTCTACCCATGACAGAATCAACTGGATCCCTACCTAATATTCATTCTCCCCTTCCTGCTTTAGGAAAAACTCAATATTGTCTGGAGCAGTAAGATACCTGACAAAACTATTTTATTTCCCAATCTTTCTTGTGGTTACTAGTTTACATATGACTAAGTTCTGGCCAATGAGTTATAAGTGGAAGTTTTAGGGAGGTACTCCTAGAAAGGTTCCTTGGGAGATAATAGTTTCCTTCTGTTGTTTTCTTCTCCTTCTAACTGTCTGGTAATGGATGTGAAGGTTGTTGCCCCAGCAGCTGTTTTAAGCAATAAATTACTTTGAGGAAGGAAGCCATTTAGTATTTGGTGGTAGAGAAAAAAATGTAGATTAAGAATGAATGTGGTGATTTATAGGATCACCATACCAGCACTGGGATATTTGGGTTGATGTTGGAGAAAAATTATGTTTTTTGTTTTTTCTTTTTAAAAAAAAGTCTTTAACACTTTCAAATGCAACTGACTTAGTCTTAACTAGCATTCCACAACTAGAATAGATGCTCCCTGAAGTCAGAGGTCTTTGCCATTTTATTCAGAGCCCAGTACACAGGAAGGCCCATAGCAGAGGCTCAAAAATATTTGTTGAATCTGAATGCATAACTTGGTCCTTTCTCTCTGACCTACAATGCTTTCTTCTTGTTGTTGAATAACTCTTCCCTCTACCTCTTTTTCTCTTTTCCACTTTTCTTATCATAATTTTTTCAAATTACTTCCTCTATTGCCTTTTTATCTTCTTCCAATTCTTGTTCTTCAAATAGGCCATTCTAGCAACCTTGACCATTCTAGTGTCCCTTCTTATATAAATGGTTGTCTACCCCAATGAAAAATGAGCAAATATAAATCCAAAGAAAATGAAAATTATTTGTTATTCTCTTTTAAATTGAGTTTTAAAAAATAGACCAAGATGATGGGACTGTATCATTGTTTAAGGATATTATTCCTTTTAAAAGCTATAGTTCTGTCTTCCCAAGTGTAAAATAATTATTTACTGCATGATTGTAAATATTTTCTAATGGAACTATAATCTAAAAACAAAGATCTACATTTTATAAGATTCTAATTCATGTAAATTTGAAATTGTCAAGCTTTGTATATTGGTTGGGTCAGTGGAGGATCGATTTGCAAGAGGGTGTGAAATGTTTGTGAGAGCAGTACAAATACAGTTGGAGTAGAGAGGTGATCCAAAAGATTAAAATTCTCCATCAGTTAAGATTACGGGAGTCATTCTCTAATTTCTAAAGTAAAATTAAAAATGGGAAAAGATTTCGTCCTCGAAAAGGGGAAACAACTTAGGTGTCTTCAAGCTATTTTTTAAAGAAAGATGATTCTCTGTCATTCAAATTGTCTAAACCCAGGCATTGTTTGTTGTTGGAATTCTTTGATAAGTTCCTAGAATATGGCATGATAGAATGAGCTGAATAACTGAGTTAAATTAGAGAATATGTCACTATAAGGATGTAAAAAAAAAGAAAAAGAAAGAATGAGAATCCTTTACTGTTAGTCTGAAAAGCCAAAGAATGTCTTTTTTATTTTTTTAAACTCTCACTGCTTTTAAAAAATTTCCCTCATTTTTACTTTTTAACAGTTTTAGTGCAATAGGCCTACGTGTGCTATTTCAGTATTTATAATTATGGGTAGCAGTTCTTTGAAAATCTGTATCTCGATGTCTTTCTTCAGCTTTGGAAAATGTTTGCCACTGTCTCTTCAACTACTACTTCCCCTCCATTCTCCTCCTCTCCTTCTCTTCTAAACATATGTATGCCATTTTCAATACATCTTACGTCTCTAGTCCCTTTTCTGTATTTTCTTTCTTTTTTTGTCTTTCTATTTCAGTCTAGTTATTTTCTACAGATCTGTTTTCCAGGTCTACAAACTTCTGATTTTGTGTATCTAATTTGTTGTTAACAGTGCCCATTGAGTACTAAATTTCAGTTGTTTTGTCCCTCAACTCTAGAACTTCCATTCAGTTATTTCATATACGTTCTCATACTTTTCTACAACTCTTTTTGTCGTCTATTTTGTTCAATGTATTAAATACAGTTACTTTAAAGTCTATTTTATAATTCCAATATCTTGATTATCTTTGGGTCAGTTTCTAGTACCTATTTCTTCTCTACATTTTTGGTCATTTGCTACTATTCTCTTGTAGACTAAAAAATATGTTTATTGAATGCCAAATATTAAGAACTCAAAAGGTAAGAGTCCTGGATGTTATTATCTTCCTCAAAGAAGATTTAATTATTTGGGCCAGTAGTTAGAGTAGAGGCAGATTCCCTTGGTCTAACTGGGGATGGATATGGTATGAGAATAGGATCCAGACATTTTAAGGGCTGTAATAATTTTACCTTGCCCTTATTCCTGTAATTGTGGAATGTCACCATAACCTGTCTTCCTTGGCAAGCTCTGATTTCCAACTTGTGTTTCTCCAGTCTTTTTAATCTGCTTTCTTCTTAGTTTCTCAGCATCTTATGCCCTGGCAGTTTAATGTTTGTCAAATGCCTTAAGACAAGAATTTTGACCTCGTTTCTCTACAAGTCTATTTTCTCTAGAATCTTTGTCCTTTAAGTGTAGCCTGCCTTGGTAGTTATTACATTTTTATATCTTAATCCCAGGGGTGTGACAAAAGTTCTGGCAAGCCACTTTCTTGTTGGACTGTGCCCCACACCATGACATGGCAAATAGTGGCCAATGCTTCAATGGGAAAAGGCTGCTAAGAAACTACGGCTCCCTTTGACATATTTTCCTTCTTTTGGGGATCTGTATCTCCAATCCTGGCTGTCTTCATTGCTTTCTATGCCTAAATCGGCTAAACTTTTTAAATGGAGATTTGTAGTAGGTTTCTACTGAAGGATTTGTGCGATACAAGCTATTCTACCAGAGGTGGGGGACTTTTAAAATCAGTTCTTTACCCTTTCATTTCCCCTCCAGGCTTGACTTTTTGTTATTGAATTGTATTATATCAAGTTGGAATTTTTCTTAATAGTACTAGTGAACATTTTCTTCTGTAAACTTTAGAAATATTGGCAAATTTACATGGAAAAAAAATGAACTTAGCTGCATTTATCCTAGTGGGTTAAATTGTTTTTATTATTTATGTGCCCAGAGAGGAATATAGAAGAGAACTGGTGAAACCTGAGCATTTTTGTTTTGTTTTCTTTAAATAGAAATCCCAAAAGAATTAAATTATATTTTAGCCAGTCTCTTACATCTATTTGCCAATGCACAAGTCCAAATATGGAGGAGTTTTCTTTGTATTTGGACTGATATAATTAGCCTATCTATAATAGGCTAATAAATAACATAGATTATTTATATTTCTATATTTTAGCTGATGGCTTCGCTTACATTTATTGAATATTCATCTACAGAAGATAAATTCACATTTAAAAAGATGTCTATGTCAAGTGTCGAAGAGAAGATAACATCCACGGGAAGGAAAATTTGGCCCTGCTAACGTAATGTGCCTGCTGTACCAGGAAAAAAAGCAGGATGGGGGTGGGGGTGGGATGCACATACATACAGTGGCATCTCAAAACTGCTATGCATTACAAAATAAGTAACCATGAAACACGCATTACAAGAAAAACTATTTAAAGATATAAGAAAACTATGGGAGAAGAATGTTTAAAAAGATAGAAAATTGTTAATGCAGTTTTAGGGGTAAAAGTTTTATGGATGTTTCTTGTATGACTTTAACTTAGATACAAGAATATAGTTTCAGAATGTTTCTTGGTATATTTAATGCTTTACTCCTACACAATTCACTGAAATGACATATCTGGCATTTTGTGGCTTAATTTGAGAACATAATGCCCATTATAGTTCTTGCTGCAGAAATGCTTTAATATTTTATGTTGTGCTGACAATGCTAAGGTGCTTGTCTCAAAGAACTATATTTTGCTGTGTTTATTGACCTTTCTTTTCAATAATTCTAAATGGAAGATACATAATGGAAGTTCCTTGTTCTCCTGTGATAACTGTTAATGTTAGACTGAAAGAGAGATGTATTGTTAACCTACCTGAAGATAACTGGGAGTTGACTTACAAACAGTCACACACAAATTCAGGAATATGTCTTAATTTTTAAATTTATAGCTCACCATCTTCCTTTCAAATTCCACAGAACTTATTTATCAGAAATAGAAAATAATCAAACAAAAGAGATTTTATTTTTAATATGCCCACTGGCTTAGTCAGACTTATTCTGCAATGGAAAGATGAATAAGAATTGAAGATTTTCTCCTTCCTCATCTTCTATTAATGAGTTATTAGTATAATTTCTGATCAATAAGAATATTTATTCTCTTTTTGCTTTATTTGCTATTGGAGCAAATGAGTGATTATCTACTGTTACAGTAGTGTTCAATCTAATACAACTATAGATGTATAGCTATATATTCTTCAAAGACTACCAGAAAGATATATACACCTAGACTGATAAGGATTATTTAAGGATTATTAAAACAGAAACAGTAAGCAACTATAAAATGCAAAATGAAAAGATACAACTAAGGTTGACATGAAAAAATACAACCGAGAAGAATTTTCCAGTTCATTTTAGCCAGTTAGGAAAGCTACCGCAATGTGACATTTTGCACAGTAGAAAATTAACTTTTTTGATCATCTGGCAAAGAAGAGGCACTCTAAAAGCAATTTTGATTTATTTGTAGATGTTCTAATTTTCGACTCTCTTTGTATTCCTTAGTTTGCTGCTAAAGCATAATTAGAAACTAATATACATTTTCTCTTCTGCTTTAAGAAACTTGACATTTAGCACTTAATTTTAACATACAGTGTCATTTCCTTTTATAATCATTATACTTTTTTTTTTATTATACTTTAAGTTCTAGGGTACATGTGCATAACGTGCAGGTTACATATGTATACATGTGCCATGTTGGTGTGCTGCACCCATCAACTCGTCAGCACCCATCAATTCATCATTTATATCAGGTATAACTCCCCAATGCAATCCCTCCCCCCTCCCCCCTCCCCATGATAGGCCCCAGTGTGTGATGTTCCCCTTCCCGAGTCCAAGTGAGCTCATTGTTCAGTTCCCACCTATGAGTGAGAACATGCGGTGTTTGGTTTTCTCTTCTTGTGATAGTTTGCTAAGAATGATGGTTTCCAGCTGCATCCATGTCCCTACAAAGGACGCAAACTCATCCTTTTTTATGGCTGCATAGTATTCCATGGTGTATATGTGCCACATTTTCTTAATCCAGTCTGTCACTGATGGACATTTGGGTTGATTCCAAGTCTTTGCTATTGTGAATAGTGCCGCAATAAACATACGTGTGCATGTGTCTTTGTAGTAGCATAATTTATAATCCTTTGGGTATATACCCAGTAGTGGGATGGCTGGGTCATATGGTACATCTAGTTCTAGATCCTTGAGGAATCGCCATACTGTTTTCCATAATGGTTGAACTAGTTTACAATCCCACCAACAGTGTAAAAGTGTTCCTATTTCTCCACATCCTCTCCAACACCTATTGTTTCCTGATTTTTTAATGATTGCCATTCTAACTGGTGTGAGATGGTATCTCATTGTGGTTTTGATTTGCATTTCTCTGATGGCCAGTGATGATGAGCATTTTTTCATGTGTCTGTTGGCTGTATGAATGTCTTCTTTTGAGAAATGTCTGTTCATATCCTTTGCCCACTTTTTGATGGGGTTGTTTGTTTTTTTCTTGTAAATTTGTTTGAGTTCTTTGTAGGTTCTGGATACTAGCCCTTTGTCAGATGAGTAGATTGCAAAAATTTTCTCCCATTCTGTAGGTTGCCTGTTCACTCTGATGGTAGTTTCTTTTGCTGTGCAGAAGCTTCCATTCACAATTGCTTCAAAGAGAATAAAATACCTAGGAATCCAACTTACAAGGGATGTAAAGGACCTCTTCAAGGAGAACTACAAACCACTGCTCAGTGAAATCAAAGAGGACACAAACAAATGGAAGAACATACCATGCTCATGGATAGGCAGAATCAATATTGTGAAAATGGCCATACTGCCCAAGGTAATTTATAGATTCAATGCCATCCCCATCAAGCTACCAATGAGTTTCTTCACCGAATTGGAAAAAACTGCTTTAAAGTTCATATGGAACCAAAAAAGAGCCCGTATTGCCAAGACAATCCTAAGTCAAAAGGACAAAGCCGGAGGCGTCACGCTACCTGACTTCAAACTATACTACAAGGCTACAGTAACCAAAACAGCATGGTACTGGTACCAAAACAGAGATATAGACCAATGGAACAGAACGGAGCCTTCAGAAATAATGCCACACATCTACAACCATCTGATATTTGACAAACCTGAGAAAAACAAGAAATGGGGAAAGGATTCCCTATTTAATAAATGGTGCTGGGAAAATTGGCTAGCCATAAGTAGAAAGCTGAAACTGGATCCTTTCCTTACTCCTTATACGAAGATTAATTCAAGATGGATTAGAGACTTAAATGTTAGACCTAATACCATAAAAACCCTAGAAGAAAATCTAGGTAGTACCATTCAGGACATAGGCATGGGCAAGGACTTCATGTCTAAAACACCAAAAGCAACGGCAGCAAAAGCCAAAATTGACAAATGGGATCTCATTAAACTATAATCATTATACTTTTAAAAATTCTGCTTTCACAGAATAATAACAAACACAGTATTATTATAGTTAACTACTCAAAGGCAACAAAAGATTCCCAAGTCATAGATAAACATACATGAAAGAAAAGTTGCATACTGCTCTTAAGAAAAAGTAATTTATTGCTGAAAATATACAAATGGCTCAATATATATTATTTTGTTGATCCAGCAGCTAGTTGCTATAAAAATACTGACAATTATTAATACATTGCTTTCCCTTCTGCCAGTGGAGCTATTATATCTTTCCATGAAAGTCACAAATGAGAGATGAATTTGACATCCTTGATAGGAAATTGAATAGAAGCAAGAAATCAAGTAGAAATTTAAATCTTTCCCCTGACTCTCACAGGAACACATGAAAATGACTTTTATAATGGCGAGATTTTCTTAGAACATTAAATTATTATTTTTAAAACATGTTTATTTCAAATTGATATGACTCAAGAGATTTTAAAAATTCATGCCTTTTGAGAATAATGCACATCGTCATTCTGAATAGGCAAGCCATGCTTATAAAACATCCTAAAGAACAAAGAGTAGAACAAGGGGAAATACTGCAATTTGTTTTTATTACAAAATCTTCCCAGAATTTAAGTTAATTTAAAATTAAAATGACTTTATTTTCATTATTTTAATAATCATTGCCAAATATTTACTGAATGTACCAAGTACAGAACAGTGAAGTGAGTGTTACTAGCCTAAGGAGATATGATATAGTCTCTACCTACAGGAACACATCATTTTGTTGGAAAAGATAAAGTAAGTTTAAATGGATAGACATTCCCATTACCTATATGCTTCTCTTTTCCTCTTTAAAACCATACAACTCATAACTCTTTGGGCTTTAATCTAATATATTTTTGATTTCTTCTTCTTGATACAAGGTAAAACAATGGAAGAGGTGGGAAAACCTACCGCAAATCTCAGTGCATCATATCTCATTAGAGCAAAACGATGAAACACTTTAAAAAAATTGGCTTCTAATTTTTTACAGCTATATCATTTGCAGAATGTGAATCACACTGTCACCTAGCAACTATTTATTCGCTCTAAAACTTTTTACCTAAAATAGACACTTTTCCCACAATTAAACTCCATTTTAAGTCTATCACACCTAATTAATGTTCCCAGGGATGTCCCAATAGGAGCCAAAATAACTTAAAGTAGAACAGACATGCGACATAATTGCTTACAGTGGGGTTTCAAGCACCAGATGCTGGGTGGTACTCACTAACTCAACATGTTACAGATGTTATTTTGCAGCCCATGTTCATAATCTGAGGAAAATCAATAGGGAAATATTACTGGATTAAAATTCATCATGGTAGGAGCCTAACCAAGAGGAAACCTTGGTGTGTCCTTTGTCCTTTGCTCTTCTGGGCTTCCCTGAAAAACACTTTTCACATTTTATTGTAATGCTCTGCTTATGTTTCTTTCTCCCCAACTAAACTTTAAGCTACTTAAATAACTTTAAGCTACTTAAATAAATAGAGCCTATCTTGTTTACCAAGAGGCAGGCAAAATGCTAATGTTGGAGAAAACTTTTTTAAATGCTTAAACGATTGAACGGCATAAGGATCTAGGATTGTGTGCTATCTGTCAGAGAGGTAATGAGCAAGCAGTAAGTAATGTCACAGGATCTTGAGGGCCATAATTTCATATGGCTTTCTACAGTCAGGGAACAAGAAGTGTAGAGATTGGTGTTCATGTGGAGATGGACAATCACTAGCTACAATCTTGTGATTGGTTGAAAAGAAAAGTTTTATTAGTGCTGAAACTCACAATGAATAATTTTCAAGCAACCCTGGCATTCATAACTTGGGATTGCTTGAAGTTTTGCTTCATCACAAATTTGAGTCTTGTGTACTATCAGTAAGCTGGTGAGTCTCAGCTAGTAATGAAGCCTTGCCTTCAACTTCATAGCCAACGTTTTGTCACAGTTGTGAGCACTGAGACTTTGTAAGTGGAGTATTTTATGAATTATCATCCCACATCCATTGTTGTTAAGGAGTCCAAAATAGGAAACATTGTAATTATGGCTATGGGGGGCCCCTTCAGCATCTGAGCTGCAAGTCTTTCATACCCCAGCTGGAGTAATAACTGCAACTGTGATTCTTTGATTTTGGAAAAAGTAGTATAGGACTTTCAAGTATTATAGATCACATATATGTGTTACATTAGCTCTAATAACCTCTGCTGTTCTCAAATAAATATGATTATACTGGCTCTTTCTATAACTCCCTGTGAGATTTTTGCTCTCCAGTTTCCTTTATTTAAAAATGTGCAATATACTGAATGTATTTAAAGTATACAATTTGATTAGTTTTGACATCTGTACACATCATGAACCATCACCACAATCAAGATAATGAATATATTCATAAACCACAAAGTATTCTTTAGTCACTCCCACCCAACTTTTCCTGTCCCTCTCCCATCTCCAGGCAACCACTAATGTTTTCTGTCACTGTAGATTAGTTTACATGTTCTAAAATTTCATATAACTGGAACTATGCAGTATGTATTATTTCTTCTTTGAATTAATCACTCAGAATACCTATTGTAGCATGTATCAGTAGATTTTTATTGCTGAGAAGTTATATGGAGATACCAGTTTGCAAATCCATTCACCTGTTGATGCACATTTGGGTTTTTTCTAGTTTTTGATACTACAAATAAAATTGCTATGGCTATTTGTATGGGAAAATACTAAAGAGTGTAACAACTGGATAACACTGTATGTATATGAAACTGGCAATTCTCAGAGTAGTTTAAGAAACGCAACTCTCAAAGTAGTTGGATCATTTTACATTCCCACCAAGAGTTTATGATATTTCCAGTTCTTCTACTTCATTGCCAATATTTGGCATGGTAAGTCTTTATAATTTTAACTATTCTAACAGGTGTCTCATTGTAGTTTTCATTTCACTTCATTTCTCTATTGATTAATAATGTTGAGCATCATTTCTCTATTGATTAACAATGTTAAGTATCATGTTGAAAACTTATTTGTCATAAGTATACCTTCCTTATTTATTTGTCATAAGTATACCTTCTTTATTTATCTGTCATAAGTATACCCTCTTTGATGAAGTGTCTGTTCAAATATTTTGCCTGTTATGTTTTGATTGCTATTTTTCTCTTACTATCGAATTTTGAGAGTTCTCAATGAATCCAGGATACAAATTCTTTGTTATATATATAACTTGCAAGCATTACATCCATTTCATGACTCATTTTTACACTCTCTTTACTATGTCATTGAACAGATTTTAATTTTGATGAAGTCTAACTTACTTATGGAACATATTTTTGATGACATATCTAAAAATCTAAAGATTGTTGCTTGACCTAAGATGTTTCATTTTACATTTACTTCTAGAAGTTTTATAACTTTAGTATAATTTTACACTTTGGACTATGATCCATTGTGTGCAAATTTTTATATGGGCAAGATCAAGATTGAAGTACAGTTTTTTTGCATATAAATGGCCAATTATTTCAGCAATGGTTGTTTAAAACACTGTCCTTTCTGCAGTGAATTACCTTTTAACCATTGCCAAAATAAGTGATATGTATGGGTCTATTTCTATACCATCTAATATATTCCATTGATCTATTTATTTATATTTATACCAATACCATTTTTTTTTGAATACTATAGCTTTATAATAAGTTTTAAAATCAGGTGTTAGTTCTCAAAGTTTGCTGTGTTTTATTTTTTTAGAGTCATTTTGGCTGTTTTTGCTTCTTTGCATTTCACTATAAATTTTAGAAACAGCTTGTCAGTCTTTAAAAAAAAAAAAAAAACCCTTGAGATGTTGATTGGTATTACATTGACTACATATGCATGTATATTTTTGTGATATCTATAAACACAGAGAGAGAGAGAACGTCTTCTAACCCATGGATATGGTTTATCTTCATTTATTTAGGCGTTATTTAATTTCCCTCATTAAATATTTTGCTTTTGGAAAAAGTAGAAAAAGAATTTAAAGTATTATTGATCACATATGTGTATTACACTAGCTCTAATAACCTATATTGTTTTCAAGTATGTATGACTTTATCAGTTATAAAACTATGAAAACAATGTTACACAGTTTTCTGTGTAGAAGTTTTGAATGTCTTTTGTTGTATTTATACCTAAGTAATATATATTTCTGATGTTACTGTAAATACATTATTTTCATTTTATTTTCTGAATGTTTATTGCTAGTGTAGGAAAATAGATTTTTGTATATTGATTTTGTAAGCTTCAAGCTTGCTAAATTTATTTAATGCTCAGTTAGCTTTTTTAAGATTCTATCAGGTACATATTTTTATATTTGTGTAAGTCAACTATTTTGTCATTATGAAATGAACATTTTGATGTCTGGTAATATGTTACTCAGAAATCTACTTTGATACTCATAAGCACTCTAAGCTTTCTTTTAATCTGTGTTAGCATGGTATATGACTTTCAGTCTCTAAAAGAATTATGTTAAAACATATTTGTCTTTATTATTTAACTGTACTTCCTGTAATCAGTATATAGGATCATCTTGCTTTTCTCTCCATTCTTAAATTTATCATTTAGTCCGAGTATATGGGCCATTTACATTTAATGCAATTATTGATATGGTTGTGTTTAAATTTACCGTCTTGCTCTTAGTTTTCAATTTTTTTCCATCTATTTATTTCCTTTGCCACTTTTTTTGCTATTTTTTAAATTAATTAAAAGTTATTTTATAGTTTTATTTTTATTTCCTACCTTTCTTATTAGCTATGCCTGTTTTGATATTTCACTGGTTTTTTGAGGGTTGAGTAAACATTTTTACATTATCACCATCTAATTTTAAGTGATATTATATCCAATCCTTTTACCTGTAACATAAGAACCTTGCAATACTTTGTCACACATTTTGTTTTGTCACGCATTTACATATTATAAAGCCTACAATACATTGCTATTATTTTTAAAGTCAATTATATTATTTAAAGCTTTAAATAAGAAATAAAAGGCATATAGATTTATCCATGAAGTTACTATTCCCGGTGCTTTTCTTTCATTGTATTGATGCATATTTCCATCTGGTATCAATTTCCTTCTGTTTGAAGCACTGCTTTTAATATTTCTTGTATTGCACATCTACTTGTGATGATTTATTTCATCTTGTATGTGTTAAACAAAGTCTTCATTTCACTTTGCTTTTTGAAAGCTATTTCCTGGGTATAGAATTATAGTTTGAAAGTATTTTATTCTTTCAGTATTGAAAGATGTTGTTCCACTGTCTTCTCATTTCCATTGTTTTTATTATTGCTATGTTAGAGAAATCTGTTATCTTTATCTTTGTTTTTCTGTATGTAAAGGTTTTCTCTGGTTTAAGACTTTTTTCTTTTAACACCAGTCTTGAACAATTTGATTATAATACGCTTTGGTATAGTTTTCTTTATATTTCTTGTACTTGGGGCTCATTGAACTTTTCATATGTGAGGATTCGGGGAATTTTTCAGTCACATTTTTCTTCAAATAATGGAATATACTTCAGAGACTCTAATTACATATTAGTAGACTTCCATAAATTGTTCCGAAGATCACTGATCTTCTCTATTTATTATTCTTTTTTCTTCAGAGTTCCATTTTTTGATAGTTTCTACTGCTATCTCTTCAAGTTCACTAATATTCTCATCTACAATTTTTAAATTGCTTCATTCCATCCAGGGTATTTGTCTTCTCACAAATCAGTTGTTATATTTAAAAGTTCAAATTGGGTAAGTTTTAAAACCAAATTGAAGCACTAATTCTCTACCAAATAGAGACATCTTTCATGTCTCTATTTAACTTTTGAACATACATAAACTAGCCTTAATAAGAGTATTAGTGCCCTTGTTTGCTAATTTTAACATTTGTATTAGTTCTGGACCCATTTCAATTTTTTGCTTTTTGTCCTCAATGTGGCTTGCATTTTCTCACTTCTTTACAAGCCTATAATATTTGAAACATTGTTTTGCTAGTCATTGTGAATTCTACTTCAATGAGTGTTGGATATTTTTGTTTTCATGTAAGTATTCCTTAGCCTTGTTCCATGATGCAGTTAAGTTACTTGAAAATGATTTATTCCCTTTTGATCTTGCGTTTATGATTTGTTAGACAGTCAGAGCAGTGCTTAATCTAGTACTAAATAATCTCACTATGCAGGCAAGTCTGTTTTGTGTACTCTACCAAATCACCTTTAAATTATGGGGTTTTCTAATCTGACTGCTGGTACACTGTTACTTCTAATACTATCCGTTGATTACTCAACCTTGGGCAGCCTCTTTGCATACACTTGTTAGTTAGTATTCAGCTACAGAATTCAAGGGGTATCTTTTACAGATTTCTGGAGTTTTCTCTCTGTTGCTCTCTTCTGTTTGGTACTCAGTCCTTCAAACTCTAGCTGCCTCAGTCCACCCATACTCTGAGCTCTATCTCCCTACACAGGAAATCTACAGGTATTCTACTAGTTTTCTCCCCATTGGCCTAGAAACTCTCTTAAGGAAGTAAGTGTTGGCATGCATTGGGCTCACCTTTTTTTTTTTTTTTTTTTTTTTTTTTTTTTTTGCTTACAAACTCTCAGATATCCTTGTCCTTCTGGGGGGATTGTTTGGGATAAGAAGGTAAATCATGTCCCTGTTAGTCCATTTTAACTGTAAGTAGAAATATCTCTTCATAGTTTTAGTCACATTTGGAATAAATGGTCTTTAAAGGTGAGTGCAGTCATATAAATCAGTGATTCTTTCACAGGTCAGAATATCCATAGCTGTGTGAGTTCAGCAGTCCCAAATTATGTGCTACTCAGTAGGCTACTCTCAACTCCCTGTCCTTGTTCTTGGCCTGAAGAGCCCTAGCTTTAGCTCACACAATTTCTTGGGTGATAAAGTCCAACTACTACCATCACCACTACAGATCCATAAGGCTCTACGCAGCTAGTAGAAACCATTGTTCCTAACCTCTGGCCAAGTCGGAGCTTTGATGACTGTGGCTTCTCTATTGCCTGTGTGGAAGAGTGGAAGAGCTGGGCAATGCAACCCAGGAACTTGTGTAAGCTCATACCCCTGGAGTGGACTCTGACCAGTGAGAGATGGCTGAACCATCAGATAAATAAACTGTGCTGCTTCTACCTCATGCCCATCCGGAGATATCCTATGTGATTAAACCACTTATTGCACTTTCCTGTGAAATTACTGACTGCTGGATTCATGCGCACCCCGTGTTTCTTCCCTCATTTTCCTTTTTTCTTCATTCTTATTGCCTTAGCACATAGATACCCTACCCCCACCAAAGAACATTTGTGCATAAGTTTTGGTTCACACTTTGTATTCTAGGGTATTCAGGCTAACAGAATGGAAAAATTAAAAAATATTAGAAAGACAAAAATCATTCCATTAGGTAATACCTACTTGTTCCTTTTTTAATACAAATTTAAAATGTCTGGTTTGGCACTGTACAGGAACAAACAAAAATATTTTGAGTTAACATGTTGAAAATGTATCTCAAATTTCCAGTGCTAGGAGAAATAGAATAAGAAACTATTGGTCTTACTGAAAGAAAAACAACAAAACACAAATCCTCAGTTCCAGACCAGCTGTCAAATCAGGACAGGCAAAGAATTTCATATGTAGGTACAATGTCATTGTGGAGGCTGGAATTTTACAGCTTTTATCCAGAATATGATTTGGAAGGTCTGTGGGAGAATAATGACTTAACATGTAAAACAACCTGTAGTTTGCCTGCAATTGTAAACACTATCATGACTTTAAATGGAAGAAACTGAAAATGTTTTTGCCTTAGTGCTCTGCCCTGTGTCACAGCTTTGTGACTTGTTTAAACAAGTTCCCTCAGCACAGTGGAGTGAGATTAAACATGTAACACCTAGACCAAGTTACAGGCTGTGCAATGGTAGGAAAAGAAGATCATTTGGTAAGTATGAATTAGAAAGCAAGTGAATAAATTTTAACAGTTTGTGTTGACAGCACACTTCTAATAAGAAACTCCTGATAATGTGAGATTTATTCATAAAATCTTGGATTAACACAGTGGAAGTCATCATTAAATAATTATTTTTAAACTTCCTTTTATAAATTATTCTTATTTATTCATAAGAATCAATAAAGTGAAATGTTGGGAGCTGGAAGAAAATGCTACCCAGTGTTAACATGATTTTTTTTTTTAAGAAACTTAAAGTATTGTGGATTGAATTACACTTCCCAGTAAGGTATGTTGAACTCATAACTTCAGTATCTGTGAATGTGATCTTATCTGAAAAAAGGGTCTTTGCAGATATAATCACGTTAACATGAGCTCATACTAGATTGGGGTGGTCCCTAATTCACTGATTGGTGTCCTTAAAAGTAGTGGAGAGTTACACAGAGACACAAGCAGGGAAGAGGGCAATGCGATGATGGAAGCAGACATTGGAGTGATGCAACTTCAAGCCAAGGAAAACCACCAGCAGCGGCGAGAGATGTCTGTAACAATTTCCTCCAGACCCTCCAGAAGAAACCAAGCCTGCAAAACTCTGACTTTGCACTTCTGGCCTCCTGAACTGTGCAAGAATACATTCCTGTTGTTTTATTTTATTTGGTTTGGAGTAATTTGTTACTAAACACAACAGAATTTTACATAGAATAGAAAAATATTCTTGTAATCATCAAGTCCAACAGACTATAATTATTAAAACCAAAATTTCAAGTGTGCTTTTCTGCACAGTATCAAAAAGTTGCTGAAAACGTATTATGTGTATTAGTCTGCTTGGGATGCCATAACAAAAAGCCACAGGCTGAGTGACAACAGAAATTTACTTTCACACAGTTCTGGAGGCTAGAAGTTCATGATCGAGGTGTTGGCAACTAAAATTTCTGGTGAGGGATCTCTTCCTAGCATGCAGATGCTGCCTCCCTGCTGTGTCCTCACATGTCCCTTCCTTTGTGTGTGTGCTGAGAGAGACAGAGAGCACTCCAGTATCCCTTCCTCAGCTCTGCTGGATTGGAGATCCACCTTTATTACTTCATGTAAACTTAACTGCCTCCACAAAGGCCCTGTCTCTAGATACAGTCACACGGAGGACTGAGGCTTCAACATATGAATTTGAGAGGTACACAATTCAGCTCATAACACTGTGGTTATTTTTTTATTTACTTGTTTCTTTATTTTTATTTTTATTTAACCCATAATATGATCCCTTCTTCCTGTAACTTTTTTTTTTTTGGAGTCAAATCTCCCTACAACACCTGGTTTATATGATTGTTGTAGGAGTAACCACACCCCTACAGCAGGGATGGAACATTACATAGCCCTACCTATTTAAAGGACTTTATCTTTCTATCCAGAAATGAGCATGGGGTTTAATGAAAGTGTTGGTTGGGACTCTTTACAAAGATATAGTGACCACCACAAATCATATTCCCTGGGGTTGCTAAAGTTAGTCTTTAAACGATGTGAAGTGAGCCTGCCAGAAGATAAAGCCACACAGAAGAAAGTAAAACCAACGAGAGGAGTGACAGACGACATCCTACTAGTATTCATTCAATGTAATCAGTCAGAAGGTAGTCCCATTATACAGACTTTTGAGTTACCTGAGTCAATAAATTTTCATTTTTGTTTAAACCATAATAAGCTGACATTCTGCTTGTTGATACTAGTGTCCTGACTGTAACAATTCTGAAATTTTAGAAAATTTGAGAATATATAATGATCCTCTATTTTCAGAACAATGATGTTAAATCATGTGATAGGCAGTTTCTAAAATAATATCCAGTGATCCCTGCTTTCTGTTATGTATTTCTCTATATAATCTACTCCTTTTAAGAATAATCCAGGCTGGGTGCAGTGGCTGAGGCCCATAATCCCAGCACTTTGGGAGGCCGAAGAGGGTGGATCACCTGAGGTCAGGAGTTCGAGACCAGCCTGGCCAACATGGTGAAACCTCGTCTCTACTAAAAATACAAAAATTAGCTGGACGCGGTGGCGTGCACCTGTAATCCCAGCTACTCAGGAGGCTGAGGCAGGAGAATCACTTGAACCTGGGAGGCAGAAGTTGCGGTGAGCGGAGATCACGACACTGCACTCCAGCCTGGGTGACCAGGCAAGACTCTGTAAAAAAAAAAAAAAAAGGAATAATCTAAACTCATTGATTCACTTTTAATGTTTTAATGAACAAAATACAGCATAAGAAATGAGAATCTCACTTAGGTTACATTATAAAAGACTACATCTTCTGTCTTGAGTGTTCTGTCTCTTGTTATTTATTGGTTCACTTACCTGGGTGAAACCAGCTGCTGTGACATGAGGCTCATCTATTAAAGGACCGCATGAGTGAGACTGTAGGTAGATTTTCCCCACACTCCCCAAATAGTTGAGCCTTCAGATAAGACACGGCCCCAACCCGATGCTTAGCTACAACTTTATGAGCCAGCGACGCCCAGCTAAGCCACACTTAGATTTCTAAGCCACACTTAGAAATTGTAAGATTATAAATGTTTTAAGCTGCTGTGTTAGGGGTTAATTTGTGACACAGAAATAAAAAAAACTAAGACAAATCACGTTGAAAAACAAATCATCAAAGCTACTGGAAAGAAGTAATATGCTATAATGTATTATTCACCAACAGAGAAGAAGCCATTGACCATTTTTAATTGCTTTCTAGACAGGACACTGATTGTCATTCACACTGAGGATATCACCTTATAACTACTAATAGGAACAAAGCATCAAAGTATAGAGCTAGGAGAACAGTTTGTGCTTGAAAAACACAAGTGTGAATGCTGGGTCGGCCACTACTAACTCAATGGTCCTGCACAGTCATTTAAAATCTCTGTGCCTTGGTTTTCCTCATCTATATAATGGAGAAAAGAAAACGAATTTTCTGGGGATTATAAATTATGTATGTAGGGCACTGAAACCATGACTGGACATACAGGACAGAGCTCAGTAAGAGATGACTGTTACTTCTTTGACTATTGGAATTTGCCTTCAAGGTGAAAGATCAAGTTAGCAACAGGAATGCGTGCCTCTGATGGAATGCATGTTTGGATGTGGTCCCAAGTTGTGACCTGTGGCTTGTTAGCATTGTTTTCTAATCAATTTGCTTGCCCATACCACAGACCTTATAAAGACTCACAGACAGCAAGCATAGGAAGGTGTGACAGGCTATCGTGCCATTCAGATTCTCACAGATGAGGTTCCTTGTAGCCCTCCTTTGAAACTGACAGAGGAAATATACGTTAAAAAAAATGTATTTAATGTGTGAGCTTAGTTTTTCCCCATAACAGGATTTTTTAATGCCAATATTTAATAAAATGTCCCCAGCCCCATTTAATATACCCCTTTTAGTAAAGGTGTTAAGGCAATTGTCAGCTTCATTTATCGGCTTATACCATAGTTGACTGTGATATTTTCTATCAGTCTAAATTACAATAATCTTTATATCCCTGGAGGCCAGTTAGGCAGACTTACAAATCATCAGTCAAGTGGGAAAATCAGTACATCTAGAGGTTAAAGCCATTTATAGTCTGGAAAAATCAAAGCCTATTATTGATTTAGAAAACCCCTGGAGAGTCCTATATATTTTTTGAGTTTGTGAAATCAGAATTATACATTAAATCAACAGAATTATTCACTGTAGTTAACATGAGGTTATTTCTCAATATATTCAAGGTTGATCGGATCTTTATTAGAAGCATGGTGCCCACTTTAGAAATCCATAACTATAGAGAATCTCTCAAATGGTAACTGTATTGAGTAATAAATACAAAATTAATAATTATTACTATGAAGCATAGCTATAGAGTTGCCATGAAGGTGACACCTGAGTACATTAGGTGTAGGATACAACAAAGGATTTTGTTGTTTATAAACCCAGTGTTTGGTGTTTATTTTATAACACAACCTACAACTCTCTATATGTGTATTTACAACTCTCTATATTTGTGTGTATTTAAAGCATGCAGGAAATAACATAGAATCCAAGGCACCCAAAACTCATTAAAAAATGGAACCAAGGATTCATATGCCATTTTAAAACTAGGCAACCCTAATCCTATTTTAACAGACCAGAGATAGGAGGATTAAAATTATAATTATCATATTTCTCTTCTTTCAGCAGTATGTACTCATCATAGAAAATACAGAAAATGCTTAAAAAGAATTATTTAAATCACTTATAATTCCAATATCCAAGGATAACTTATTGTAATTTGGCATATATTGCTATAATCTTTCTAAATGAATACTATATCTATATATTTATTGAAATATGTAACACGTATCTGAGATTATACTAAAATCATAGTTTTGTGTGCATGCTACATTTTTGCTTAACAGTAATATAATGCCAAACTTGGCTTAATGTTTAATATGTCATTAGGCCAGTATATTGGGCACACAAATATAGGCCAGACACTGCATGATTGTAAAGGACATCTTTCAAATAGAATATAATATGTCTCCTGGAGTTGTGTAATATGACAGCCTATCTTAAACATTCTTAGGAAACACTTGAAATGACCTCACAATTGCTCATTACGTGACTATGCCATTCTTTATTAACTATTAGCCTACTCTTAGAAGTTTAATTTGTGTTAATTTTTGTCATTGCAAATAATACTATGTGAAGTTATCTCTGCAGAAATATTTCTATTCTCCATTCATTCATGCAAGGAAATTCATGGAAGTAGAATATATAAGTTGAAGGATATGTACACTTTAAAGATTCTCTACAGATACTGAAATATATAACAAATGCTTCAAATAACTTCTGTGGTCAGTTTTCTTGCCTTAAACTTCTATGTACATCACAGTTCTCCTGGTTTCACTTCAGACAAGAGGAAAAATGTACATCTATGACATGGTTTGGGTGTTTTGTTCCTTCCAAATCTCAAGTTGATACTGGAGGTGAGGCCTAGTGGGAAGTGTTTGGGTCATGGGGGTTGTGCATCCCTCATGAGTGGCTTGATGCTGTCCTTAAGATAATGAGTGAGTTCTCACTCTGAGTTCACGAGAAATCTGTTTAAGAGAGTGTGGCACCTCCCCCTTCCCTCTTGCTCTTGCTCTTGCCATGTGACATGCTGGCTGCTCATCACCTCCCACCACGATTGTCGGCTTCCGAGCCCTTACTAGAAGCAGATGCCACCACCATGTTTCCTTTAAAGCCTGCTGAACTGTGAACCAATTAAACCTCTTTATAAATTATCCAGCCTCAACTATTTCTTTATAGCAACACAAGAACGGCCTAACACAACCTACAACTCTCTATATGTATTTCTGTGTATTTAAAGCATGCAGAAAATAACACAGATTCCAAGGCACTCAAAACTCATTAAACATGGAACCAAAGGTTCATATGCCATTATGAAATTAGGCAATCCTAAAATCTGATCTCTCTGCATTTTTACATTATTCTCTTCTCTCTATCCCTGCCTTCTTCCCTCCCTTCCTCCAACTTTCAGAATTATCCTGTAATCAAACATGTTCACATCACAGCTTTTCATTTTATATTTCCAACCAATTGACCAGTCTAGACCAAGTAGCATCTTGGGTCCATATTACATATTCCTAAACAGTGAGCCAGATTTTTTTTCACGCCAATGGTTTCTTCTCACTTAATTGATGACAGTGAAGAACCCCAGACGCCATGACAGGAAGAGAGTAAATGGAAACTGTATAAATTGAACCTGGGTCTGGGACTTTTACTTCAATGAGAGCTGCCTATTTGTATATGTTTTATGCATGGGAATTTCTTGTACGCTTTCAGAGAAAGAGAGAGTGCATAACAGAGAGTGTGCGGGAGAGAAAAGGTAAATAAAGTAAAAGAGAGGAGGCTAGAGGGGGAAAAAAAGAAAGAGAAAAGAAGGGAAGGGATGGGAAGGAAAAGAAATTGATGAAAAAGGAAAAGAAAGAGAAAAGGATGAGAAAGAGAAAGGAAGGGGATAGAAAGGGGAAGGGAGAATTCTGTGGTTAAAAAAATCACTTGAAATCTCTATGTACTGCACATTTTTTTTGTTGTATCCTGATGGAGAAACAGAGCTTTTTTCTTAAAAACTAAAGTAAATCTAAAATATGGATATATGGATACCCAGCATCACATTCATTTCATTATAGAATGCTACCTTTGATAGTTTTTCAAATACCCATTGACCTCACATTAAGATCTCTCTCTGTAAAGGGTTCCTTTAAGGAAAATCTTGGTTTCTGTTCCCAGAGACCAATACTTACCTATGAAGTCCCAAAGAATAATAATATGCAACCACCCAAATATCTAAAGAGCAATACTTTGGCTGTGTCAGCCAACTTAGGAATTATGGGACTTGAAAAATATCAGTAACACTGATATTTTCATGAATTATATAGATAACTTTATCACTATAGAAACATGTTAAAAGCCAAAAATAATCCAAGAAGCTATTACATCTCTTGGGCCACAAATCTGGCTGGTATTAGGGATGACAGTGGAGACCAGTAAGTTGGATTTCAATTAGATATACAAATAAATGTTTACACTTGAAATATTTTTAATAAACAGAAGTAATGGCAAAAGTATGAAGTGGGCCTGAGATATTGTCATGATAGAGAACAGGGAAATTTAACAGTGCAAGTTTAAATTTAGTGAATGGAAAAAATAAAATAAAACCATTTCACATCTTTATTCTATCAAGCTCAAACTGCTTGCTAAACTTGTTATACCATCAATACACAGACCTACTCAGTGTTACTTTCAATGTAATGGCAATAAACTTTCAGTGATATTTGGTGAACTCCATAAAGAAGATTTTGTTGGTCTTTACCTATTTATGTGAATAATATAATCTCTTCTTATTTACATGATGGAGAACTAGAGCCAAAAGCACAAAAATAAGTAAGTAAAAATGTTATATGTGTTTTGACACATGGTTTAATTGTCATTAAAGCTTTACAGTGACTGGGCGTGGTGGCTCACACCTGTAATACCAGCACTTTGGGAGGCCGAGGCAGGCAGATCACGAGGTCAGAAGATCAAGATCATCCTGGTTAACATGGTGAAACCCTGTCTCTACTAAAAATACAAAACATTAGCCAGATGTGGTGGTGGGCGCCTGTAGTCCCAGCTACTCAGGAGACTGAGGCAGGAGAATGGCATGAACCTGGGAGGCAGAACTTGCAGTGAGCTGAGATAGTGCCACTGCACTCCAGACTGGGCAACAGAGTGAGACTCTGTCTCAAAAATAAAAAATAAAAAAAATTAAAAAAAGCTTTAGGGCTTAAAGCTTTTACGGGTGTTGGATTTTGTCTTGGCATGCTTTGCTTATAGAAATAAAAGTGTTATTGATGTTTGATATTGCCCTTTCGGTCAGCATGACTGAGAGTTCTCAAGATTGCCCCAGACCCTTCCACTCAGATGATTCCTTTTCTCCTTTTGTATGTACTCATGTGAAAAGCAGCTCCTCTTGTTCCCTTTTCCTTCCTTTTCCTTTCCATTCTCATCCTATTCTACTTCCCCTTCTGCCAGAGTGCATCTCTAAATACTGTTGGAGGAAGGGAAATCGGAAGTTCCACCTGGCTGCTTCTCCAGCTATGAATAAAAAGGACTTCCCACTCGTCATCTCTCAGGAGGGTGCAGCTGCCACTTCTCCATTACCAAGATGGAGGGAAGAACACAAGGTCTACTCACTCAGAGCACCTCTATACTCAGCCCAGAAGAAGATTTAGGCATTTATTCAATGAAGGTATTTGAGTAATTGTGACCAAACCATAAAGAGCTGGGTGGTGGTAGTAGGAGAGGACTGAGTGATTGAGTTTTGAACCCCTGATCAAGTTATTTTGTCCCTTTATATCACACAAGGGGCCCTTACTGCCCAGAGCTTTCTTGTTACTCTCAGAGACACCTGTTGGGAGTATAGTATAGATAACACATGTGTTAAATTGCTCTTACTTCTCCTTGAACTGCTACAGTCCTTTCTTTTAGTAATATGGCCCATTATCTCTTTTCCTCTCTCTCTCTGAAGCAGCAACTTTGTAACTAGTCATCATCAATCCCTTTGATGTCTTGCACAGTGCACAGCTTAGGCATGGAATAACACTGGCTTATCTCCCCTCCATGTGAGGCAAGGGTGGGGCTCTCTGTCAGGGTCCTATGTTTTTCCTCAGAAAATGGTGGAATAAGTGCTGGTTGCCTGGACGGATGGAATAAGAATAGAAAAACAACAGGGTTTTTCATTTTGCATTCTGAGCTTCATTTAGTACTCTCTAAAAGCAAATACAAAATTTCTTTTGACTCCATCCTTTCTCAAAAGAAATTTCTACTTCTTATTACTTTAATATTATCTCTTCCATGTAAACAAATACCCCAAGCTTATTATGAGAAAGCAAACCATGAGTTATTTAAGAAAGTATCCTCTATTAACTTGACAATGAAAACGATTATCAAATAAATTATTTCTCTGTAATCTGGGAGGCTAAATATTATTTTCCTTCCTCACCTGGGGATAATTAATATATTTAACATAGGGAGAAAAGGCATTGAAATAAATCAGATTATTAAAATGAAAAATTTCATTTTCACAATAAAGGAAAAGATTTTCATTAAAACTTTATCTTGAAAAATAAAATGAAAAGTATAAAAATGTGATAAAATACCTGATATTTAATCAAACTTTGCTTATAACTGCAAACATAGTTCAATTCTTAGAAAAGACAAATATATATTTTTTTGCTGACAAATCTATACTACTGCACGATACTGCATTTCACACCAAACATTTGATTATTTTAAATACAATTAAGTGGATTATTTTTGCAAATATATATATATATATATATATGCATATATGCTTAATCAATTTTTGCAAGGACCTCTCTTAGATCATCTTAAATTCTTGGTTTTTTAAATAATCCTCTTTTGCAAATTCAGTCCTGTCCACATCCTTGTTTTTTTGTTTTTTTTTTCTTCTCAAATGTTTGCTCATCTGTCAATGGCATTGAATGAGATCTAAATATTTTTCTAACAATCCTTTCCTGGACTTCATGGAATTCTGTATCTTTTGCAAAACATTAAGTCTCATTTGGTAATAAATTTGCAATATATTTACCTTGCAAATATCCAGGAATAGAGGTAAAGTAAACCACAAAGAGATAGAAAGTTGCATGCAGGAGATGTCTGTATAGATTCTACTGTTCAAGCAAGATAGTTAAAGGGTATTTGAGAGGGAACTAAAGTTTCATGCGGTTAGTTCATTCATGAATTTTTTTTTATTCACTATGCAACCTTATAATACAGGCACCTAGAAAGCAACTACACAGATAAACAGGGACCCTGTATATAAGAAAATGAGGTATAACTCAATTGACTTCCCAAGATCCCTTAGAGAATTAAAAAGAAAAGGAAAAACTACTCTGTGCTTCTTAATTTGTTCTTGTTTTACAAATCTTGATAAACTCATGCATATTAAGCAGTCAAAATTCCTATGGAATCATTTGTAAAAGTAATAGTGCAAGCAATTAAATATGTCTGGATTTTACTCCGGATACTAATAGGACTGGTTCCAGGCAAAGCTGTGATGTGAAAGAAAGAGATATTCGTGTTTACCCTCCTCCAAGTTAGTGTTAGGTAAATTTCCTTAGATGGTTTGGTACTTGTACTCTTTCTTTTCTGAATTTCTAACCCTGCTTTTCTGGTTATCTATGATCACATGACAAACTACACCATAACTTAGTGGCTTAAAATAATATTGCATTATTATTTCTCATAATTCTGTGGGTTCATGAGTCTAGTTGTGTGTTTCTTACTTCAAGTCTTATATGTGATGACAGGCAGATGTTAGTTGGGGCTACAATCATCTGGAGTCATCCACAATGATTCACTCATATGGTTGGTAATTACTGCTGCTACCAGCTGATAGCTCAATTGGGACTGTTAAGCAGAGCACCTACCCTTGGCCCCTCTGTTTGTTTTAAAATCCTCTAAGAATAACAGCTTCCCTGCAGGAGCATCCCAGAAGTAAACACTCCAAGAGACTCTGGCAGAAGCTGTAAGACTCATCATGGTGACAGCATCAGAAGACACAGAGTGTCTCTTTTGCTACATTCTATTGGCCAAGCAAGTCACCAAGGCCAGCTTATATTCAACAGGATGAGGAGGAAATTAGCCTACGACTTCTGATGCAAGACTGTTGCATTAGGAAAGACATGTGGAACTGGGGATGCTATTGTGATTATCTTTGGAAAATATCATCTTCCATGCCCTCCAAGTTGCCTCCAGAAACCAAGGTAACCCAGAGTGTGAACCTTGTTCCAGATCCTGCTTCCCCCAAGTGTACCCCATTATGAAGGCCTGTTTTCATCTTCTCTTCATTCAAAATGAACTTTTTCTATGTTTATGGCCTATAACCATGCTTTCTTCTGGGAAACTGAAAAATAATGTAGATTAACGTGTTAATGACTGCTGAGCTATTGCCTAACACTGGTAACATATTTATCTTCAAGCCATAGTTTTGTCATGGTAAATGACTTACCATAAATAATTAAGAACAATTTTTGAATATTTTCAAAATGTATGATGAATGACAAATAGATTCTTATGGACCATGTAGTAAACTCAGTGATATATGTATATAGTAACCCATTTACTATTCATTGCAATCCTGTGAGTTAGATATTATTTGCATGTTCATTTAATAGGTAAGGAAATTAATGCTTAGAGAAAGTAGAGGACTTGACAAGTATTTCATCACCAGTAAAGGACAGGGTTTGAATTTCTTCCCAGATGTGTATGAGACCCAATTGTTCTTCTAACCACTAAGAATATTGCCTCCCATGCTAACAAAATCTGTCTCCAGTCCCGAGAATATAAAACCTTTTTGAACTTCCTTTTCTTCTAGTGTTTTACAAGTCATCAAATTTTCAGCTTTTTATGGGATTTTCAAATAAGATACAAAATACAAATAATTGTCCTTAACTTTTAATTCATCTTGCCCCTTATCACAGACACAGTATAATATATAACAGCTGAATGAGAAAAATAGTAAAGAAAGTTGATTCTGTTTATTATTTGGTCAAAACAATGAACATATATACATGTACACACACAAAGTAGAGTCTAAATTTGAAGCGTTTTCCAAAATATCTTCCAGAGTAGGAATATTCCAGAGTAGGAATATTTTCCTTTTACTCGAATCATACCTAGGACTTAAATTTAGTTCAAGTTAAAATATGAAATGGTCCCATTCATGATATTTCTTTATTAGAAAGTATAAGGGACGAATACAAGAAATGCCAAAAAAATGAGTTTGTCTCTCAACTTATAGGAACTTCTCAGTTCTATTGCTATTGCATATATTTATTATTTTCTGGCAGCATCTCTTGGAGTTTGTTCTCTCCTTGTTCTTAGTTCCTATGGTTTATGTGCAGCTGACCCACCCTACAGTTCTAGGGTTGAAACATAACCTAGAGCCTTTCAAAAGAGTGACCATTTCCATGGCTACAATAATCAATTTAGAGGTAGGTATGTGAAAAAAACAAAAAACCAAAGCAAAATTTAGACTCCTCACAAATATTTTTGCAAGAACTCCTAGGTAAAAGGCTCCCCTTTGCTCCAAGAAAGCTAATCATGAGGATGATGTAAGCCCAGCATTACACTGGGTGACCTCTAGGCTGTGGTGGGTAATCTGCATTAACTCCTTCTTACCTCTGCATGCATGCCCTTTCCATTATGACTTTGCTACTTGTGTCAAGAGATGAAGTCCTTAGAAATCATACAGAAGACATCTGCCAAAAATAAATTCTTCAAGAGAAAAGCAAAAAGAGATAAACAGAAAGAGGTTTTAAAGCTATAGTGACCTTGAGATTTCATAAGCTTCTAGATCTAGTGACACATGAAGTCCATCCTGGACTTTGTAGATACATAAGTAAATAAAATCTATTTTCACATAAGCTATTTGAAATGGGGTTTCTGTCACTTGTGCCAAAGTTGATCTGGCTTACATTTCAAATTATGTGTCCTCACCAATTTCAATTTAAAAATCGTAAAATTTGAGATAAAGAAGTAATAAAATATTTGAAATAAGCTTCAAGTAGTAGTTACCATTTCTATTCCTTAACTATTAAATACAATAGCTAATAAAATACATGGATATTATTTAAAATTTGTTATATACAATTATTACTTTTTTATAATATTAGCAGATCTCATAAACTATGTAGCTAGTATCTAAAATTCCAATTTCATATTATTTGTAGTTACTATATGCTCAACTTCTTGACCCGTTCTCAACTATTGAAATACTCCTAAATTATGATAATTGATACTTTTCCTGTGTAATATATATTAAATACAGCTGTTTTCTTTTTAAAAATTTTCAATGTCTTAACACATTTTAATCATTCAACAAACATTTATTGAGTATATTTTAAAAATGCTTACTGACTACATATCTTGTGCTAAACACAACTCAAGATATTGGAAACTTCTCAATATTATATAAAGCCTATGTTCTCACAGAGTATATGTATTGGGGATGAGAAACGATAAGCAAATAAGTAATTAAACAATATAATTTATTTTGACAGGTGTTAGAAAAACAAGGGAAGAAAGTGACAGAAAGAGAGGTGATATTTTGTGTGGCTAAAAAGTCCTCTCTGAAGTGGTGACATTTTAGTAGCACCAACTTGAATTATGAGAAGGAGGTAGCTATGGAAACTTCTGGCTCAAGTGTTTTAGGCAGAGAGAATAGCAAGTTATTTAAAATTAAAATAGAAAAAATAAGTACATAGATAAATTCGGCATATAGAAATACACAAAATGTTCATCACTTTTATCTTTTTTGAAATTGCTATTTTTAAAATATATGAAATGTGGGGTATATGATTAGATAACACTCCAAGATATTACAACTAGGTTGATGTTTAATAAGATTATGTAAAAATATACATAAGAATATTAAGGGGAGCGTCTGCCCAGGGATGGGGTGGCAGCCTGATGAGAGATGTTGGAGCCTGAATGGGATGGGCAGAATATCTTCATGAGGAAAGGGTCAGTGACAGCAACATCCCTGCGCAGTGTATCAGAGCCCAGCATGAGGAAAACATGTAAGTTTGGTGTGACAGTGGTAGCACTAAGAAGTTGGATACACAGAAGCAATGATCAAAAAAATATATTAAGCATAATAAGAACCTAGTTTCTCAAATGTCAGACAAAAGGGTTACAGATAAGAAAAAAGGAAAAGCAAGAATGAACTCTGTGAAGTTGGATTTCATAAACAACGGCATTATTGTGAACTATTAATTAGACAGATGATAGCTAGCTAGCTAGTTGATAGATAGATAGATAGATAGATAGATAGATAGATAGATAGATAGATACTCCATATAGATGTAAGTGTGTGGGGTGTGTGTGTGTTTGCGTGTGTGTGTGTGTGTGTGTATTCCCTACCTCTCTCCACAGAGCAGCTTGAGATCATTAATCTCCAATAGTAATGAGCACACCTCACACTCAGATTCTGATTTCTAAATAGCATGGTCCACTCAAGGGAAGCAGAACTCCTTGGAGAAATGATTCATTTAGGGTTGGGGAAAGGGAAGTTGTAAGATGAGCCTAGAATATCTTGTCAAAAAGAAAGAAATTCTTAGAAAATCATGGAGAAATGTCAAAGGTACACTACAGAAGTTACCTTGAAAGGAAACCTACTGACCAAATCTGGGGAAATTTTAACATAAAATAAATAATGAGAATATTGGACTGTGACCCATTAGATAAAATGAGAATCCATTAATTTTGATGAGAAATTGAATATTTGCGTAGCCTCAAAATACCCCCAGATAGAAAATATTTATTAATTATAAAAAGAAAGAAAGTATGGTGAGAAGACTGGAAGATACCAACTAAATCAGGTAATCAAAGTTAACTTCACCAGTAATGGAATAAATCAAACTTACGTGTCATCTGATGGGATGAAAGCATTCAGAGTCACTTTGTGATACTCATGCCCAATTTGTGTAGCTTTAATCTTCTAATCTTGAGGAAACATGTGATAAACCCAGTGGAGAAACATTCTACCAAATGACAGTCCTATAATATCTTTAAGAATGTCTTGGTTCTGAAGTCAAGCAAAGACTTAAGAACTGTTCCAGCATGAAGGAGTCCAAAATAAGATGACCACTAAATGTTGTACATAATTCTGGACTGGTTCTTTTCTTATAAAGTACCATGTTGAAATAAAATACCATACTGAAACTACTGGAAAAACATGAATGGAATCTAGGGCTTAAATGATAGTAATATATTAATATCAGTTTCCTAAATGTGGTTATGTAATAGAAAGTCTTTGATCTATGCTGAAGTATTCAGGGGTGATGAGGCATTACGATGGTCCTTCACTCTCACATGGCTCAGGAAAGTGTATTTAAATTATTCTTGCAATTTTTATAACGTTGAGATTTTTTTCAAAACAAGAGCATTTTTAAAAAATTAAGTGACAAGTACAGAATAATTCAGCAGCACTCAGTGATAACAAGATAAGAGTAAGTATTACAACGAGAAATTGAAAGACCTAAAGTAGAGCCTCTCACTCTGCTAGTATTATTATATTATCAATACTAGTTTAGGACGTCCCCAGGCAGGCCCTTAATTCTCAGTGTCAAGAAATTAGAAATTAATGTAAGACCCTAACATATAAAATATGTAATACACACACACGTATTTAAAATAAATCTTATGTTTTATACTTTCTGCCTAAAATATGTGGTGTAGTGATTCTAAGCCACCCATATTTCATCTTTAAAAATCTTGAGCCCTCCATGAAATACCCAGGTATATATACTAACAGATTATGTGTAAATGTGTATTCTCATATAAATTCCTGGACATATGGAAGCCCCAAGTAGGCAAAAATTAGGTAAGTGGTTCTCCATACAGAATTCCCTCTTACACATATTAGTTCTCCTAGATATTCTACCTGTGAGATTGTATTTTAAAATGCTGAGCTAAATTGAATGTGATATAAATATTTACATAATGAAATTCCCAAATTAGGTCTACAAAACTTAATTATAAATGAAGATCTAATATAAACATTCCTTGGATTTTAGTGCCGGAGTAATTCTTTGAAGTATAGTTAAGAATAAAAGGAAAGCAATTAATAATAAATCACTCCACCCTCAAGAGTCATAAATCTATTTGCACTTTAAAATCTTCGTTCTTATATAAAGATTATAATCTTAATGTTTCTTTGGAAAGTGACAAAATTTACATAAAATCAAAAGATTAAGTCTTCTTAACGGACTTTGCTGTCCTTGGAAACGGGGTATCAGTTTTAATTGGAGGAAAGACTAATTGATGGATTAATTCCTGTTTGTCTAGTCCTTTGAAGATTAAATGTTACCCAAATGCAATAATATTAAGATTTATTCATCACTATCAAGAGCAAAGCCTATCAGAGATAGAAGTTCCCCATAATCAATCTTTCACTTATAAATGGAATCAGATTAATTCTATTAACAAAAATTAAAATAAAATGTAAGATTCCAATACCTCCCCCAAAGGATAGCTGCAATTAAGTCCAGTAATTGTGACAAGTATAAATAGTGCTGTTGTCTAATTTTCTTTTCTGCTGCTTAGAGCAGAACATTTGAAACTAGGTAATAAAAAGGAATTTATTTCTCACAGTTATGGAGGCGGAGAAGTCCAAGGTTGAGAGGCTGCATTCAGTGAGGTCCTTCTTGCTGGTGGGAACTCTCTGTAGAGCCCGGAGGCAGCTCAGGGCATCACAAGATAAGGGGGCTAAACATACCAGCTCAGGTCTTTCTTCTTTTTATGAAGCCACCAGTCTCACACCTATGATAACTTGTTAATCCAGTAATTCATGAGTGGATCACCTCTTAAAAGCCCCACATCTCAATACTGCCACAAAAATGTTTCAACGTAAGTTTCAGAGGGAACAAACAACAAACATTCCAATCATAACAGCTATGTTCCTTAGTGAATTGTTTTATCTGCAGATATTATAAGCATTACAGAATACATTAAAATGTATCAGATTTGCTGCCTCCTTGTTTTACACTTACATTATACGGTGTCATTTTGCTAACTCTTTGATAAATGCAGATTGATGCTTGGTCTGAACACAACTTCTGGAAGCATTCAAAGCTTATAATAATTAATAAAACAATCCTTTTAAATTAAATCTTTTTACTTCTTTGATTTCTTAGACTTGATTTGGAGATATTGGAGGAAAATATACACATATTCACTGGAGCTTCCAAAAATAATATCTGAGTATTACTCCTAGATAGCATTTTTCTTGGTTTACCATGACAATGAATAAAATTCCAAATTGAGTCATAGATCATAATGTGCTCTTGGAATAGTGCTAACAAATTTATAAAAATAAAAAAGGGCCAACACTATTTAAAGTAGCCATGTGATACCTCTTATTTTGCTTTGGATGTTTATAGGACTATATAAACTAAATGACAAATTATTTTATCTAAGACCAAACTGAATTCTTGGCTCCTTTCAGTGGAATTTTATGTGATATCTGAATATCTTTTCTGTTACCCAGACCAATCAGAACTGTTTATTGAATGTCTTTCATAATCTCAATGTACTGCTAGATGTTGGGCAGGATATAAGAGAATTTTAAGCACACCACCCTGTTCCAGAAAATTTTCAAAATACTTTAAAAAGATAAATTTTAAAAACAAGTTAGTATAAATTTAAAATAAATTTAAACGAAGACAAGTTAACAAGGTAGAGACACAAGATGTTACACAATCACATGTAAAAATGTCAGCTTCTTCCCCATTCTAATTCCGTACAGCCGTTCCCTTATTCACTCACTCCAGGCATACCAGCCCCATATCTGATTTGTCAACATGCAAGCTCCTGGGAACTTGCTTTTCCTCTACTATGTTCCTCCCACTTGGAATGCTGACCACCTCAGTTACAACAGCACTCTACATTTATTCTATGTGTTGCCTACCTTTACTGCCTTCAAAGCATTTACTGCATTGGAAAATTATTATTTATTTGATAGTTTGTGTGTCCATTGTCTTCTGAACCTATTAGAAGGTCATCTCCATAATGACAAGGACTCCCTCTTTACATCTGCGTCCTCAATACCTAGTACGATATCTAGGATATAGTAGGTGCTTAATATTTGTTAAATGAATACATTGCATATAGAAATGCATTTTTTTTCTGAATTTGCAATAAATTAAAATTAAAACATTTTTGTGGGTTCCTAAAGGTATTGTGGGTTCTTAGATGCTATGTCTACTGTGCTTATAGAATAAGTTTACTCTTTTTCCAAGGGTAATTTAGATGTCACTTCATCCCCCCAAACACTTCTCTGATCCCAATAATTGTAGAAATGAACACACACACACACACACAACATGCATTACTCTTTTCTCTTCTCCATTTGATAGCACTTTCTATGAGCCCCAATGAACTTCATAATAGACTGGAAGCAAAGTCTGTATCTAAATTCATCTTTCTACTCCTCAAAGCTTCCACCATAAAGCTTGACATTTTCTAATTAACAATGAATGTATTTTGATTTGATATTGGATTCTTATACTAATAATACCAGTTCTAATAGTTAAGGAAGTTTTCATGAAACAAAAACTACTTTAGATGGCCCTAGAGGCATTGACGATTCATGTCATGAGTGATAAAATGTTGAACACCTTCAGTAGAAACACTTCGTTGGTCACGTCTCCTAAAATAAGAGATAAATTGGGACCAGATGACAAAGAACCATGAATTTCTTTTTTTTTATTATTATACTTTAAGTTCTGGAGTATATGTGCAGAAGGTGCTGATTTTACATAGGTATACACGTGCCATGGTTGTTTGCTGCACCCATCAACCTGTCACCTACATTAGGTATTTCTCCTAATGCTATTCCTCCCCTAGTCTCCCAATCCCCCGACAGGCCCCAGTCTGTGACGTTCCCCTCCCTATGTCCATATATTCTCATTGTTCAACTCCCACTTATGACTGAAAATATATGGTGTTAGGTTTTCTGTTTTTGTGATAGTTTGCTGAGAATGATGGTTTCCAGCTTCATCCATGTCCCTGCAAAGTACATGAACTCATCCTTTTTGATGGCTGCATAGCATACTACGGTATATATGTGCTACATTTTCTTTATCCAGTCTATTATTGATGGATATTTGGGTTCCTTCCAAGTCTTTGCTATTGTGAATAGTGCTGCAGTAAACATACAAGTACATGTGTCTTTATAGTAGAATGATTTATAATCCTTTGGGTATAGATCCAGTAATGGGAGTGCTAGGTCAAATGGCATTTCTAGTTCTAGATCCTTGAGGAATCGTCACACTGTCTTCTACAATGGTTGAACTAATTTACACTCACACCAACAGTGTAAAAGCATTCTTATTTATCCACATCCTCATCAGAATCTGTTGTTTCCTGGCTTTTTTATAATCTCCATTGTAACTGGCATGAGATGGTATCTCATTGTGGTTTTGATTTGCATTTCTTTAAAGACCAGTGATAATGAGCATTTTTTCATATGTTTGTTGGCTGCATAAATGTCTTCTTTTGAGAAGTGTCTGTTCATATACTTTGACTACTTTTCAAGAGGGTTGTTTGTTTTTTTCTTGTAAATTTGTTTAAATTCTTTGTAGATTCTGGATATTAGCCCTCTGTGAGATGGATAGATTGCAAAATTTTTCTCCCATTCTGCAGGCTGCCTGTTCACTCTGATGATAGTTCCGTTTGCTGTCAGAAGCTCTTTAGTTTAATCAGATCCCATTTGTCAATTTTGGTTTTTGTTGCCATTGCTTTTGGTGTTTTAGATATGAAGTTTTTGCCCATGCCTATGTCCTGAATGGTATTGCCCAGGTTTTGTTCTAGGATTTTTAAGGTTTTAGGTCTTACATTTAAGTCTTTAATCCATCTTGAGTTGATTTTTGTATAAGATGTAAGGAAGGGATCCAGTTCAGTTTTCTGCTTATAGCTAGCCAGTTTTCCCAACAACATTTATTAAACAGGGAATCTTTTCCCCATTGCTTGTTTGTTTCAGGTTTGTCAAAGATCAGATGGTTGTAGATGTGTGACATTATTTCTGAGGTCTCTCTTCTGTTCTATTAGTCTATATATCTGTTTAGGTAACAGTACCATGCTGTTTTGGTTACTGTAGCCTTGTAGTATAGTTTGAAGTCAGGTAGCACGATGCCTCCAGCTTTGTTCTTTTTGCTTAGGATTGTCTTGGCTATGAGGGCTCTTTTTTGGTTCCATATGAATTTAAAGTACTTTTTTTCCAATTCTATGAAGAAAGTTAATGGTAGCTTGATGGGGATAGCACTGAATCTATAAATTACTTTGGGCAGTATGGCCATTTTCCAGATATTGATTCTTCCTATCCATGAGCATGGAGTGTTTTTCCATTTGTTTTTGTCCTCCCTTATGTCCTTGAACAGGTTTGTAGTTCTCCTTGAAGAGCTCTGTTACATCCCTTGTAAGTTATATTCCTTATTTTCTTCTGTTAGTAGCAATTGTGAATGGGAGTTCACTCATGACTTGGCTGTTTGTCTGTTACTGGTGTGTAAGAATGCTTGTGATTTTTGCACATTGATTTTGTATCCTGAGACTTCATTGAAGTTGCTTATCAGCTTAAGGAGATTTTGTATTGAGATGATAGGATTTTCTAAATATACAATCATGTCATCTGCAAACAGAGACAATTGACTTCCTCTCTTCCTATTTGAATATCCTTTCTTTCTTTCTCTTGCCTGATTGTCCTGGCCAGAGCTTCCAATACTACGCTGAATAGGAGTGGTGAGAGAAGGCATCCTTGTCTTGTGCCAGTTTTCAAAGGGAATGCTTCCAGTTTTTGCCCATTCAGTATGATATTGGCTGTGGGTTTGTCATAAATAGCTCTTATTATTTTGAGATAGGTACCGTTGATACCTACTTTATTGAGAGTGTTTAGCATGAAGGGGTGTTGAATTTTGTCAAAGGCCTTTTCTGCATCTATTGAGATAATCATGTGTTTTCTGTCATTGGTTCTGTGTATCTGATGGATTATGTTTATTGATTTATGTATGTTGAACCAGACTTGCATCCCAGGTATAAAGCCGACTTGGTCATGGTGGATAAGCTTTTTGATGTGCTGCCGGATTCAGTTTGCCAGTATTTTATTGAGGATTTTCACATCGATGTGCATCAAGGATATTGGCCTGAAATTTTATTTTTTTGTTGTGTCTCTGCCAGAACCGTGAATTTCAAGTAGCGAATGTGGATTTTTTGTTTGTTTGTTTGTTTGATAGAGTCTTTCACTGTATCACTTGGGCTGGAGTGTAGTGGTGCAATTTCAGCTCACTGCAACCTCAGCCTCCTGGACTTAAGTGATCCTCCTGCCTCAGCCTCCGAGTAGCTGAACTACAGGCATGCACCACCACGCCTGGCCAATTTTCCTTTTTTTTTTTTTTTTTTTTTTTGGTAGAGATGGGGTTTTGTCATGTTGCCCAGGCTGGTCTAGAACTCTCTGGGCTCAAGCTATGCACCCACCTAGACCTCTTAAAGTGCTAGGATTACAGGCATGAGCCACCACGCCCAGCTGAGAATTGGGATCTTGATGCAGAGCTTGTAGGTTCTTGATCAGGAAAGCAACATGGTGAGAATGACATTTTAGGAAGATTTATCTCTGAGTTGGGCATTGAAGAGAATAAAGCATGAAAAGTCTGGAGGCAAGGAAACAAGAAAAATTGTAGAAATGAATTAGTATGACTAGACTATGTGCCAGGATATAGTTTCATTCTATTTTTTGTTTTACTTTTAATTTCATTTAATGGTAAATACAAGGCATTGTATTCAGGATATTCATTTTCTAAGCTACTTCCAAGTTTTTCAAAAATTTATTATCTTGACCAGGTGTGGTGGCTCACACCCATAACCCCAGCACTTTGGCAGGTTGAGGCAAGAGGTTTGCTTGTGCCCAAAAGTTTGAGACAATCCTGGGCAACATAGCGAGACTCTATCTCTACAAAAAAAAATAAAAAATAAAAAATAATTAGCCAACCATTGTGGCATGTGCCTGTAGTTATAGCTACTTGGAGGTCCAAGGCTGGAGGGTTACCTGAGCCTCGTAGTTGGGGGCTGCAGTGAGCTATGATCATGCCACTGAACTCCAGCCTGGGTTATAAAGTGAGACTATGTTTGGGAAAAAAAAAAGTCATGATCTTAAATATCTTGATACATGTTTCATGAGAAACATTGCCTATTTCCTCCATACATGCAGCAATAATGTATTCTTAAATTTTCAGCCCAATTAGTCAATAAACAAGCAATTTTTGAACAATCTTGGTAACTTTTTTTGATTGAGGCCACATCAGATTCAAATGTAAAAGCATAATAAAAGTAACTGTTCTATATGTGATAGTTTCTAATAAAAAAGTTTAAGTTATATTATTTTATTATTATATCAACAAATTATTGGTATTACATAAAATCCATTTTACTGAAGACAAAACTGCTAAGTTATGAAGCTAAGAAATGAGCATAGTGCATCTGACACAGAGCCCATTTGCCTTCTGTCGACCTTCTCAAGGAAGGCAAACATATACATAAGAGCATCATACTAGAAAATAAGGGAGCTGATGCCACAAGGTCTAAATGCTGCCCCAAAATAAGATCTCATGAAAACATTGAACATGGAAACATGAAAAACCTTAACTGGACCTTGAAATCATAGCTTGTTCAGAGAACATTCTGAATAGAGTAAACAGCATGAAGGAAGAGTGGAGGTAAGAATCATCTTGTCCTGTGTCTGGACAGGCTGTGTAAATGATAACACCAGCTGAGAGGTTTCATGTTGAGTCATAGAGTGAATTGAACTGGATCAGTAAGGTACGGTAAGAAAGAAAAATGAGACATGAAGAATGCTTCAAAGATGTCTAATTTAAAAAACAGGCCGGGAGCAGTGGTTCATGCCTATAATCCCCACACTTCAGGAGGCCAAAGCAGGAGGATCACCTGAGGTCAGGAGTTTGAGATCAGCCTGGCCAACATGGCAAAACCCTGTCTCTACTGAAAGTACAAAAATTAGCCGAGTGTGGTGGTGGGTGCCTGTAATCCCAGCTACTCAGGAGGCTGAGGCACGAGAATCGCTTGAACCCGGGAGGCGGAGGCTGCAGTGAGCGGAGATTGCACCACTGCACTCCAGCCTGGGTGAGAAGAGCAAGACTCTGAAAAAAAAAAAAAAAAAAAAAAAAAACACCTGAGTATATGGGAGAATCACCAACCAGGAAGAGGAATATGGACGGAAGAACCCAAAGAAAGGAGGGATGACAAGAGAAAGGATAATGATTTTATTTTTCAATATGCTACATCCACATGCAGTTATTTTTCATATAAAGTTGCTCAGTGGACAACTGGGGATGGCAAAATTCAACTGAATTATAAACAAAGAGGCTAAAAGCTCCCAGAGTAACCTGTTACTAAAGAGAGCGCAGACTGAGCCATGTTGGCATCTATCAAAGAAGCCTAAAAAAATATGGTTACATCTTCAAAATGCAACACTTAGAGGAAAAAAAACGTGAATTATATGGGACATAGATAGTCGTGTATATAAGGTCAAAAAATTGTAAGGCAGGTTAAAATAGGGATTGAATACATTTGTGTAAAGGTATGATTTCCCTGAACTTAAAATAAAAGTTGGAAATTTTTAAAAAGCTATGATTTTCCTGTATTATTCCCCATTTACTTTGTGTACAAAGAAACAGAAAGTGAGATTTTAAAGTTTGCTCATTGTAGCGTACCCAGTATACAACAACCACTTGCACCACAGGAATTTCTATGTGGGAATGGAGGAAGGGGTCACTGGACAAGCCTACAATGTGCAAGAAGTAGAAATAGGCCTTTGCTATGTGCTGCTAAATTTAATTCTCTCAAAAGCTTGTAATCTGGCTACTATCATTATTTTCAAGTTGGAGAGGCAGGTGTGGAGCTCACACTACTTGTTTACTGGATTGGAGGGCCACTATTCAAGCCCAGATTTGCCTGACTCTGAAACAGGCACTTTTGTCTACTATATTGTAAATTTCACTAAAATTAATGGGCTGAGTGAAGTCTGGATGCTGGAATACAAATGAGTAATTGAATGTGTTCAAAATTATAGGTCACATTTCACTACCATGCAGCAAATATTGGTTCTTCACCAACTCTGATCACTATTGCTCAATTAACAGGAAATTGAAGATATTTAGCACATTTTTAAATAAATAAACTCAGCTTAATTTCACTTATTTTTTTCCTCCCAAACCTTCGAGGTATGTATCTACAATGTGCAAAGCTCTAGGCCTTCTCTTGAATTCATTTCATAAGCAAGTGGAAGTCAGATGTACATTGCAAACAAAAATAACTAAGAGATTTTATTTTTCTCTGACTTTCGTCAGCCTCTGGTGAAATCTTATTTAAGTATTTTGTGGTAAACTCATTCCTTTCCTATCTTTAAGATGATGAGCTTTTTAGTCATCATTTTAAAAAGCCAACTCATTCTTTAACAAGAACAGTTATAGAGAGGCCAAGAGCAATAACTCTTATCATTTTATTCTGAGCGAGTGAATGCATTTTATACCATCTTTGGACACAATGTAAATCTCAGAATCAGGAGCTAGACTGTTTGTTTAAATGAATTAACTTCATACTCAAGTAACTATGTTACCTTGAACCATAAATTAAGCTGATTTAAAAGAACTCAGCCGAAGAACATTCCAAAACTGGTTGTAGAACCAAAGAAGAGACTAAGATTTTTTACTTTTAAAGGAAGTTATTTTAACAGGATCTAATACAGTTCATTTTCATTTTTGGTACAGTGTACTTTGGAACTTGGGATTTGGAAGAAAACTATACGACCATTACTAGAATGCTGTATCAATCCTCCTTATGAACAGCACATTAAAAACTTTTTCCCTTCAAAGTTTATGTAAGAAAAACTGAGTATGATATTTTCTCCTGAAATAAAAAAAAAGAAATAATACTTTTATATTAAAGAAAAGAATAATTTATATGTAGATTTGAGCTATCTCTTATAATTGAGATTGTGTTATTAAGGTCCATTAGTAAAGTTTTTCTTGTTACCTCTAATTTGTCTCTACAGATAAGACGAAGCTATGTCCTCATGGCCCTCCCCCTATATGCTTTACATGCATTGTCATGTTTCCTTAATACAGCTACTGGGGAATAGATATTACTGTTAATTCCAGGTGATAAAGAAACTGAGGCATAGAAGGTTGTCACTTGCCCATTCAACTTGTAAGGGCGCCAGCAGGAATTCAAACCTAAGAAAACATACCTCCTTGATGACTTGGCAAAATTACTATGTTTAAAACATTCTTTTTCTTTTTAAATCAAGTTTAGTGAAGTAGACTTTTCAAATGACAAACTATATTCATTTTAAGGGTCCAGTTCAACGAGTTTTGACAAATGGACGTGGCCATGTAATCATCATAAAAGAAAGACACAGAACATTCCCACCACTCCCTAGAGTTCTCTCCCACACATTTGGTGTCAGTACCTCATGTCTTCTTCCTTTCTGGCAACCACTGATTTGCATCACTAGCTACATTTTTCATTTTATTGCATGCATGTTTTGTTTGAAACAAGGTCGTTTTACATAAAATGCCAAATGCATTTTTCTTCGTATTTAACAGTAGGGTTTGAAATGATAGGGTCTTTATATTAATATTTGTAAGTATTGCCAAATAAAACTCCTAAACAGATACATAGTAATTAGTTTAAGGTTTAAAGGCTTGATGGCAATAAGGAGGGGAAGAAAAGAGTATATTAGCTTATTTTACAAAACTTTACTGAATGAAAAATAAATCAAGTAGTAAATAACTTTTAAATAAAATAAATAGAAATAAATTATATATGGTCTTTGTTGTTGTTGTTGTTTGAGACAGAGTTTCGCACTGTCGCCCAGGCTGTAGTGCAGTGGCACATCTCTGCTCACTACAAGCTCTGCCTCCTGGGTTCACGCCATTCTCCTGCCTCAGCCTCCCAAGTAGCTGGGACTACAGGCGCCCGCCACCATGCCTGGCTAAGTTTTTGTATTTTTAGTAGACACGGAGTTTCACCCTGTTAGCCAGGATGGTCTCGATCTCCTGGCCTCACGATCCATCCGCCTCGGCCTCCCAAAGTGCTAGGATTACAGGCATGAGCCACCGCACCCGGCCCAATATGGTCTTATATGCCCCAAAGTGATAGAACCCAACTTGGAGAGGCGATCAATACATCCGAATAATCTAGATCTCAGTCATGTAACCGCCAGTCTTCTTTCTGCCCGACATCGTACTTCCTGTCTCCTTTACTCTCCTCCTGTCTCTCAACTTCCCTGCTTCCTTCTTCACAGGAACCAGAGGCTCTCCAGCTCCCTTCCTTCTTGGACCTATGAGTGGCTGGTTCTGACCTGTGACTCAGGCAATAATTGAGAGAAGCAAATGGCTACAGGGCTTGACTAGCCCGAATGATGCCTTCTTAGTCCTTTACTATCTGATTGTTGTGGTATAATTTAAAAAAAGTAAATAATTAGTTACAAACTGATGAACCACTTCAAGAGGTAGAGAAATTACAAACAATGTTCACATATGCAAAGCACATGGCATTTTTTTTCCTATAACTCATCTGATTTTCCTTTGAAATTCCTACTTCTTTCAATAGTAGAAGGGAAAACAAAACACTCTTCAAATAACCTGGACTACAGTATTTTTTTTCTTCCTTGTTAACTTGTCTCTTCTGGTTGATTGTGTCTTTCTCAAGTAGGTCTTTTGCTTTCTCTTTCTTCATGCTTTTTGGAGAGATGGTATCTAGATATCAACAGGCTTTCTTAGCATGTGGAGGTAGCAGAGAAGGATACTCAAAGCCACCAGGTTTTAGAAAAGTGTCTATCTGCGCTAGATGTTCTTTTCTACTTTGATTATACTTGTCTTTTTTTTTCACAGTCAGATGGAACACATAGGTTGAACTCTCTACTGCCTCTTCTGCATATCGTCTCTCACTTCTTCTCTGGAGGATTAAGCTTTAAAACAGTGTCCACTCCACAGTGGGCAAGGAGCACTACAGTAGAGTCAGATCACTGGCACCAGATCGCTCAGTGAAGGTATAGAAAATTAGAAAATCCTCTTATATTGTAGCAACACTAAAATATTAAGGCTGTTATTTTGCTAAGAACATAGAAACATAATTTTGCAATTCAAAATTAGTACTGATGTTCTTTATCCTCTCTGTCTCTCTCATTGTTGTTTTAGTCTCTGATGTAGCGATGCCGATCTTCCTTGAGATAAAGTGAGGCTACATGAAGGACTGTACCACAAAAAAATTAAAAAAGAAAATCATATTAATAGACATATTTAAATGTATTGCCATGATTTCAACTATAAATGGAGAAAATAAGAATTCAAAACATATACATTTCTGTTTAATATTGTTTCACAGTGCCCTTTCTAATAATGTCAAAACTTCCCAGCCAGGCATCAGAATTTTCCATAAAATTATCCGTTTTTTCTTGCATTATTTTCCTGTAAAATACATGTTCTAAACACAACAACCCTTGTTTCTCTAAATGATGTCTACTCTTTTGTTTCCATGTCTCATACTATCCCCACTATCTAGAATGTCCTCCCTTGATAGACATCTTTGGAAGCCTATTCACTTAGGTCTAACTCAAATCCCATCTCTGCCACGAAGCCAAGCCATATTGTTAAGTCTCTATCTTGTTCTACTTCATATTTCTATTATAGGTTTTATCCCCGGTGTAACAATTTGTCTTTTCCAATATGTGTTAGAAATGTCTTCATCCTTCTGTCTTTCACACTGAAGTGAGTAGTTGCAGGGTAGGAACTACAACCGGTGACAATTCACCCCGGTCTCACTGATAATATTCAGCACAATGCCTTACATAGTGCATGGCATGTGGTATGTGATCAAATCTGTGATCTTGATTGAATGATAATAAAAAAAAAAGTTATTTCTAGGCAGTCGCAGTGGCTCACACCTATAATCCCAGCACTTTGAGAGGCTGAGGCGGGCAGATCACCTGAGGCCAGGAGTTCGACACCAGCCTAGCCAACATGGTGAAACCCTGTCTCTACTAAAAATACAAAAAATTAGCCAGGCATGGTGGCGGACACCTGTAACTCCAGCTACTCGGGAGGCTGAGGCAGGAGAATCCCTTGAACCTGGGAGGTGGAGGCTGCAGTGACCTGAGATCGCACCACTGCACCTTAGCCTGGGAAACAAGAGGGAAACTCTGTCTCGAAAAAAAAAAATATATATATATATTATTTCTGATAAAATTCAGAAGAATTGTGCCTGGCCTTTTGGGATCAAACAATACCTTACATTATATATAAATCCCATACACAGTCTATATAATACAAAGAACTTTATAAAACACAGATGTTTAAAAAATGTGCTCTTCTAGTAACTAATAGAGATTAAGAAGGTCTATGATCTAGTAACTAATAGAGATTAAGGAAGTCTTCGTGTTTAAATTGCTACATTTTTAAAAAATAAGAAATGCATTTTTATACTACTTGGAAAATTGCATGAAATTAGGTTTTTAAATCTTGATATCTAAATATTGAATCAATTTAGATTATTTATATTGTAATTTCAGAAGAGCAACTAAAATGATGAAAGAGTCAAGGATAGTAATTCAAATTAACAGCAAAAAAAAAAAAAAATAACAGACTAATTTATATCTTAAAAACACAGCTCAAGCTGAGCATGGTAACATGTGCCTGTAGTCCTAGCTACTTGAAAGGCTGAGGTGGAAGGATCACTTGAGACCAGGAGTTTGAGACCAACCTGGGCAACATAATGGGACCCAGCATATCTTTTTAAAAGTGCAACTCAAGATATCTTAACATATAAGAAGAGTAGGAAGGCAAGAGGAGACAATATTTTTATAAGAACATAATTAGGAATAATTTAAATAGCCAAACATGGTATGATGTATTATTTGGTAGAAAGTAATGGCAACAAATTTTAGTGCAATGGGTAGAATGAAGGTAAAAAAAAAATAATAATAATGTATCTGAATAGAGCATATCATTATTCAGAAAAACATTAACATTGGCATAGTGATAGCCAGGATGACTGAATGAGCCCAGTGCCTCCCAACCACAGATCCATGGATAAAAGATACAGAAAGTAAGACCAGAATCATGAGAAATTTCAAGGGGGAACTAAAAACGGCTCAGGAGTGGTAAAATTGTTCAGAACAAATCACAAATAAATAGAAAAAACAATTTTGTTATCAAAGATAGACTTTTTAAAGTTGTGGTGCACATTTAGCATATTACCCATGAATACTGTCAGTAGCCATTACTTTACATGTCTCTCTAAAGCAGCATTGGAAAAGCTGTTCTGAGTCAGAACATTTAGCAAGAAATGTTCTCTCTGACAGTAGTGCCAAGGGACATCTTTTTGTTGGATATAATCAATCACAAAGTCCTCTATTCCCAGTGTCATGCTTCATCCAATCACTAAATATTGTCTGTAGTTTTACTATGTGCAAGACATTGCTCTAATTTTAGTACACCATAAGAATGAATCATAGCATCTGCTCTTAGGAACCATCTACTGCAGAGGACAGATAGATACCTCTATTATAGGAGCAGAAGTAGTATGTGCCACCAAAATTTCTTTCAGGAGTTCGCAGAGGAAAGACTATAAAATATTCTAACCCAGTGCCTTATATACAATCAATATTTGTCAAATTGGTTAATGAATTCATGAACCCAGTAATTTTCCTGAGCTTCATATAAATCTATTTGAGATTTTCGTCCTGTGTTATGTTTGTGGCACAATATTTAGAGTTACCTCTCTATATAATATGTGTGCATATATGTGAATAAAATGACATCATTCAGGCTTCTGTGAATAACACCTTTTTTATGAATCTTGGTCACTTTAATAATAATTAAACATCTACACATAATTTTATGCACTTTGATTATATACATCTTTAGCTTTAATTATTCAGAATGTTAGATGTCATAATTTCCCATATTCTCTTCAAAAATCCTTCTATCTTCTGGTTGCCCTCCCATCCTTCTGGCTTCAGTTTCTCAGTCTCCTTTGTGGCTTTTGTTTCTTCCCTATAGTCCTTATAATTTGGTCTTGCCAGGTTTCTGTCCTCAGCCTTTACTATGTTCATTATGCATTTTTCTCTAAGTGACAACATTTGGTCTCATGGTTTCAGTGACCCACTAGTCTCACACTATTACCACATCTAATCCCCTAGCTTAGATATATCTTTTAAGCAGAGACTCAAACACTCAAATCTGTACTGAAAAGGGACATCTGGATGACGTGACACACAGGGATCTGAAACTGAACAAGTCCTATTAATTCTATCACCTAAATATTTCCATAAACTACATATCCTGCTCATTGCTACACCTTCAGTTGAGTCCCTTATTAGTTCTCAGAAACATTAATTCAACATCCCTTCTCTGACTTTTCTATCCCATGCTTGCTCCCCTACCAGCACACCAGGATATATTGTCCACACCACTTTAGAAACAAAAATTTTATTTTGTTACTTCCCAATTAAAAATAGCTTAGTGAAATTACATACATTTTAAAATAATAAGCATGGTATACGCCAACATTGATGACCTGGCCAACAACCACCTTTCTACTTTTACCATTGATCATTTTTAATATTCTCTATAAACTAACTAATAGTAAACTTGCAGGCTTTCAAGATGTCCTCTCTTCATTCTGTGCCATTAGAAATATTTCTTTCTCTGTCATTTCTCTCTCCTTTATCTGGTTAACACCAACTCATTGTTTAAGCATTTCTTCTAATACATTTCTCCTAATACATCTTCAAAAAGCAGTCCTTAATCATTAAATTTTTTTGTACATTGCACCAAATGTATTAGGCACATTGCAGTCTTTGGTGTAAGTATGAATGCTTCTGTAAGATCATTTTAAGAGTTTAACGTCTTTTTCTTGCTACTAGGAAATCTGCATGAAAACATAATACAGATTAAAATTGCCACAGCTGTCTATATTGGTGGTTAAGAGTTACTGATCTAAAGACATGAATTTGAATCCTGTCTCTCTCAAGTACAAGTTTGGTAATGTTAGGCAAACATTTCTTTCAATCTCTCAGTTTTCTACTCTCTAAAGTGAATATAGTTAACTGCTTCACAGGGTTTTTAAGATACTAAATAAAATGTAATATGTGAAGCCTTTACATGAACATAATTATCCCAGAAAAGCCCTCCAAATCATCCACTATATACATTACACATAATCTTTTATATTTAAAAGTGTATATTTGATATATTTATGAACACAGTGATATGGTGTCTGGGAATTGCTTCAAAACAATCCAGTGAAGAGAATAATCAAAGATGTGGAGGTATAGAGGAAACACAATTGTTTCTGAGTTGCTAACTCTAAAGCTTGTTGATGGTATGAGGAGGGTCCATTACACTAATCTCTCTGCAAGAGTGTGTGTTTGAAATTTTTTAGAATAGAAGTGCTTTTTAAAAGTATGAAGATTAGCGGTTTCTTCTATTAGGGCCAGATGAAGTGTTGGCTTGCATGTAGAGATCTCATCACATAAAAAGTATGTATCTTTGACTAAAATAATCCTCTGTAAAATGAGAAGCTATGCTTTGAGAGGTATGAGAGAACTGAGATGATTTAGGGAACAGAAAATTCAGAACTCCAATCTCATGCTTAGTCCAAGGACATGCAGCATAGCGTGTTCTGGCTGGCAGATATACCCAGAATACTTAAATTCTGTCTTTCTCTCTCTCCCTCCCTCCTTCTCTCTCTCTCTCGCTCTCTCTCCATGCACCCTCCCAGCTTCACCCCCTCTCTCCCACCCCCAGCATAAACTGTTATATTCATGTAATAGAAATGCATGTATAATATCACATCAACATATATGGTTTTATATTTTTTTCTTCCAATTTTTATTTTAGTTACAGGGGGTACATGTGCAGGTTTGTTACATTGATTCATCCTATCCATGAGCATAAAATGTTTTTCCATTTGCTGTGTCATCTCTGATTTTTTCAGCAGTGTTTTGTAATTCTGGTTGTAGACATCTTTCACTTCCATAGTTAGTTGTATTCCTAAGTATTTTAGTCTTTTTATGGTTATCGATGTGTCTGTCAGCTTGAACATTATTGGTGCACAAAAAGTCTACTGATTTTCGTATATTGACTTTGTATCTTGAAACTTTACTGAAATTGTTTATCAGTTCTGGGAGCCTTTAGACAGAAATTATGGGTTTTTCTACTTACAGAATCATATTGTCTATGAAGAGAGAGAGTTTGATTTTCTTTCTTCCTATTTAGATGCCTATTATTTCTTTCTCTTGCCTTATTGCTCTGGCGAGGACTTCCAGAATGTGCTGAATAGGAGTCGTGAGAGGGGGCATCCTTGTCTTGTTCCAATTCTCAAAAACAAGGCTTCCAGATTTTGGTCATTCAATATATCAGCATACATGGTTTTAGATAGCAGAATTGTATTGTATTCTCATTGGATTTGCAAGTGCCCTAAATTTATACATTGTGGACCCTTAAGTAATTAACATAGAATTCATGCACATTTTACAATAATTAAGGCAGGGCGTGGTGGCTCATGCTTGTAATCCCAGCACTTTGGGAGGCTGAGGCGTGTGGATCATGAGGTCAGGAGATCAAGACCATCCTGGCTAACATGGTGAAATCCCGTCTCTACTAAAAATACAAAAAATTAGCAGACGTGGTGGTGGGCGCCTGTAGTCCCAGCTACTCAGGAGGCTGAAGCAGGAAAATGGCGTGAACCTGGGAGGCAGAGCTTGCTGGGAGCTGAGATCACACCCCTGCACTCCAGTCCGGGCCACAGAGCGAGACTCTGTCTCAAAAAAATATAAAAATAAATAAAATAAAATAATAATTAAAGGGTACTTTTCTAACAATAATTATGTGAGTAGTGTTATATGAAAGAAGAAGAATTTAATTGGGTGTCAGCACACTTGGATTTTAAGCTTGGTTTCAAATTCTCCTACCTGCATAACTATGACTACTTCACTCAAACTCTCTGAGCCTCAGTTTCTTCAACTGTCAAGTGGATACCTTATTTTAAATGTTGCTTTAAGGAGTAAATGCAAGAGAGTAGGAAGAAAAAAAATAAGTCTTCACAGGTATTTTGGCGGAGTGCAGTGGCTCAGGCCTATAATTCCAGCACTGTAATCCCAGCACTTTGGGAAACCAAGGTGGGTGGATCATTTGCAACCAGGAGTTCAAGACCAGGCTGGCCAACATGGCAAACCCCATCTCTGCTAAAAATAAAATAAAATAAAATAAAATAAAATAAAATAAAATAAAATAA
>NC_045435.1:131496104-131547121 GCF_002776525.5 Piliocolobus tephrosceles
AAAATAAAATAAAATAAAATAAAATAAAATAAAATAAAATAAAATAAAATAAATAAATAAATAATCTGGGCAAGGCCTGTTATCCCACTTACTCAGAAAGCCAAGGCATGAAAATCGCTTTGAACCCATGAGGTAGAGGTTGCAGTGAGCCAGATTGCGCCACTGCACTCCAGCTTGAGTGACAAAGTAAGACTCTGTCTCAAAAAAAAAAAAAAAGAAGAGAAAAAAAGGAAAAAATAAACCACTTTCATATGTATATTTTCCTCTTTGAAAATTAACAAAATTGGGGTTCAGGGACATTAAATGATAAGATAACATGGGTTTACAGAGTGAGCAAATAGTACATAGTAAATGCCTACTAAAGCCTTGTTCTTGTTGTATTGTCCCAGTTCTCTGTATATAATGTGTATTCAAAACTGCTTTAGTGTAAATGAGTTTTTAACAGCCAAACCTAAAGAATTTTATGACAGGTCTTTCATCAGAACATTTTGTTCTTTGTAGATTCTCTTCTTTCAGTGGCTTCTAATAGTACATTGTAACAAAACTATGAACTGACCACATAAAAAGTTGAATTTTCATTCCTTAAAGAACAAAAAGTAGATCTACCATTTGATTCAGCAATCCCATTACTGGGTATCTACCCAAAGGAAAAGAAGTCATTATATAAAAAAGACACATGTACATGTATGTTTATTGTAGCATAATTGACAATTACAAAGATATAGAAGCAACCTAAGTGTCCATGGACAAATAAGTGGATTTTTAAAATGTGATATATGTACAACATAGAATATTACTCAGCCATAAAAACGAATGATACAATTTCTTTTGCAGCAACTTGGATGGATCTGAAGGCCATTATTATAAGTGAAGTAACTCAGAAATACAAAACCAAATACTGTATGTTCTCACTTATAAGTGGGAGCAAAGCCATGAGTACACAAAGGCATACAGTGTGACACAGTGGACTTTGGAAAATCAAAAGGGGGAGGTTGAGAGGGAGATGGGGATTTAAAAAACTATACATTGGAAACAACATATGCTACTCGGGTAACTGGTACACTATAATCTCAGAATTCACCGTTATATAATTCATTCATGTAACCACAGACCACTTTTACTCCCAAAAGTAATTGCAATATGAAACTATATTTTAAACATAAAGTTAGGAAAAGGCATCCAAAGCAAGATGGCCAAATAGGAACAGCTCCAGCCTCCAGCTCCCAGCGTGAGCAACACAGAAGACAGGTGATTTCTGCATTTTCAACTCAGGTACCAGGTTCATCTCACTGGGGAGTGCCAGACAATCGGTGCTGGTCAGCTGGTGGAGCCCCGACCAGCAAGAGCTGAAGCAGGGCGAGGCTTCGCCTCACCTGGGAAGCACAAGGGGGAAGGGAATCCCTTTAGAAACTGAGAGACACAACACCTGGAAAATTGGGTAACTCCCACCCTAATACTGTGCTTTACCAAGGGTCTCAGCAAATGGCACACCAGGAAATTATATAACACACCTGGTCAGGAGGGTATCATGCCCACGGATCCTCCCTCATTACTAGCACAGCAGTCTGAGATCTAACTGCATGCAAGGCAGCAGCAAGGCTGGGGGAGGGGCGCCCGCCATGGCTGAGACTTAAGTAGGTAAACAAAACCTCCCAGAAGCTCGAACTGGGTGGAGCCCACCACAGCTCAAGGAGGCCTGCCTGTCTCTGTAGACTACCCCTCTGGAGACAGGGCATAGCTAAACAAAAAGCAGCAGAAACCTCTGCAGATGTTAATGACCCTGTCTGACTGCTTTGAAGAGGGCAGTGGCTCTCCCAGCACAGAGGTTGAGATATGAGAATGGACAGACTGCCTGCTCAAGTGGGTCTCTGACCCCTGAGTAGCCTACCTGGGAGACATCCCCCCACTAGGCACAGACCAACACCTCACACCTCACACGGTGGGGTACACCCCTGAGACAAAGCTTCCAGAGCAAGAATCAGACAGCAGCACTCACTGTTCAGCAATATTCTATCTTCTGCAGGCTCTGCTGCTGATACCCAGGCAAACAGGGTCTGGAGTGGACCTCAAGCAATCTCCAACAGACCTACAGCTGAGGGTCCTGACTGTTAGAAGGAAAATTAACAAACAGAAAGGACACCCACACCAAAACCCCATCAGTATGTCACCATCATCAAAGACCAAAGGCAGATAAAACCACAAAGATGGGGGAAAAGCAGGGCAGAAAAGCTGGAAATTCAAAAAATAAGAGCGCATCTCCCCCTCCAAAGGAACGCAGCTCATCGCCAGCAATGGATCAAAGCTGAACAGAGAATGACTTTGACGAGTTGAGAGAAGAAGGCTTCAGTCGATCAAACTTCTCAGAGCTAAAGGAGGAACTACATACCCAGCTCAAAGAAACTAAAAATCTTGAAAAAATAATGGAAGAATGGATAACTAGAATAATCAATGCACAGAAGGCCATAAAAGAAATAACAGAGATAAAAACCATGACACGAGAATTACATGACAAATGCACAAGCTTCAGTAACTGACTCGATCAACTGGAAGAAAGAGTATCAATGATTGAAGATCAAATGAATGAAATGAAATGAGAAGAGAAGTCTAGAGAAAAAAAAGAAAAAAGAAATGAACAAAGCCTCCAAGAAGTGTGGGATTATGTGAAAAGACCAAATCTACGTCGGATTGGGGTGCCTGAAAGTGAGGGGGAAAATGGAACCAAGTTGGAAAACACTCTGCAGGATATCATCCAGGAGAATTTCCTCAACCTAGTAAGGCAGGCCAACATTCAAATTCAGGAAATACAAAGAATGCCACAAAGATACTCCTCGAGAAGAGCAACTCCAAGACACATAATTGTGAGATTCACCAAAGTGGAAATGAAGGAAAAAATGTTAAGGGCAGTCAGAGAGAAAGGTCGGGTTACCTACAAAAGGAAGCCCATCAGACTAACAGCAGATATCTTGGCAGAAACTCTCCAAGCCAGAAGAGAGTGGGGGCCAATATTCTACATTCTTAAAGAAAAGAATTTTCAACCCACAATTTCATATCCAGCCAAACTAAATTTCATCAGTGAAGGAGAAATAAAATCGTTTACAGACAAGCAAATGCTTAGAGATTTTGTCACCACCAGACCTGCCCTACAAGATGCCCTGAAGGAAGCACTAAACATGGAAAGGAACAACCAGTACCAGCCATTGCAAAAACATGCCAAAATGTAAAGACCATTGATGCTAGGAATAAACTGCATCAACTAACGAGCAAAATAACCAGCTAATATCACAATGACAGGATCAAGTTCACACACAACAATATTAACCTTAAATGTAAATGGACTAAATGTTCCAATTAAAAGACACAGACTGGCAAATTGGATCAAGAGTCAAGACCCATCAGTTTTCTGTATTCAGGAGACCCATGTCACATGCAGAGACACACATAGGCTCAAAATAAAGGGATGGAGGAAGATCTACCAAGCAAATGGAGAACAAAAAAAAGCAGGAGTTGCAATCCTAGTCTCTGATAAAACAAACTTTAAACCATCAAAGATCAAAAGCGACAAAGAAGGCCATTACATAATGGTAAAGGGATCAATTCAACAGGAAGAGCTAACTATCCTAAATATATATGCACCCAATACAGGAGCACCCAGATTCATAAAGCAAGTCCTTAGAGACTTACAAAGAGACTTAGACTCCCATACAATAATAATGGGAGACTTCAACACTCCACTGTCAACATTAGATAGATCAATGAGACAGAAAGTTAACAAGGATATCCAGGAATTGAACTCAACTCTGCACCAAGTAGACCTAATGGACATCTACAGAACTCTCCACCCCAAATCAACAGAATATACATTCTTCTCAGCACCACATCACACTTATTCGAAAATTGACCACATAGTTGGAAGTAAAGCACTCCTCAGCAAATGTAAAAGAACAGAAATTATAACAAACTGTCTCTCAGACCGCAGTGCAATCAAACTAGAACTCAAGACTAAGAAAATCAGTCAAAACCGCTCAACTACATGCAAACTGAACAACCTGCTCCTGAATGACTACTGGGTACAAAAGGAAATGAAGGCAGAAATAAAGATGTTCTTTGAAACCAATGAGAACAAAGATACAACATACCAGAATCTGTGGGACACATTTAAAGCGGTGTGTAGAGGGAAATTTACAGCACTAAATGTCCACAAGAGAAAGAGGAAAGATCTAAAATTGACACCCTAACATCACAATTAAAAGAACTAGAGAAGCAAGAGCAAACACATACAAAAGCTAGCAGAAGGCAAGAAATAACTAAGATCAGAGCAGAACTGAAGGAGATAGAGACACAAAAAACCCTCCAAAAAATCAATGAATCCAGGAGCTGGTTTTTTGAAAAGATCAACAAAATTGATAGACTGCTAGCAAGACTAATAAGGAAGAAAAGAAAGAAGAATCAAATAGATGCAATAAAAAATGATAAAGGGGATATCACCACCGACCCCACAGAAATACAAACTACCATCAGAGAATACTATAATCACCTCCATGCAAATAAACTAGAAAACCTAGAAGAAATGGATATTTTCCTGGACACTTACACTCTCCCAAGACTAAATCAGGAAGAAGTTGAATCCCTGAATAGACCAATAGCAGGCTCTGAAATCGAGGCAATAATTAATAGCCTACCAACCAAAGAAAGTCCAGGACCAGATGGATTCACAGCCGAATTCTACCAGAGGGAGGTACAAGGAGGAGCTGGTACCATTCCTTCTGAAACTATTCCAATCAAATGAAAAAGAGGGAATCCTCCCTAACTTATTTTATGAGGCCAAGATCATCCTGATAGCAAAGCCTGGCAGAGACACAACAAAAAAAGAGAATTTTAGAACAATATCCCTGATGAACATCAGTGCAAATATCATCAATAAAATACTGGCAAATCGAATCCAGCAGCACATCAAAAAGCTTATCCATCATGATCAAATGGGCTTCATCCCTGGGATGCAACCTGGTTCAACATACGCAAATCAATAAACATAATCCATCATATAAACAGAACCAAAGACAAAAACCACATGATTATCTCAATAGATGCAGAAAAGGCCTTTGACAAAATTCAACAGTCCTTCATGCTAAACACTCTCAATAAATTCGATATTGATGGAATGTATCTCAAAATAATAAGAGCTATTTATGACAAACCCACAGCCAATATCATACTGAATAGGCAAAAACTGGAAGCATTCCCTTTGAAAACTGGCACAAGACAGGGATGCCCTGTCTCACCACTCCTATTCAACATAGTGTTGGAAGTTCTGGCTAGGGCAATCAGGCAAGAGAAAGAAATAAAGAGTATTCAGTTAAGAAAAGAAGAAGTCAAATTGTCCCTGTTTGCAGATGACATGATTGTATATTTAGAAAACCCCATCGTCTCAGCCCAAAATCTCCTTAAGCTGATAAGCAACTTCAGCAAAGTCTCAGGATACAAAATCAATGTGCCAAAATCACAAGCATTCTTACACACCAGTAACAGACAAGCAGAGAGCCAAATCATGGATGAACTTCCATTTACAATTACTTCAAATAGAATAAAATACCTAGGAATCCAACTTACGAGGGATGTAAAGGACCTCTTCAAGGAGAACTACAAACCACTGCTCAGTGAAATAAAAGAGGACACAAACAAATGGAAGAACATACCATGCTCATGGATAGGAAGAATCAATAACATGAAAATGGCCATACTGCCCAAGGTAATTTGTAGATTCAATGCCATTCCCATCAAGTAACCAATGACTTTCTTCACAGAATTGGAAAAAACTGCTTTAAAGTTCATATGGAACCAAAAAAGAGCCCGCATTGCCAAGGCAATCCTAAGTCAAAAGAACAAAGCTGGAGGCATCATGCTACCTGACTTGAAACTGTATTACAAGGGCACGGTAACCAAAACAGCATGGTACTGGTACCAAAACAGACATATAGACCAATGGAACAGAACAGAGCCCTCAGAAATGATGCCACACATCTACAGCCATCTGATCTTTGACAAACCTGAGAAAAACAAGAAATGGGGAAAGGATTCCCTATTTAATAAACGGTGCTGGGAAAATTGGCTAGCCATAAGTAGAAAGCTGAAACTGGATCCTTTCCTTACTCCTTATACGAAAATTAATTCAAGATGGATTAGAGACTTAAATGTTACACCTAAAACCATAAAAACCCTAGAAGAAAACCTAGGTAATACCATTCAGGACATAGGCATGGGCAAGGACTTCATGTCTAAAACACCAAAAGCAAAGGCAACAAAAGTCAAAATTGACAAATGGGATCTAATTAAACTAAAGAGTTTCTGGACAGCAAAAGAAACTACCATCAGAGTGAACAGGCAACCTACAGAATGGGAGAAAATTTTTGCAATCTACTCATCTGACAAAGGGCTAATATCCAGAACCTACAAAGAACTCAATCAAGTTTACAAGAAAAAAACAACCCCATCAAAAGGTGGGCAAAGGATATGAACAGACATTTCTCAAAAGAAGACATGCATACAGCCAACAGGCACATGAAAAAATGCTCGTCATCACTGGCCATCAGAGAAATGCGAATCAAAACCACAATGAGATACCATCTCACACCAGTTAGAATGGCAATCATTAAAAAGTCAGGAAACAACAGGTGCTGGAGAGGATGTGGAGAAATAGGAACGCTTTTACACTGTTGATGGGATTGTAAACTGGTTCAACCATTGTGGAAAACTGTATGGCGATTCCTCAAGGATCTAGAACTAGAAATACCGTATGACCCAGCCATCCCATTATTGGGTATGTACCCAAAGGTTTATAAATCATGCTGCTATAAAGATACATGCACATGTATGTTTACTGGGGCACTATTCACATTAGCAAGGACTTGGAATCAACCCAAATGTCCATCTGTGACAGACTGGATTAAGAAAATGTGGCACATATACACCATGGAATACTATGCAGCCATAAAAAATGATGGGTTCATGTCCTTTGTAGGGACATGGATGCAACTGAAAACCATCATTCTCAGCAAACTATCACAAGAACAGAAAACCAAACACCGCATGTTCTCATTCATAGGTGGGAATTGAACAATGAGATCACTTGGACTCTGGAAGGGGAACATCACACACCGGGGCTTATTATGGGGATGGGGGAGGGGGGAGGGATGGCATTGGGAGTTATACCTGATGTAAATGATGAGTTGATGGGTGCTGACGAGTTGATGGGTGCAGCACACCAACATGGCACAAGTATACATATGTAACAAACCTGCACGTTGTGCACATGTACCCTAGAACTTAAAGTATAATTTTTAAAAAATCACAAAAAAATAAATAAAGTCAAATTTTCATAGGAAAATTTAAATATAGATTTTATAATTATATATAATAGAAGTGAATGTTGAAGACAAGTAGGAAAATTAATATACACGATTGACAATGTTATTTGTAAAATAAATAAGTTAAAGAATAAATGCTTTACTGAATATACAAATAAACAGTCTGTGATGTCTCTGTGTCTTGACTATATACACCGTCATTAAAAATAAATGGCTTATTTTCTAGAGTCAAACTTCTTTTTAAAGAAAAAGCTTATGATTCATATAGTCTGCCTTTATAAAATTTAGGAGGTCTTCATGCTCGGGAATTTTAGTTGGAAATGGGACTTGAATTTTTTTGAGTGAAATATCCATTGGAATGTGACAATTCACATTTAATATCTCTATTTATTTACATTTGATGCCCCAATTTATGTAGCGTCTGGTCTTTATTGGGAGTTCTGGAGGTTTTGGCTTTAAGAATGACTTTGTTTGCAAACTGGAAGTCATATTATAGAGGCTAAAATAAATAAAATTATTCCCCAGGACTTTTGGAAATCACTAAAAATTTAAGGATGCTTTTCTTTGTGTTTATGAAATCATAAACATGAAAATGATAAAAATAAAATTTTACATACTTTAGATTTTTCAAAAGGTTTTTCTGCTTTACTTTGCTCAATCTTGGAACTTAAAACTTTTAAAGAACTTACACATATACACCATAACAAGGAATAATACATAAATCAGGATAAATATGTTCAGTAGAGGTTCATGTTTACATGAACATTTCCTAGATCATTTTTGACTTCAGATATTTTCTTCTACTGACTTTATACAGGGATTCATTTGTATACAGATTCCTCCTGCTTGTTCAGCTATCAGTCTGCTCTCACCAGTGTATATCCTCTGCTAACCTCTCTTTTCTTTCTTTTATCTTTTTTTGTTTGTTTGTTTGATACTGAGTCTCGCTCTGTCACCCAGGCTGGAGTGCAGTGGTACAATCTTGGCTTGCTGCAACCTCCACCTCCTGGGTTTAAGCAATTCCCTGCTTCAGCCTCCCGAGTAGCTGGGATTACAGGCACCTCAGCCACTGCACCTGGCTAATTTTTGTATTTTTAGTAGAGATGAAGTTTCACCATCTGGCCAGGCTGGTCTTGAACTCCTGACCTCGTGATCCACCTGCCTCAGCTTCCCAAAGTGCTGGGATTACAGGCATGAGCCACCATACCCAGCCATCCTCTGTTAACCTCTCTATGTCCCTTGACTTAAGCACTGATGCAAGTTATTCTACTTCATCAGGCAAAGCATCTCAAATGGAATTTTTGCAAAAGATTTAGGGGGAAAATGACCTTGAAACTGAATATCAGACATCACTTCTAAATTTTCTCTACTATGAATCTTGATTTGTAGTTTAAAAAATATGAACACAATGATGAGTGAGTAAACCCAACCAGTGAGAAAAAGGGATACATGAAATGAAAGCTGTGAGAGCTCTGACTTCTTTAGGGAAAGGGGCAATGCAATTTAAAGATACAATATAAATAATACTACAGATGATCAATGTGCTATTTATCCATAAATTATATGTTTCTTCTTCCTCCCATGCCCTAAGTCTAGTCTTTTCTATAATGCTAATAATAGGGTTGCACTATTACATAATATTTAGGATAAAGACAAAATGTAATTGCTTGTTATCCTATTCCACTAGTCCTCTTCCTTTTCTTCATCTTCCTCATTTTTCTTATCCTCCTTTTCTTTCCAAAACAGTTCAAGTCTAAAGCCATTCTATGTCACTGATAAAGACAGGTGCCTGCAGAGGTCAGGGGAGGAGTTCCCTGCATAAAAGTGTTCTGGTGCTTATATAGAGGAAGGGTAAGGGGAGCATCCTTCTGTGAGAAGAGCCAAGCATAAGGTATCACAACCCAAGAATGTGAAAGATGACTCCACATTGAAAAACAGTCTGGGATGAGAGTTCTATCAAGGTCAAGAAGGCAACTTTTAAAATTTATTGTTATTTCTAGAAATTTATAGGATACAAGTGCAATTTTGTTACCTGTATAGTGGTCAAGTCAGGGAGGTTTTTTTTTTTTTTTTTTTTTTAATGCAAAGCACAATAATTATTGACTGCATTTGAAAAATGCTTTATGCTCTAAAATATGTTCTTCAAAATTGTGAAGAGAATTTTTATGTAGAATAGAGAAAGCACCTCTTACTACTTAATAAAAAGAAGATAAACCCAAATTAGCAATAAGAAAAAAAGTGAATAGCCCCCTCACCAAAAAACATATGTGGCTAGTAAATGAGCACATGTAAAGATGCTCAGCATGATTGTCATTAAGAAAATACAAATTAAAACCACAATGAGATACCACTCACTACACACTCACCAGAAAGGTGAAAATTTCAGACTGATCATATTAAGTATCACTGAGAATGTGGAGCATTCAAAACTCTTATATACTTCTGATGGGAATGAAAAATGTCACACTTTGGAAATGAGTTTGGCACATTTTAAAAGTTAATAGGACCCAGTCATTTCACTCCTAGATATTCACCCAAGAAAAATGGAAGGATATGTCTATACAAAGACTTGTACACAAATGTTCATAGCGGCTTTATTTGTAATAGGCTAAAACTGGCAACAACTTGAATACCCATCAGCAAGTGGATTGATAAATAATAGTGTAGCCATATAATGGAGTATTGCTCAACAGTAAAAATAATGAACTATTAATATATGCAACAAAATGGATACATCTCAAAATTATTATGGTGAGTGAAGGATACTAGACACAAAAAAACATACATATTGTATAATCCCATTCATATGAAATTCTAGAAAATACAGACTAATATCATAGGATGCAATGAGAACACAAAATCACTTCAGTGATGTTTCTACTAGAGATGCATAGTCTGAATCCAATCATGAGAAACTACCAAACCCAAATTGAGAAAAATTTTATAAAACAATTGCCTGTAATCTTCAAAAGTTCCATGAAAAGCCAGGGAACTGTTCAAAGAATATAAAGAAACATGATATTAAATGCAAAAACAGACGTTCTCCTGGATATGTTTGCGATAAAGGCATGATTGGGACAATTAGGAAGTTGAATGGAATGTGAGGATTAGATTAGACTGAACTAATTGTTCAGTCTTTATTGGAACTATTGATAATACTTGAATAACATCTGATTCAGTTGTAGGAAGGTATCAAAATATATTGCCTGATTTTATTTATGTCATAGATATATTTAAAGACTAGTCCAGTTTGAAGAAAATGCTAAAATATTAGGGGAAGGATGGGGCATCAAGTTGGCAACCTACTCTCAAATGCCCTAGGAAAAATGAAATTGTTCTTTGTACCACAATGGCTAATTTTTTCTAAATTTGAATTGATAGATATTATTATTGCTTGTTATGTCAGCCCATCCCAATAATTTTATTCCTATACAGTATTTAGAGTCCTTTCATATAATAATTTTTAGATTCCTTTAATAAAAATCTCAGATTTATGCTCCCACTTGCTCCTCTCTAAGATTGTATCTACATATGTAGAAGTAGGAAGGCTTAGGTAGGACAACCACCAAATTAATAATTGTGTGTAGACAACAGACAACTCAGGGCTATCCTGGGAAAACCAGAAGGGATAGTCAATTTAGACTTGTAATGTTGGGAATTAGACATTCTCAGTTTCATTCCAGATCCTCACCATCATTTGTACTCAACATCAATGACACTCTTGTGTGGCTTGCCCTGTTGGCAGTAACAATCTGGGCAATCCATGATCTGATCTCTCTGAGTCCTGTCGGGTTCTTGTTGTTTAGCCTCTACTTGACACCTATCCTACTTCGGCATTCACAGGTACTAAAGAAATCTCTGAGATCTTGTTGGCTGCAACTCTCATTTGGACCAGACCCACAAGATTCTTTTAGAAACTCTGCAGCCCTTTCAAGCTCCCCAGCCAGAAGTCCTACAACCTAGGGTTCCTGCCTGTGCCATAAGCAAACATGGCGTGGCTCCAGAAAGCTAAATGCTGGGCCTTTCTCTCTTTTCTTCTTCTCCTAACATCTCTGGACCTCTTTGTTACATTATCTAACACATATTCTCTTTTTTTGGACTTCAACCTCATGACTATAACTTAATATCATATGTGGGTACCTTCTCAGAGCTAAGGGAGAAGATCTAAAATCTGATTATTACACATCACCTATGATATTGTTAAATATGAATGAAAAGAATTTGGAAATTACTTACTGTCTCTAAAAAACCTATCTTTTAAGCCATTCGTAATGCTGCAAAATTCCATTTTGAATGCTAGATGTTGAACGTTAGCCCTTGGTTTCTTATGACAATCTTTCTGTAACAGTTCCAATATGACTCTTTCTTGGGGCAAGCTTGAGAAAAGATCATTGTAGAAAGACAAAAGAAAAAGAATACAATAATATTTTTCTAATGTTACATAATACATTTACATCAAATGCTAAAGTCTTGTTTCATGTAAATATTGTAAGTCCAGTAACTTTTCTTAAATTTCTGAGGATGCTGGAGGGATTTGAGGGGTAGATGGAACCTTTTGATATTCATCTCATGCCACTGAGTACACACTTCCGGTACCGGGTTAATTATCCATCTCTTCTTAATTTCTTGCCTTTTAAAAGCTGTTATTTCTCTACAATCCACCTCAACCAGGGGCCCTGAAAATTCTCCAACATTCTGCACAACATTGCATAAGGTTGTTGTAGGTAATAGACTTTCTGAACTTTCAAAGTGAAAAACTTTTAAGTTGAATAAAAGCATCCCTGTTTCTACACTTTCCTGTTCCTGCATATTGTGTCTAGTCATCATTCCTCTCCTTGGGAAATGCTCAGTACCTGTTGGGAAATGCTCAGTCCTTTAAATGTCAACCCCAGCATCCAAGAATTCAAAACCTTTTTTTAAATTTAGATGGGATGCTTGTTTGTTATTCAAAGCAATTCCTCCCTTTTTTCACCTCAAAATCTCCCAATCATAAACGCTCTTTGGCCTTTTCTTACATCCCCAAAATGGCTCATTAAGTTCTCCTCACCCTCACAAGATGTACAAATCTCTCTCTGAATGAACTCTGCTGGAGGTCTGCAATAGAGAAGCCCAAAGCTATAATCTAGCCTAGAGACATACTTTGCTGGTGTGCAGAATTTGCTTGTTTTCTATTTCTGTCTCATGTGTTTTGGAAGCAGATAGTTTATTTTCTAGTTTTATGGGTCCACAGATGAAGAGAAATTTTGTCATAATATGGATCATAATGAATCTCATTCATATCTGATTTAAATAAATAATTTAGATTATAATATTTGGGGGTTTTGAGCTGAAAGATTTAGATGAGAGTTTGGACTTGAGCTGATGCTGTAGTAAGTTGATACTTCTGGGGATGTCAGGATGGGGTGCATGTATTTTCCATGTGGGATGGATATTAGCCTTGGGGGCCTATGGTGGACTATGGTAGGCCAAAAAAGCACCTGTCTCCCCCCCCCAAAAAATAAGATATTTACTTAAAATCCTTGGAAAGCTATTTATAAAAAGAAATAATGTCTTTTGCAGCAACAGGGATGGAACTGAAGGCCATTATCCTAAGTGAAATAATGCAGACACAGAAAATCAATACCACATGTTCTTGCTTGTAAGGAGGAGCTAAACAATGGGTACACATGGACACACAGAGTGGAATAATAGACACTAGAGACTCCAGAGGGGAATGAGGGGTGAAAATTTACCTATTGAGTACAATGTTTACTATTCAGGTGATGGGTTCACTGAAAGCCCACACTTCCCCACAGTGCAATATATCCATTTAAGAAATCTGCACTTGGGCCGGGCACAGTGGCTCATGCCTGTAATCCCTGCACTTTGGGAGGCCAAGGCAGGTGGATCACCTAAGGTCAGGAGTTCAAGACCAACGTGGCCAACATGATGAAAACGTGTCTCTACTAAAAATACAAAAAAATTAGCCAGGCATGGTGGTGGGCGCCTGGAATTCCAGCTGCTCAGGAGGCTGAGGCAGAATAATCACTTGAACCCGGGAGGCAGAGGTTACAGTGAGCCAAGATCATCCCACTGCACTCCAGCCTGAACAACAAAAGCAAAAACCTTGTCTCAAAAAAAAAAAAAGAAAGAGAGAGAGAGAGAAATCTATACTTGTACCCTCTAAATACATAAAAATAAAAAAGAGTCATTTCACATGTGATTAAGTTAAAGATCATGAAACGAGTTGATAAACCTGAATTATGTTGGTGGACTCTAGATCTCATGGCAAGTGTCCTTATCAGAGAAAGACAGAGGGACATTTGGGGCACACAGAAGAGGAGAATATATAGACACAAAGCAAGGAACATGATGTGAAACAAACTCAGAGATTGGAGTGATGTAGCCACAAGCCCAGGATTGCTGGGACAGCCACCAAGAGTTGAAGAGGCAAGGAAAAGATTGTCTCCTAGAACCCCAGGGGAAGAACAGCCCTGGAAATTTCAGACTTCTAGCCTCCAGAACGGCAAGAGTAAATTTCTGTGTTTGTAAGCCACCAAGTTTGTGGTAATTTGTTACAGCAGACTCAGGATATAAACATCCACACAAGTGTCTTTGTGTGTGTGTGTGTGTGTGTGTGTGTATGTGTGTGGTTTTATTTATTTATTCAGAGACAGGGTCTGGCTCTGTTGCTCAGGCTGAAGTGCAACAGTACAATCATAATGCCTTATTCTCCATGGGAGCTGTGCCCACTCAATTGCCAGGAGCTACAATATAGCTAGCTACAGGAATATAACTTATCAATATTTACTTTTGCTTAAAAAATAAAGATTCAAATATGAAAATTGTGTACATCCATTTTTATAAAAAGACTAATATAAAAACTGAATATTGGAGGAAATATCATTATAATACTCTCTGAGAAGAGTGAAAATAATTATTTGAAAATAAATTATCCTGAACTTCATTAGATTATATACAAGATAAAAGTATCTCACATAAAACATCTCTTAAATACCAAAATTGTTGCACTTATACAGATAGCCAAAAATTCATTTTCTATGGTCACGTGTATCCTAGTGTATTATTGGAGACTTGGGGACATTTGGAGGATGTAACAGATTATTCATTCATTCATTCTTCATTCAACTCTCATTCAGTGATTACTGACAAAAGGCACTGCTCAAGGCCATAGATTTACGTGGTGAGCAAAACTAACAATGTCTGTACCCCAAGGCACCTATATTCTGGTAGAGGAGTTAGAAAAGAAATAGATAAATATATCAAAATAGTGATATATGTAATTATGAAAAATAAAGCAGGATGAGCAACGTATAGACAGGGGATACCATTTTTAGTCAACACTTTTAATTACCTTCAACGTCCATTTCCCTGAATGTTAGCAACTGTATTTCTTAGCTTCTTTATAGCTACGATTGGCCATTTCACTGCATCTTAGCCAATAGAACATGAAGAGACATGCTTAATAAAAGTCACTCTTCTTTCTCTTTTCTCCCATGGCCTCCATGGAATGGCAGAGCCTCCACATAGAATGGATCTGTATCCCTGAGAGATGGCTTGAAGAAGGTGCCTCCCTGTCGTAGATCACCTGTCTATTTCTCGAATGTTATAAGAGAGAGAGAAAAATCCATTTCTTTTTTGAAACTCTCAATATTGGGTTGCTTTTTTTTTATAATAGCTAAGCCTGTACCTTATCAAACAAATATTTTAATTAACAGGAGTGTGAAAGGGCTTTCTGAGCAGAGACCAAATGAACTAAGGAGACAAAGACTGTGGAGAGGCAGTATAGTACGTTAAGGGCACAGCATCTGTCCTAGTTTATGTTGCTTCCAAAACAAGTCTTGACATAGGGACAGGTACTTTTATCAGAGGTGATCCCAGGAAGCACAGATGAAAGAGTGAGGAATGAAAGAGAATAAAAGAGACAAAAGTGTGCCAATAAGTGGGTTACCCTGGAAAGCAACAGGAGCTCCATCCCATTCGGAGCCCTCTGAGGAACTCCGTAAAGCATACCTCACAATAGTCCCCCTGGAAGATGAGGGACCAGGGTACTTATCCACCATACCCATCCCCCATAGAGAGTTTCCTCTGAGGCATTAAAGATCTGGCAATTCTGAGCTTCCCTGCATGAGAGCTGGGCAAGCCCCTAAACAATAGCGAGATAAAGTTCTCAGGCCAACTAGCATAGATATCCAAGTGCCTATGGTGGGAAGTTATAAGCATTCTGGAAATTTACCACCTCCACTGCAGATAAAATCAGAGGCAGGCCAAAGGACAATGTGGCAGGACATTAATGATCTGATACAATATCTGAAGCCAGACAGCTAAGATTCCTGTGAGAACAAGGACATATTGTTTAACCTCTCTCTGTCTGTTTCCTCTACTTGTGAAGTGAAGATAATTATAGTAACCACCTCCTTATAGACTTGTTTTTTTCTTTGTTTGTTTGTTTGTTTGTTTTGAGATGGAGTCTTGCTCTGTCGCCCAGGCTGGAGTGCAGTGGCATGATCTCGGCTCACCACAAGCTCCGCTACCCAAGTTCACTCCATTCTCCTGCCTCAGCCTCCCAAGTAGCTGGGACTACAGGCACCCACCACCACCACGCCCGGCTAATTTTTGTATTTTTAGTAGAGACGGGATTTCACTGTGTTAGCCAGGATGGTCTCGATCTCCTGACCTCATTATCTGCCTACCTTGGCCTCCAAAGTACTGGGATTATAGGCGTGAGCTACCGCGCCTGGCCTAGGCTTGTTTTATTATATATTAAAAGAGTTATTATGTATAGCAATTAGAATAGTGCTTATCACATTGTAAGCATTATTTAAATATTAGATTATTATCTGAGGTCAGAGCTCAATATATTTATTAAGCCTAAAACCATAATCAACAGATTTACTGTTGAATCCTCAGTGCTTATCACAACCAGTATCCTCAAAGGGCTACCCAGAAAATGGTTTAAGATTGTCCAAAGATGAAGTTTACTATTGGAACAGTGATTGAATTTGATTCATGAATGGCCTATGGTATAATTTAAAAGAGTTTCACCAGCCTATTTTCTTGGGTAAGTAACTTCCACATTTTCTTAGGTAATTTTCACATTTCATAGAAAGCTTAGCTATAAATAAAATTAACAGAGTTTATTTGTAAGTAGAAGAACATCAAGGACTTAGGCAGTTAGTTTTTAAAGAAGCCGTAAGTGCCAAGAGATTGTGCTAGCAGTTAAAAATGGTGTCATTTGAGACAGGACACGGTGGCTCATGTCTATAATCCCAGTTCTTGGAGGCCAAGTTGGGAGGATTGCTTGATGGCAGGAGTTGGAGACCAGCCTGAACAACAGAGTGAGATTTTGTATAAAAAAATTTTAAAAATTAACGAGGCATGCTGGTATGTACCTGTAGTCCTACTTACTTGGGAGGCTAAGGCAGGAAGACCACTTGAGCCCAGGAGTCTGAGGTTACAGTAACCTATGATCACTATGGCACTCCAGCCAACATGACAGAATGAGACTCTGTCTCTAATACATTAAAATTTTTTAAAATGGTATCCTTTGAAATCAAGAATTGAGGCTGAATTTGAAGATCTTCAGAATACTCCCCAGACAACTTAAATGTAAAGAAAGACCAGGGAACTTTTGCTATGCCTATAGGAAAGTTAGAGTACTAGGAATAAGAAATGAGAGAAGGAAAAGTCAGTACTCCATACCAGGCAATTAGAGCCATCAATGAACCATAGAGAAAAGAATCAACTGAAATGAGAAGGGGAATAAATTGAATATTTATTGAATGTATGTCTCAAAGCCTTGCATTTAGAGTTACAGAAGCACTTTTACTTAATCCTTACAATAACGTATTGAATAACAGTTATTAACCACTAAGTCATGAAAGTCAATCTCACTCCAAAATCCATTCTCTTATCAGACAATGTAAAGAGAGAAAAGGTATCATAAAATCCCTAATCATGAGCTGTGTACTACATCCAGACTATCAGGACAAACCCTTGAAGAATTTGCAAAAGAGCAACAGGACAAGAAAGATCTAACTCCAGGGCTGCCAACTCTAGTAATTTCAATTGTTTGAAGCAAGGAAGGAAATACCAATTGCCTTAGTCCCTCTATAAATAACATGATTAAGACTTTATAGTATTCCACAAGACAGAGAAAATAATATTATCCAACCAGATTACCACATCGATTTCATGTTCCAGAAACCCATTATGAGATGTCCTGCCAAGTGACAAAATTAGAACTCAGGTTCTCAAAGAAAGATGAGGTGGTGAAAACTTTGAAACTATGACTAATTTCAAAGAAAATAATGATGAGGATAATATACTCCACATTGGCCTGGTTTGGTTTTATATCTAACTTACTTCAACAAAATATCAGGCTTGAACCACAAAGGAAACCTTAATTTTTAAATTTAAGTAGACTGCATAATATGGACAAGCATCTTGGCTTTTTGCTTTGTTTTATTTTGCTTTCGCTTTTCAGTCAAAGGGATGCCGCTGACATTTACAAATAAATCTACAGATACACATCTTTGACTGACGTGCTTGATTATTTAGAACTATAAAGGTAATTGTTTACTTTGTTTACACTTTTTATTGTTACTGAGGTTTTTTTAAATTTAATTTTACTATTTTCCATCAGTGGGAAAAACATACACATAAATGAGTGAAATCAAGGTCTAAACATCTCTGGTAAAATATCTTCAAAGATGCTAGAGTAGAGTGAAGCTCCTGTGTTTTGTGTTTAACTGTATCCAATAGCAATATGGATTATCTCAACAAGCACAAAGTATAAAAGGGAAGTAATTTCCTTTCATACACTACCTCTGGGAAATTTCTCTGGATGGTTTGTGTGTATGTTTTAATTTGGCAATAAATATCCTGTTGGCATAATTCTCATCATCTGAATTCACTTTGCAGAGGGCCTAGCCCAACCTAATAAATATAGTGAATTTATTTTAAAAAATAGTATTGCCTGGGTTTCTATTAACAACAACAACAAAAGGTTTATTGAGTTGAACTATATAAAATCACTGATATTGAGCTACTTTTGTTTCAAAATTATATTTTCATATGCTTCAGCCTAACATACTCCTGGTATTTTTACTGGTATAAGAATACATGATGGCCAGGTGCAGCAGCTCATAGCTGTAATTCCAGCACTTTGGGAGGCCGAGGCGGGTGGATCATTTGAAGTCAGGAGTTCAAGATCAGTCCGGCCAACGTGGTGAAACCTAATCTCTACTAAAAATACAAAAATTAGTTGGGCAGTGGTGGCTCACGCCATAATTCCAGCTACTTGGGAGGGTGAGGAAGGGGAAATCACTTGAACCTGGGAGGCAGAGGTTGTGGTGAGCCGAGATCACACCACCGCACTCCAGTCGGGACAACAAAGCAAGATGCTATCTCAAAAAAAAAAAAAAAGCACACACACATAAATGATGCCCCCATTAACATCTCTACAACCCTTTAAGACTTTGACGTATATTCTTGATTATAAAAGATAAAACACAAATATAATATGAGATACCATTATCTAAATTTTTTGGACACAGTAATAATGTTATTATGAATATTCCTCACATTTGGAGGAGCCGTTATGGGGTAAGGATAGGTTTAAAAAAACAACTGGTTTGTCCTAGAAAGTCATTACAACATTTTTATATTTTTATCCTTTGATTTACCATTGTTTGTACTTTGTGTTAAACTTCTATAGAATTATCTAGCATAGAAATTAGCTGATGATTGGCTGAATTCATCAATTCAGACCAGTCATTTTCCATCACTATTCATCCCGAGGAGGGTTAAATTCAATTTCTTAATTTGATCATCCATATCAGTGCTATAATCTTTACCAACAATACCGTTGTTATATTCATAGTACGGCAGTAGATATAACTTGTGAAATAAGAGTCAAAGATACTGGCTCATTACAAGAGTTTTACTCGGTCATTAGCAATTAGTCTACATCATATTGTAGGACCAAAGTGACCTACAGTGACGCCACTCAGGTTTGCAGGCTTCCATTCAACCTTGCTAGGTTCCAAAAGCAATTTTACCATCATGTGGTATAATCGAGCTAATAGACAGTATCAATTCTTTTACTGAACCTCCCTCAAGGTAATAATGTAATATTTGATTTATCTCATTGCAAAATATATCCACTCATTCCCTTACTCAGCTACTGTTACTCCCTGGCTCTATTAACTGTTTAGTTTTGTCCAAACTTTTTCACTTTTGGAAGAGACATGAGATTTGGCCACCGTGCAGGTCCATATTGCTAACAGCAATAGTAGTCTAGTAAGTGTTTCCCCCATCCCAGCCCCCTACCATCCACTCTTATTTATTTAGGGTGGGATTACATAGTTACATAACTAGTGGGTTATCTCAAACACTAGGCAATACAGCTACATTTTTTACAGACCTTAATTTTGTCCAATAGAGTAAAGGTACGGCCCACCCCATTAGGGCCTTAGGAATTCTGACATAAAGGCTTAAAGCTAGAGTTATTGTTTTTTGTTTAGGAATCTTTCCCACTTCTGGCACTCACAGTCACAGGTCTGTATCAGGTAAGAAAAAGGAAAGTTGGAGTAATGGTGGGGAGGTGGGGGCGGGGTCGGAAATAGTGTAGTCACACCGGCATCCTCTCTCATATCTTTCTCCCCAGATTCCCCAGAAAAGTATAATTTGTCTAGTGGAAACCCTCTCTTGGAGCCCCTCATGTTGAATGTGAAAACACATTCATGAAGATGTGTAAACCAACCTCTCTTGCTTTTACCCACCCCATTTCAGACAACACATTGTCCAACTGTCCATTCTAATTCCCTATTAAACTGCTACTCAGAAGATTCTCTCTCTTGACCTATTGTTGGACGTTATGTGCTGTAAAATGTGTTCCTTGGTCTGAAGAAATGTAACTTAGCAGTCCAAATTGGCTCAGTATCTTCTGTTCCAGTCCTTTTATAGTATTTTGAGCATTTGCACCCACCACTAAGTATGCAAAGCCTAGCCAGAGTGTTTATTCCTGTCAGGACTCATTTGGAGTCTCCAGGGCCTACCAACATCAGTCCTCCTTGCCAGCTATGTGCAGGGCCTTCCTCTGGGGACTCTGGCCCATAGCTGTTAGCAGTCTCTGTCTTTCTTGTTGGCAGACTGGACAGTTCTTATGTCAATTTCTTCCTCAGAGTGTGTAAAAGGAATGTGTCTAAGATTTGGCGGACCTCTGCATTGCTGCAGCCCCTACTGTCCACATGTTTCATGGATCCAGGTGGCCTCCTCGAGCAAGTATATCTAGGATATGTATTTGCCAGTTCCAATCACCTTCTGATCCTGGCGGGATCTTCTGATTGGCATCGATATATCCCATTATAACACACCCCTCAAATTCCCATGGTGATTTCCTTAGGGCTATGCTCCATACGTGTATCCCTTTAATAGGCTAGTTTTCTATTGCCTCTATGCCTAACTATATGGCCAGGATATTGGCCATCACATATGACTCAGTAAAAACTCAAATATAGAGACAAATAGCTTGCAATTCCGCCTGCTGGCCTGTTATTTTTACCTCTTTCAACTAGAATATCAGGCTTCCATACACTCACATTGGATCTGCCAACAATAAACCAAGGGGCTCTTTGTTGATCAATCAAGAGCTGTTAATAGGCACCATCTAAGTGGCAATAGGATTTGGCAGGTCTTCAGGTGGTTTCAAAGTCAGCTCTAGGGGGAAAGATATTCGTGGCACCTCCTTGAATTCCCCCACTAGCAGCACGTTCCCATATAAACCATTTTCATTTTATTATGGAATTTTTCTGGGCCTTGTCTTCTCCATCAGAATGTTTCTTTGATATCAGTAAAGACATATGGGTATTTCAGGTTGCAAGATTATTTCATGCTTTTCAGACATAGGAGGCTTTAATTCAATTTCCCAGTTTGACCACCAGTATAGGGCTGTCTTAAATGGCGCACAATAGCAAGCTACTTATCTCTCAATGGATATTTTTCAGGTCCAAAATCTCAGTGGTCATTACTAGGAGGCACTTGCAGGCTTTTGCCATAAGCCCCAGTCTGTGTTTCACACAGGCCTATTGTACTGAGAATGTATCCATACCAGCACTCCAGTTTCTGTCTATATTTCAAATTAGTCAATTTTCTGGGTTCCCAAAAACTTATTGTTCCTATTTGGTATGTCCAATCAATATAGGAAAATGGGCAGATTGACATACCTTCTGTTTTACAATAAGTAAGATAAATATCCCCCAGTGGTACAGAATATCTGTCTTTAATAATACATTCAGATAAAGGAGATGCAATTGCTCCACTTAAAGTCCATTCAAACATTTCAATTCTTATCTAACTTTTCATCTTTAGTTTATTTATTTATTTATTTTGAGACAGAGTCTTGCTCCATCACCTAGGTTGGAGTGCAGCAGCTCAATCTCTGCCCACTTCAACCTCTGCCTCCCAAGTTCAAGAGATTCTCCTGTGTCAGCCTCGCAAATATCTGGGATCACAGGCGTGCACCATCATGAATGGCTAATTTTCGTATGTTTAGTACAGCTCAGGTTTTGCCATGTTGGCCAGGCTGGTCTCAAACTCTTGACCTCAAGTGATCTGCCCACCTTCGCCTCCCAAAGTGTTGGGATTACAGGAGTGAGCCACTGCGCCCGGCCTGCCTCCAAAACTCTTGAGTTGTTGAGTTATAAAATTCATATCTTCTGGATAGTAATCCTGTGTTAGATGTGATTTACAAATATTTTTTCCTATTCCATGGGTGAGTTGTCTTTTCATTCTCTTAATAGTGTCCTTTATTTTTCCTTTTTCTTCTTCTTCTTTTTTTTTTTTTTTTTTAATAGATAGAGACTTGCTTTATCACCCAGTCTAGAGTACAGTGGCACAATCTTGGCTCATTGCAACCTTGTCTCCCCGGTTCAAGTGATTCCCCTGCCTCAACTTCATGAGTAGCTGGCTTTATAGGTGTGCTACCATGCCAGGCTAATAAATTGTATTTTTAGTACAGAGGGAGTTTCGCCATGTTGGCCAGGCTGGTCTTGAACTCCTGATCTCACGTGATCTACCCACCTCAGCCTCCCAAAGTTCTGGAATTATAGGCATGAGCCACTGCGCCTGGCCCCATCTTTAGTTTATTAACCATTGCATTGTTATATCCTCCCAATCTAACTGTAGGTGGGATTAGCACTTCAACAACAGGCTTTTGACCTATAGTACATGGAGCTTCTATGTCAAGGAATCCTAGACATGTTTCTTTTCTACCCCCTGGCCATTTTACTCATTCAGGTGCATATGGCCTTTGTTCCCCAGCTGGGGGTTGGGCTAAGGAATCCAGGCCTTCTCAATAGTCTTTAATCTTGCTTAGATTGTAGAACCATCATTCCAGGCAATTGAAGGTTAGGTTTCTCGTTGTCATTATTTTCTTGTGGCTTTTTATACTATTCCAAACTAGGGTGAACAAAGCAAATTTGTTTATGGTCCTTCAATGTTGGAGACCAGCAGGGGTTCCCACTGGTCCACCCCACTTCCAAGAGTGTTGCATTAAAGCTTTTATCTTCATCCCATCAATGTCTGATTTATTCATCTAATTTCTTAATAACTATTTAAATATTTCTTTTCTTTTCTTTTTTTTTTTTTTAAGACAGAGTCTAGCTCTATCACCCAGGCTGGAGTACAGTGGCATAATCTCCACTTACTGCAACTCCCACGTCCAAGGCTGAAGCGATTCTCCTGCCTCAGCTTCCCAATTAGCAGGGACTGCAGGCGCATGCCACCACACCCGGCTAATTTTTGTATTTTTAGTAGAGTTGGGGTTTCACCATATTGGTCAGGCTGGTCTCAAACTCCTGACCTTAAGTGATCCACCCATCTTGGCCTCCCAAAGGGCTGGGATTACAGGTCTGAGCCAGTAATAAGGCCTATTTAAAGATTCACCCATCATTTTAAACAAACTAACACAGGAACAGTAAACCAAACACCACATGTTCTCACTCATAAGTGGGAGTTGAACAATGAGAATACATGGACATAGGGAGGTGAACATCACACACTGGGGCCTGTTGGGGGGTTGGAGGCTAGGAGAGGGATAGCATTAGGAGAAACAGCTAATGTAGATGACGGGTTGATGGATGCAGCAAACCACCATGGCAAGTGTATACCTATGCAACAAACCTGCACATTCTGCACATGTATCCCAGAACTTAAAGTATAATTAAAAAAAAAAAAAAAAATTTCTACCTAGCTGGAATGAGTCCCTTGTCTCTTACCCCTTTGTTTTGCTCATTCTATTAAAAATCATTCTGATCTTATTTGTGATCTGTTGTTTCAGCATAATTATTTTACTTTGAAAGTAGCTCTGAGGTTATTGGCTATAGGTTACACCAGCCAGAATCTAAGCATAAGGATCTGCCCTAACATGTTCCTTCACTTTTATTTTTATTTTTTCCTATTAGTAGGGGCTCTGCAGCCAGAGGCTGTAGTTTGGGCCAGCCAGAATCTAAGGTTGGCCTAGTGTCGGGACCCACTCCAAACATTCTCTCTTACTTTTGTTTTCACTATTACTGATAGTCATAACCAAGGGATGGTATAGTTGGCTTTTTTCCTACTTTGAATTTCCTCATGTATGCAATGAACCAACTGTCTGGGAGTTGGAGCTATTATTTCAAAATTCCATTAATAATTTTTATCTGCAATAATGAACTGAAGTACATCAGTAGTTTCATACCATAGCTGACCCTGTAGTCATCCAAGAAGCAAAAGTTTATTATCATTTGCCCTTTCATTCTTTCCCTTCCCAAGCCACATATTTCAGTGACTCAGGATTATTCTAGTGAATCTCACTTCTTCTGACACCAAATGTCTATAGTGAGCCAGACTTCAAGATTTGGGGACACAGTTCTCTAAACTGCCAATTGTATGTAAGACTTCTGACAAGAGTTTCCCAAAACCACCACCAGTTTTGATAATTTGCTAGAAGGACACATAGGACTCACTGAGAGCTATTATGCATACAGCTACGGTTTGAAACCGGAAAGGGATGTATTAAAATCAAACAAGGGAAGAGACACCCATAGAGCACAGTCTAGAGAGATCCAAACACAAGACTTCCATTGCCCTGAGGAAACATTACCCTCCTGGTATAAATGTGTGACAATATGCTTAGAGAATTGACAACCCAGAAAGCCCACCTGTGCTTCAGTGCCCAGACTCTTTATTGGAGTTTCATGACTTGGGCATGATTGATGGATTAATTGGTTGCCCACATGGTTGCTCTCAGTCTCTATCCTCCTACTTCTCAGAGCTCAGGCTGATATCACATGGCCCAAGAGGCCCACCATGGGTCACCTCATTAGCCTAAGCTAACAGGTATGGTCAGAAGTATCCACCACCAGTCACCTTGTTAGCATAAATTAGCAGATGTGGTTAACAAGGCTCCCAAGAATAACAAAGACAATCCTATTACTGGAGATATTCCTAAGAGTTTAGAAATTATTTTCCAAGGGCCGGGGCCAGGACAAATTCTCTACTAAAAAATATACAATTTTAAAATAGATAATCTATTGAATTTCACCTTTGAAATTGTGTTTTTATGAAATTTTCACTTTTCTTTAGCCATCTAGGGTACAAAAATATACAATTTTAAAATAGATAATCTATTGAATTTCACCTTTGAAATTGTGATTTTATGAAATTTTCACTTTTCTTTAGCTCTCTAGGGTACATGAATGCAGTTTCCAATTGGGTGTGAGACACACTGCTAGCTGACCATGCAGTATACGTTCAACCTTTCATCCTTATAAGCAGAAGAGAAAATGGAGAAATTAACACAGAAAAAAAAAAAAAGCATAGAAAGAATAAACAAAGCCAAAAACATATTACTATTTTTTTGGGAAAAGTATGGCAACTTTAACAAAGAAGAAAGAGAAGGAGAAGGAGGAGAAGGAAAGGGAGATGGAGGAGGTAGTGAGAAAGAAAGATAGTGAAGCTTAAATAATTAACTTTAACAATAAAAGAGAGACACAACAGATGCAGAAATTTTTAAAGATAATATAAAGGTGTTATGAAGAGTTTTATGCCAGTAAATTTAAAAACTTACATAAATTGGTCAAATTCCTGGGAACTGAATTAAAAAAGAAAGAAAAAATACCATAGTCCCATAACCATTAAAGTGTTTGAACCCCTAGTGAAAAATCTGACAAAACAAAAACAAAACTAAAACAATTTCAGATATGGCTTTTCCAGCAAATTCTACCAAACACTTTAAAAAAAGAATGAAAGAAAGAAAACCTACAATCTTAGACACACTGTGTCAACGTATATAGAAAAGAAGGAAACATTTCAGTAAGGCCAGCCCGGGTTCAAGGAAACAGGAATTTAGCTCTACCTCCTGTGCAAGGGACAGTAAAAAATCTGTAGCTCATCTTTAATCTACCACAAAGTGAGTGGTTTTCTAAAGCATTGTTACAAGGAGGAGAGTGTTACTGGATCCCTTCACGTCTAAGAAAAGAGCAAAGTAGACGTATGCTTATATACAGCAGTAGAAATTTAAACTCATGGTGTAATTTATTTTATTAATGATGTTCTAAAATGAAATATTCAAACAAATGAAATGGCTAATATATAGCTTATCTCCAAACTACACGTATATAAGAGGGAATTCAGTCTCATTCTACACGTCTTAATTTGTACTCCTATCATAATGGATTCTTTCTGTGCTTTGCTATCTTTGCCTTTGCTAAGTTAGCAAATTCTTTTTGGAAAAATATGTGTGCATTTCCACATGAGAATAATTTTTATGTAAGTCTTTAACACATTTACACAGATTTTTATTTTCTGTTTTAGACATTGTCTTACACACAATAGACATTCAGTATTTGTTGAAATTAATGAAAGAACAGAGAAACATGAAAGGGTCTGAGAAGACAATAATCTGCTTTGTAATTTATAGACAGCAATTAGGTCAAATAATTATAATAATGATGACAAAGAACAATATCTGAGGTACACTCAAAACCTTATGAGGGTTATTTGCCAGTTTTCCTGTCTATTTCTATACCCCTTGATCTCTAGTGAATGTTTCTACTTAAAACTACACATTGTAAGCTCCACCTGCTGTATTTTGATCAACACTGTAAAAAATGAAGAGAATCTTTTTGCTTCAAATTTGGTTTTTAGTTAATTTTGTGATGTGTATATGATTTTTGTTACCTTTTCTGGATAGAAATCAAGAGAATCGAAAATACGATGATGGTGGAATTGTGGTATGACACTTTTACTGACTACTACTCATAAAAGTTTTATCTGTGAGCTCTATGGGTTGTTCCTGGCCTTTGAAAATTTACTTTGAGGAAGTGTTTTTGGAAATGAATTGTAAGTATACAAGTATTCAATCTTATATATTTGCAACTGTCTAAAATGTTAGAATACTTTCCTTCCTCCTTGCAGTCTGGCATTCATCCATTCAAGACATTTTAATTGAACTCTTACAATATTCTTAATACTATGATAAACCCTGAAGGTAAACTGTGACTAAAAATGTTGCCGGATAAAATATAGGATTCCCAATTAAATTTGAACTTTAAATAAACAGCATTTTGATACTAAAATTATTCTATATTTATCTGAAATTCAAATTTAACTGAGTGTCCTGTAATTTTTTGTTTTATTTGCTTACTTGTTTGTGATAAATATGGCAGCCCTAGTAAAAAAAAATATAGCCCCTGATGTATTCTAATTTACTCTCCAGTTGGCAAGGAAGGCACTAATCAAATAATCCTCCAGATAAGTGAAAACTTGCAACTGAGATAAGTATGAACAAGAATAAATTCAAAGCTGAAGAAGAAGAAAATAATTGGAAGAGAAACCTGGTCAGAAAGGGGACTTCAAAGGAGACTTCTCTGTGGAAGCGTCAATGGATCCCCAATACAGCCGGGAAGGAAAGAGATGCTCTGGCACTTTTTCTTTAAATGACAGTTTTATATTCAACTTTAATGGTACAAGCAGTAGAAAGCCTAGCTGCTCACAGAGATGCAGAAAAGATTCAAAGCCTTGTTTCAGGACCCATCCACTGTCTTTCCCATTTGCCATCTGACTCATAATGAAGCCAGAGGCTGCAAGTTTTAGATGTATGCAAAAGTAGTACATTTCAATATTCAATTCCAATTAATGTGGATATTTTCTGGGGTCGGAGAAGGAAAGGTTATTTGTCCTGTTAGGCCTCTGGCCTTTATACCTACCAGAAGTGAGAGGAACCATGCCTGTTTTTAAATAGCAGGGAAGACTTATTCAGCACAGGCTGGTGGGAAACATGCAAATCTATCTATGCACCTGGGAATTGTCAGACAGGACTGCTGCGAGTGACTACACCCTGCCGTGCCTCTGGCAGGGTTAGGACTCTCAAACTTTCCCAGTGGCCCAGCTTGTGATTCCTTCTTGCTTTCCGAGTTTCCATATGCATGCAATATTTTAAAATGGTCTTGGACAGTTTGTATTAATTACTCAGCTTTTGATTTTTTTTTTTTTTTTTTTTTTTTTTTTGAGACGGAGTCTCGCTGTGTCTCCCAGGCTGGAGTGCAGTGGCGCGATCTCGGCTCACTGCAAGCTCCGCCTCCCGGGTTCACGCCATTCTCCTGCCTCAGCCTCCGAGTAGCTGGGACTACAGGCACCCGCCACCTCGCCAGGCTGGTTTTTTGTATTTTTAGTAGAGACGGGGTTTCACCGTGTTAACCAGGATGGTCTCGATCTCCTGACCTCGTGATCCACCCGCCTCGGCCTCCCAAAGTGCTGGGATTACAGGCTTGAGCCACCGCGCCCGGCCTACTCAGCTTTTGAATATGCTCATTGTTTATCATCACTATAATAACGGTCCTACCTCAGGTTTATATGTTTATGTCCATATATTTGAGTTTCCTTTAATTATCTTATTTATTTTTACGAAGTCTGCAAAATAAAAGGGGAATGAGTGTTACTATATCAATTTTTATGGACGCAGGAACCTGAGCATAGTCTCTCTACATGAGTTGCCAAAGTCATTTTTCTGACACAATCCACAACTGGACTGACTGCTTACCTAGACTCTTAGCTTTGTCTGGAGCTGTATCAAGTTAGTTAGAAGTGCACAGTCCAAATTTATTGACTGAAACAAAGAACCTTGAAAAGATAGCACTGACTGGCCCCGGTGGCTCACGCTTGTAATCCCAGCACTTTGGGAGGCCAAAGTGGGCGGATCACAAGGTCAGGAGTTCGAGACCAGCCTGGCCAACACAGTGAAATCCCGTCTCTACTAAAAATACAATAATTAGCTGGGCTTGGTGGTGGGTGCCTGTAATCCCAGCTACTCAGGAGGCTGAGACAGGAGAATTGCTTGAACCGGAGAGGCGGAGGTTGCAGTGAGCCGAGATCACACCACCACACTCCAGCCTGGGCAACAGGGTGAGACTCTGTCTCAAAAAAAAAAAAAGAAAAGAAAAAGAAAAAGAAAAGAAAAGATGGTACTAAATACAGATAAGTAAGTCACAAAATATGCAGCCAATTACATTAAACTCATCAAAAATAAACTGACACATAAAACTATTTTTTAGATCCCACCTATTAAATTGTGAGGTTACATGATTGTCATTATCATGGTAAACAGAATTATTATTAACTGCAATACTTTAGATCCCAAAAGTGTCATATGCTCTCAATTTCACCAATAAATTACATGTATTAAAAATCTGCAAGTGTGGAAATAAACAGGTTTTTCCTCCAAAGATTATTAAGTATTTTTAATTAGAATAGACCAGTGTATACCTTCACATTAACCCATGCCTGAGGAGATAGAAAATGAAAAAGAGGTGTATCTTTAATATCTCAGCCTCTTTTTATAGCACTTTATTTCTGAATAACATTATTTTTTATAATTATATATCTCATACTTTATTGTGGCTTTATTTATGTGCATTTGGCTTAGAACTGATGCACATATCAAACGTATAAACGATCTATGGATTTCATAGTTATATAATGCTGCATTTTTTTAAGCAAAGGCTTTATTTTTTCTAGGAAAATTTAGAAACAGTAATGTATGTGGTCTTTCAAAAAAGCAAGATTTAATTTATTCCATTTTTTAAAGGCTAGAGAATTTCCTGCTTATTACTGGAAACTCTGCTATTGAAAGCCCCTCTTCATATGTAGGTTTCTATCTTGTTTCTGAGGAAAATAAACAGGTGATTTCAAAACAGAATGATTATTTGCAGGGCACTAAACGTCAAAAATGATTTTACACTTTTTAAAACTACCTGTGTTCTTCAGTACTGCCTCAGACACTGGAGCAGAAGGGGCTCCAGGGCCTCCTCTGCTGTCAAAGCGACCCCACTTTTATCTGTACCAAGAAAGATTTCAAATAAAAAGTGTTCCCCTAAAAGAAGCGCCATTAAAAATTTCAGGGCAGAGGTATATCTCGCAGGTGCTATCAGATCACATGTGTGGCTTTTTCAATCTGCTCGTGAGATAGGCCTACCAGACTTTGAAATTACTTCAAACTTGAGGATCCTTTTGATAATGAACACATCTGTGATTTGTGAGAATGTGGTTGTACTTCAGATAGACTGTGATGTTTTTCAAAGCATAGTGTAGCGCTACTACCCACCAACTCTGCAGATTTTACAGAATTATCTGTGGCAGGATGCGGAAGATGCAGAGCACCTCAGCCCTAACTTTGTGACCAGCTAAAAGGGTTCCAGAAACTTTACATAAGCAATTCCAGTCAATCCTTACTGTTATCCTGTAACATATTTTGTTAATAATCCTATTACTATTTTCAGATCCTTCTAGAATTAAACCTCTTCTGTGACTGGATGGTCGTGGAATCTGTGATATTTAACACTACTTCTCTCTTCCTACCACTTACACTCATTGCAAAGAACAGAGAAAGTGACTCAATTCTGAATAATTAGCTCTTTATAAGATATGCTGTCACTTAGGAGGAATAATATTTTAGATATTTTTACAAATTCATAAGACATTTCTAATAGGCAGCACTGGGGTATTATGCTTACTAAGTTCCAGTTTTGTTTGACCTGCCAGAAGTAAATTGTTCCTGTAAAGTTTTAATAATCCATGACATGTAATTCAGGATTTTTTCTAAAGGTTGTCATTATTAGCACTTATATAAATCCAGAAAACATTTTAATATAAGTTAAGAACCATTAGGACCTAGGAGGAAAAATGACTCTTAGGGCATTCCTGACACTCAGTGAGGATCTTTTCAAACAATAATTCCTCAAGACTAAAAGGCAGAACCCACTGCAGCCCAATGCTGTGGTGTCTGCAAAAATTCTTTTCATTAGTTTTACAGATCACAACAGAAGAGGTCTTTCTCACACAGAGACATCTACTCAGCTTGCTTAGCTTTTGATCTCCTTTCTTCAATTCAGATAGATTTTGTAGGAACTTGCCGTGTGTCACACTTTACCTTATAAACAGTAATGTATCTTTGGAACAACTCCAAAGAAACTATGAGAACATGCGAAAGAGACTAGAGTTTATTTCAAGAAAAGTGCTTTGTAATTATGAAGTATTATGATACGTTGTATGCTGTAAACATCTAACACATTCTGAAGTTGCAGATGTTCATTTCTTTGGAGTATGAGACTGCCACACTCACCTTTATAACTCATAATAATCCTGTAGATGTTAATGTTTACCCTATTCCGTTGACTGTTATCTTCATTGAAGGTGTGTTTTCAGTCTGAGAAAAAAATGAAGATGACAAACCAGACATTTCCATTTTATATAAAATCATGGTGTTAAAATGAATCAACCATAGAAAGACATTATTTATAAAACCTCTGAATTGTTCTAGATAGAGAGATCCAAAAAAATAATAATAATAAGACAAGTCATGAAACTAACACTCAACTAATATTCTGAGGCCCAAAGAGAATTAAGTTGAGTGATTTAGGGTGCTCTATATTACATTTCTGTATCCGTTGGATTTAGGTTTTTTGCCAGAAGTATCTATTAGAGGCAACTCTTGTGATTTCTTAGTTTTAGTAACTTGGGAATAGGAAAGCAGTAAGAGTAGTGGGAGATAATGTCAGCCTTGCTTAGAAATTCTAAAACCTAATAAATGGAAACAAAACAGTTTTTGAAAATTATGCCTAAGGCCAATTTTTTGATTATGAATGAAATAAGTAACTTCAGTGAAAGTTTTGTAAAGTATTCAAAATGTTTTCTTGATGTAGTTGGCTTCTTGAGAATTTACGTATTTATTGTTATTGTTATTTTACTCTATTTTTTGATTGCTGGTTTGTTTGTTTCCTTTGAATCAAGATTATATGCTGAATCTCAGTGATGGTAAGCCATGAGATTTAGAGAGCTATGCCATAAGCAATCTGATTTACCCAATTTACAGAATGTTTGCCTGTTTGCAGCAATCTGCCTCAATACTGAAGTTTAGCATACTTGAAAATTGTCAAAGAAATTGCAAACCTTTAGCTAAAAATAACCATTACACATTCTCATGTTGAAAGGTAAACCTGAGTATTGAAACAGTCAATAGTGTAGAGAAGGAGTGTCTCAAAAATACTCAAACAGCCCATTCAAACAGTCCATTCTTTCTAACTTTTCTATTCCTGTCATCACTACCAGTATCTCCCAGATGGCAGAGCTTATAATGCAAAGGGTTAACTCCCTACATTGCTTGGTCTCTTAAGCAATCAGTTACTTTTCTTTTTTAGTTGTTTCCAAATTAGCTTAATCTTTATCACTTCTTTTTCATAATATTGTAATAGGCTAATTGTGTTCCCTGTCTATCCCTTTTGACCAAAGGGAAAAGTTTTGCTTGCTGATGTTACAGTAAATTTTCTAAAAAACAGATGAATAGATAAATGAAAGAAAGGAAAGAAAGAAAGAAAGAAAGATAGAAAGAAAGAAAAAAGAAAGAGAAAATGTTGTTCGAGGTCCTAATAATGTCCTCAGTCTAATATTCGTACATTTTATCTATCTAAGCCTGACTCTGTGATCTTTACATTTATCATACCTCCTCATCTTACACTCATTTCTGTCTGTTTTTTCTTGCTTTTGTTCTTACCTTCTACACCTTTGAATGTTCAGTTTCCCTCTATAATCAAAATTCTAAAATGCTAAGGTTCAAGTAGAGTTAAACTTCTCCCCGAAGCCTTCTTCAAAAATTTAAATTTACACTCAAGAATCTTTTCTGTACTATTAGTAATTCCAGAACATTTTATGATATGGATAGTGTCAGTATACCTGATATTTACTAGTTTCTTGTATTTAAGTTAAATTAGGGAAAAGCTGACTCTTATATTTCTTTCTATTCCACAAATTAGTTTTCTAAATTACAGTTTATGACTTGTTTATAAAATCAGTTTAGTTCACCGAGAAGTTTATTTTTTCCAATGAAATAGATATGAATAGAAAATACCAGACAGTGATACATGGAGTAAAGATGAATATTGTTTTGCATCCCAATGTACAAATGTATTTTTTCACCATGAATCATATTCATAAATATTTTTTAAACTTTGCAAAAAGTACGTCTACACTCATTCATTCATATGTACAGTTATTCATGCATTCAACATGTTGAGTACACTGGAAAAATAAAACATAATAAAATAGTCTCTATCTTGGAGGACTCATTCATTCATACGTACAGTTATTCATGCATTCAACATGTTGAGTACACTGGAAAAATAAAACATAATAAAATAGTCTCTATCTTGGATAAATTGATAGGTACACAAACAATTGGAGATGATGTGCCTAAATTCTGATGTACAGAGAACAGATAATTCTCTGGGAATATGAAAGAAGTAAGAAGTAATAACAGTTTCTTAAGTGTCTCCTGTTGGCACTTATTCTTCATTTTCCTAGTCAGAAATCAGCATAATACATTTTAATTAAAATACTGTAAAGATATTTGTTTAATGCCTATTTTCTTCTCTTTTAAATGAATTATATGGTTATTGACAAGTAATGAAGTTTAAATGAATTATATGGCTATAGATAAGTAACAAAGCTATAGTATGAAATTCTGTTTGGACAGGTTGTAAAAATAACAAAGCCTCTTCAACAGGCTTGAACTATTTTTTTAAATGATAGAGTCATACTTCAGACAAGCTGCATCTACTTAAAGGAAGAAGCTTCTGTGGAAACAAATTGGGCTTCATAAAGTTAATCTTTACACAAAATGAGAAAACGAACTCATAATAAATCAGCTGTCTTATTCTTTCCTCATATTACTAAAACAATATGCAAATATGTTGCAATATAATATAAAATTTAAACACTAGTATACATGTGAAATGCCATATTGATGCCTAAAAATCATATAAATGAATAAAAAAAGTGATAAACACAACAGATTTAAAATAATTTAGACTGACATTCTATTTTAATTTTTTCTTTCCCAAATTCAGTGCTCTTTCGTTTGATTGGGTCCACATTAAGAGTTAAATAAAGAAAAGTTTTTATAAAAGGATTTTTAAAACACTTGAGAGTCTCTTCGACATAGCAAACATTAGAATCGCAATCAAATTAAAAAAGAAAACAGTGGATTGTCACTCTGCAAATGTAAACAAAACATGCCAATGATTTCTAAATAGAGTGCTTTCTTGAAACCTGAAGAAATATGCCCCAAATGTGTAATGTATCTGTTCCTCTGAATTCTTACTACATGCATTTTAAATAAGTGGCATTTTATTCTTTCTCCAGACCTAACTAATTTATGTCATTATTCTTCATTTGAATTCCATTAGAAGATTTTATATTTCCTACTTTCAATACATGGTTTTAAAGTTAAGGATCTTCACCAAACAGTTAAGTGTACATCCACACTGTCTTTCTCCACATGTTGCATTAACTGGAGCTCTTTTCTATGCTGTGCTGTATGACACTTTTTGTGCAACGCATTTCCAATGGCTTAATCACTCTATAAAGTCATGAGGAACAGTTTGCTTTATTTTGAGGAATCATGGTTCAGTGTCCAACCCACTGGAGTTTATGTCCATATTAGGAGGTTGATTGAATAACCTTAAAAAAAAAATTCTCCATTTTATTTAGCTTTCTGAAACAACTTGAAATTTTATTAAATTTTCAGTATATTATGTTTAACCTAATAATAGGTATAAGCTCTAGGAATGAAACTCCAGTTCATTCATTTTTCTTTCAAATAATCTAGTTTCATTTTCTGAGAAGTCCTAAGTTTCTCATAATTAATATTATTTGTGTGTGTATGTGATTGTGTGTGCTACAGAATTATGAGAATTTTTATATGATTGACATAAGCTGATTTTACAGATTGAAAGTATTTACTTCCTTGAGAATTATTTTCTTGGAGATTGTGTAGCACTTTTAAATGTAATTGATCTGTCTTAATTCTTATATCTCCTCTGACATACAATATATTGTTAGTTCATTCAGATCAAGACATGATAGCTAACAACTGTATAGGATTTTATGCTTTCTTTTTTCTTTTTTACTTATTTATTTATTTATTTATTTATTTATTTATTTATTATTGGGTTTTATACTTTCAAAGGCTTATCTCATACACGAATACATTTTTTTGATCTCCTAACAACCACATGAAGTACACAAAGCATGAAATATTTTTGTTGACAATTTATAGATGAGAAAACTGAGGCCCAAAGAGGTCTTCTGACTCTAAATTCCATATTCTGCATATAACCTGAGTATATAAAATAGTGAAAAGTCAGGATTCTTAGAACTGCCCATGATTACTGTCAATATGTTGAAATTCCTCTTTTGCAAATTCCATTACCTCAATCTCTCCCTTTAGAGCTAACCCTTATTTTCTCCTTTACCTCCCCACTCCTCCTTAGGCTGCCTGTCTTCGTGCTGCTCCGTCCTGAATCCTGTTTCAGTAAACTTTAGGAACTCAGAGTAGTGAAAAACTCTGCAAAACTCAGTGTCAATCTAAAACCCAGAGTGCAAATCTAGTCAGGGAATGAATTATCTACAACGTAAAAATTCTAGGGACTGCACCAGGTGCTTTCCATCTGGTAATTCTTTTATTACATATAACAATCTCTGACAGATATTTTCAGCCCCACTTTAGGATGAGCTTAGATATAGAAATGTTAAATGACCTGTCAAAATTCCCCTGATATACAGGGAGGATTCTAGGATTCACCTCAAGGCCCATGTGACCTAAAACTTTGGATCATTCCACTACATCATTCTCTCAGAACATGCATGCAAGAGTGCTTGTTCTCGCAAGGGGGGTTTCTGAAGATAGCATAGCCTTTTGTTAGGTTGTTGTTTTGTTGACCTTTGTTCAAAAGCATAAAAACATTCAGCCTTTCTTTTAAAGCAAAAAGTTTACATCTGCTATTATTTTCACTTACGTAACTGGAAGACCTGACATATACAATGAGCTTTAGAAATTCCAAACTATCACAAGAACAGAAAACCAAACACCGCATGTTCTCACTCACAGGTGGGAACTGAACAATGAGATCACTTGGACTCGGGAAGGGGAACATCACACACCGGGGCCTATCATGGGGAGGGGGGAGGGGGGAGCGATTGCATTGGGAGTTATACCTGATATAAATGATGAATCGATGGGTGCTGACGAGTTGATGGGTGCAGCACACCAACATGGCACAAGTATACATATGTAACAAACCTGCACGCTATGCACATGTACCCTAGAACTTAAAGTATAATAAAAAAAATTTAAAAAAGAAAGTAAAAAAAAAGAAATTCCTGACTCAGATCATAGGAAAGGATTTGCTCTGAGAAGCTGTGCAAACTGTGGTTATCAAAGGGGATTGGATTGAAATCAAAAGCAATTTGGATTACAACTGTCAAAAAAAGTAAAGGTTAAGCTGCATTACATGATATTGGTTTATAGATTGGCTATACTCCATAGATGACATATTTAATTCATGACAGTGTTTGCAACCCCTAAAATAAGAAAGGAGCATGCAAAACATAAACTCGTGGATAAGGACAATCAGGGAAATGTGAAGGCAGAGTAGAAAATGCTTGTTTAAAATTTCAGTAAGTATCTGTCTTTTGAAAAAAGTTTTTCAAAATTTCGCACAATTAAAGCCACCTAAATTATTGTTTAATTATATTTAGTTTGTAATGCCCAAAGTTTATAATTCATCTTTTTTAAAAGCAAATTATCTCCCCACTCTAAGAATACTCTTTAACTCCTATGTTTGTTTGATTTTCAGTCAGATATGTTCAATTTTAAAACAATTCAGAGTAATTTTGCTATAGATGAGTGTGGGAGATGGATTTGTCTATAGCTAGTTGTGTTCACAAAATAAATGAACATTCCCAAGTTTACAGAGACACATATACAAGTAATTCTTACCTTAAGAAAATCAAATATATAAATGTTTGATTTTTAAAGCAGGCAAATCACGCCTTCTGTTCACTATAGAAGGATCTATTGCTAGTCTTTGTAACACAGATAACACAGATTTCAGTTATCAAGACAAGAGAGACATTTGCAATGAAAACTGCCAGGTTCTAGGAAATTTTTTTTAAGAACATATATTCTTGATTATCGACTGCATTTTCTAGTTGCTTTAAATGAATCCTCTTCTATCCTTCTCCCCCAAAAAGTCATATTCCTACCTAAAGTTCTAAGTAAATTTGGAAGGTATCTTTGTATATGTGGCATTAAAATATGCACCAATTCTTCAAACTTAAAGTATCAGAGAAAATGTTCTTTTCCACATAACAACAAAACCAAGAATGGGCTACTTTGGGTGCCAATCTTTAAAATGCATGGAACTTTTATAGGAGCCAAGAGGAATTTCCCTGAGTCAGGCTGTTTCTCTCAGTTAATTGCCTTGGAATTATGAGCCTGCTTTTCCCTGCAGTGTAGAAATATTAACCCTTGCAATGGCATGCTCATAAGCCAATTAATAACAATATCTTGACTCTTTGTGTTTTGTGATTAACCTTCACAAACCTAAAGGGGTTGAATAAATCTTTGAGATAAAGTAGTTTCCATCAAACATCTTAATCTACTGACAAATGGGGACTAAAAATAACTCTGGCATAAAAGTGTTGGGGGGAAAGCCAAATTGAGTCATGTTCGCTAACCACTACAGATCCCTTCAAAAAGATAATACACTTCCATATAGGACACAACCAGAACATTAAAACTACTGGTAAGGGCTGGGTGTTGTGGCTCAGCCTGTAATCCCAGCACTTCAAGAGGCCAACGTGGGCATATCAACTGAGGTCAGGAGTTCGAGACCAGCCTGGCCAAAAGGGCAAATCCCTGTCTCTACTAAAAATACAAAATTAGCCAGGTGTGGTGGCAGGTGCCTATAATCCCAGCTACTGGGAAGTCTGAGGCAGGAGAATCGCTGGAACTCAGGAGGCAGAGATTGCAGTGAGCTGAGGAGGTCACCCCATTGCACTCCAGCCTCGGTGACAAAGTGAGATTCTGTCTCAAAAAATAAATAAATAAATAAATAATAGACTGGTACGAAAAAGTTTTGCCATAAAGTGAGAAAATCATTTAAATATTCTAATTATAATACTATCAAAGCTTTTTTCTATCTTTAGGTTTATTTGGGGATAAAATATGATTATAAGGGTTTGGTGCCAAAAATCTTACAGCAAAAGATTATAAAGAATCTTCTATGCAGACAAAAAAACATAATGATCATTTTTTTCATTATTTTTGAATTTACAATTTCAAAAACAATGTTGAGAAAATCAGTGTAAGATTTGTTTAAAAGAAAAGTTAGACTCCTGCCTCACACAAGATGTAGTTTTTAAATCCAAATGGATAAAAGAGCTAAATGTTAAAACAAAATAAAAGATACATGCTATCAACTATAAAAGTATTAAAATGAAATACAGGTACACATATCTATAACTAGGGCTGAGGAAGGCTTTAAAACATAAATACCAGAATTCATCATAAATATTTATCTTAAATTCATCATAAACTATAAAAAGTTTGCTTCAAATAATGATTTCTTAAACAAAATTAAGACAAATTATAAATCGGGAAACAATATGTAAAACAAACATAAGAAAGGATAAATACTCATATGAAGAGCTCGTATGAATCAATATTATATAAAATAACAAAAAATAGAAAAATTTCAAAAGAACAAAAATGCAAACTGCCAATAAATGTATGAAAAGATGTTTAACCTCTTTGATAATAATGGGGATAAAATTAAAATAATGTCATATCCTTTTTGTTCCCACTAGATTAGCAACATATAAAGTTGATAATATCCAACACTGGAGAGAAAAATGGACACTCTTACAAACTGTTGCTGGGAGTATCATTTGGTAAAACCTTTTTAGAAGGCAATTTAGGCCAGGTGTGGTGGCTCATGCCTTCAATACCAACACTGTGGGAGGCAAAAGCAGGAGGATAGCTTGAGCCTAAGAATTTGAGACCAACCTGGGCAACAGAGTGAGACCCCATTTCTATACAAGAAAAGGTTTAAAAAAAAAAAAATTAGCCACAAATGGTGACATCTGCCTGTAGTCCCAGCTGCTTGGGAGGCTGAGGTGGGAGGATCTCTTGAGCCCAGGAGTTCAAGAGACCTTGTCTCCAAAAATAAAAAGTAAAAATTTTAAAATAATGTAACTTAGCTAGAACATTGGACTTAAATTAAATTTAAGACCTGAAATTATACACTTCAAAGAAAACATAGAGACACATTTGCCTTTATGTATTTGGCAATGTATTTTAAAATATAACACAAAGACAAGTAACAAAAGAAAAAATAAATTGGACTTGATGAAAATTTAAAACTTTTGTTCATCAGAGGACACTATTGGCCAGGTGTGGTGGTTCATGCCTTTAATCCTAGCTCTTTGGGAGGCCGAGGTGGAAGTATCACTTGAGGCCAGTAGTTCGAGACCAGCCTGGCCAACATAGTGAAAACCCGTCTCTACTAAAAACATGAAATATTCGCCAGGCGTGGTGACACCCACCTGTAATCCCAGCGACTCAGGAGGCTGAGGCAGGAATACCTCTTGAACCTGGGAGATGAAGGTTGCAATGAGCTGAGATTACACCACTGCTCTCCAGGCTGGGTGACAGAGTAAGACTGTATCTCAAAAAAAGAAGAAAAAAAAAGGACACTATTAAGAAAATGCAAAGACAACTCACCCACAGAATAGGAAAAAATATTTGTAAATCACATCTAGTGCAGTATTGTTGTCCAGAAGATATGAATTCCTATAACTCAACAACAAAGTAACAAAAAAAAAATTTAACAGGCAAAGGATTTGAATAGACATTTTCCAAAGAAGATATACAAATGTGCAAATGGCCAATAAGCACATGAAATGATATTCAATATCATTAATCTTTAGGGAAAGGCAAATCAAAACCACAATGAGATTCCATTTCATACTTACTAGGATGGCTATAATTAAAAATGAAAAATAGCTATCGATTGGCAAAGATTTGGAAAAATTGGAAACCTTGTGCACTGCTGATAGAATTGTACATGACTAGTGAAGCCACTGTAAAAAAAAAAAAAAAAAAGTATGTGTTTAACTAAAAATGTTAAACACAGAATTACCATATGACCCAAAAATTTCATCCCGAGGTAAATAGCCAAAAGAAATACTTGTATGCCAATGTTCACAGCAGAATTATTCACAATAGTCAAAAGGTGGAAACAATACAATGTCCCTTAACAGATGAATGTATGAACAAAATGTGGTACATAGATACAATGAAATATTACTCAACCATAAAGAGGAATGTTTTGATACATGTGACAAAATAAATAAATCTTGAAAATGTTATGCTAAGTGAAATAGGCCAAACATGAAAGGACAAATATTATATTATTTCACTTATATAAAATATGTGAAATAGGTAAATTCATAGAGACAGAAAGTATAATATAATTGACCAGAGATTTAGAGAGAACAGAATGGGGTGTTATTTAATGGGTACAAAGTTTCTGTTTGGAGTGATAAAAACTTTGGAAATTGAGAATGATGATGCTTGTACAATATTGAGGATGTAATTTGTGTCACTGAATTATATACTTAAAGGGTACTAAAATTGGAAATTTTATATTATATATACCTTAGCATAATAAAAATAGTAAAACCTGTTTCACAAAAGACACTGTTAAAAGAATGGAAAGTCAAACTGTAAAACCGGGAGAAAATGTTGACATAACATATATCTGATAAAAGATGAGTATCCAAAATGTAAAACTAACTCTTAAAACTCAACCAAAAGAAAACAAATAAGCCAATTTAGAAATAGGCAAAAAATCTGAACAGATACATCACCAAATAATATATGAAGATAGAAAATAAACATACGAAAAGGCGCTCAGCATTATTTATCATTAGGGAATCACAAATTGAGAAAACAATGAGGCCAGGCGCAGTGGCTCATGCCTGTAATCCCAGTACTTTGGGAGGCCAATGTTGGCGGATCACAAGGTCAGGAGATCAAGACCATCCTGACTAACATGGTGAAACCCCGTCTCTACTAAAAATACAAAAAATTAGCCAGGCGTGGTGGTGGACACCTGTAGTCCCAGCTACCAGGGAGGCTGAGGCAGGAGAATGGCGTGAACCCGTGAGGCGGAGCTTGCAGTAAGCCAAGATTGTGCCATTGCACTCTAGCCTGGGCGACAGAGCGAGACTCCATCTCAGCAAAAAAAAAAAGAAAGATAAAGAAAAGAAAACAATGAGCTATCGCTAGACACTTATTAAAATGATGAAAATCCAAAACCCTGACAACACCGAATGTTTGCAAGCATGTGGAGCAACAGGAACTCTTATTCATTGCTGATGGGAATGCAAAATAGTACAACTACTTTGGAAGACATTTTGAGAGGTTTTTACAAAACTAAACATAGGTTTAACATAAAATCCAGCAATTGCACTCCTAGGTATTTAGAGAAATGAGTTGAAAACTTCACAGAAACCTTCACACAAACATTTATAGGAATTTTATTCACCAAAAGCAGAGCAAAACCAAGTGTTTCTTGAATAGATGATTAAACAAACTTGACACATCATACAATGAAATATTATTCAGCAATGAAAACCAATGAGCTATCAAGTCATGAAAAAATATAAATGAAACTTAAATGCATATTGCTAAGTGAAAGAAGCCAGCCTAAAGAGCCTGCATATTATTATTCCAATTACATGAAAGTCTAAAAAAAGCAAAACTCTAGCAGTGGTAAGCAGATCAGTGGTTGCCAGATGTTCAGTGAGTGGTGGAGAAGAACCAGCTAAATATATAAAACACAGTGGAATTTTTAGGGTGGTGAAAATATTTTGTACAATACAGTAGTGGTGAATACAAGATATTAAGCATTATCAAAATCCATAGGATTTTATGGCAAAAAATAAACCTTAACAGGTACAAATTTAAAGAAAAATTAGTTTGGAGAATATGAGGATGGAATGCAGAAAGTGAAAAAGAGTGTAAGTATATGACAAATTTATAAAACAACTTCAGCAAATGTGGTTAGGGAATAAGGTGCTGACCCACTTAACATTGGGAATGAGTGTAATCTGTAAGGTTAAAGGGAAATAAATTGTACATACACTGTACTGTAGCTGCTAAAGTTGTTTCCCTTAATGGTACAGATTAGAAATTTTGAAGTCACTAATCATACATACTAGAATTGAACAATTAGACAAATTGATGACAAATCGTTGGAATCAGATTTCTCGCTGCTAAAATGAAAGGCTCAACTTAGCAAGGGAAGAAGACTAGAAGGATCCATATGGTAATGGATTAGAGTTGGATACATCAATAAGAACACGTATTTAGTTTGATATATCTACTGATGTTTACCTCTAGAAATATTTATAGATCGATACGTAGAATTTTTTATTTATTTATTTTTATTTTTATTTTTTGAGACAGAGACCCGCTTCGTCACCCAGGCTGGAGTGCAGTGGTGCGACCTCGGCTCTGTAGATGGATTCATATATATACATATTTCTCTTTGTTCTGGCTGCTGAAAGAGCCTGGAAACAATGGCACTTTAATAGCAAAGAGCACACCTAGTGTTCAGATGTTGGTTTTTAATACCATTAGAAAAGTGTAAAAGAAACCAAGACTCCTTGGAGAATTGGTTGAATCTAGGAACAGCACAAGACATAGACAAGAGAGGTCCATACTGATATACACAAATGATTAAGTAAATAAATAAATGGGAGAGGAGGGACAGGTCTCCTATGGAGAAGAATTTTAAATACCTTATACAGATACACTACCTTAAGAAGGCAGAGCGTAACTTTTCACTCCTTTAGTGTAAACTATACATGGTGGCTATAAAGAGGGTTATATAAAAAGAGAGAAAGGAATGAGTGATAAAGGTTAACATCAAGAGTGGCGAGTCATACTGATAGTATGCATGCTTAAAGTAAATTGTGAGAATGACATTATATCTTGGTGGGCTTGCTCCCAAAAATAATTACCATAATTTAATTATGAGAAAAACATCACACAAATCCTAAGTGGGAGACAGTCTATGAAATACCTGACCAATAATTGGCAACACTGTGAAAGTCACCTAAAACAAAAAGTCTGAGAAACTGTGAAAGCCAAAGGAGCCTAAGGAGAAATGACTATTAAATTTAATGTGATATCCTGAATGGTATCCTGGAAGAAAAAAAAAAGAGGCATATTAGGGCACAGTTAAAAAAGAAAAGAAAAGACAAACCACAGACTGAAAGAAAATATCTGCAAAACATATGTCTGGTGAAGGACTAGTATCTAAAATATACAAATAACTCTTAAGACGACAGTGATAAAAGCAAAAACTGGATGTAGGATACACTGGAACTCTCTTTACTGTCTTTGCAATAATTCTATAAATCTAAAATTCTCCTGATATAAAAGTATATTTTGAATGCAGTTAGAAATCACATCCATTTTGAAACAATTTAAAATTTTATCTCGGAAAAGACAAGTTGGAACAAAGCAGTGAAGTTAATTTATGGTGCATTATTCCTGAAGAATTCATAAGAGGTTCTGGTTTATTTTACTTTTCACCTAAAGCCAAGGGGTGTGTGTGTGTGTGTGTGTGTGTGTGTGTGTGTGTGTGTGTGTGTTGGGGGTGAGTGGGGTGGGCAGAGGAGATGATGATATAAAACATTTCTTCCATTCTATGATACAGCTTTTTCACTTTTTAAATTCCTAAAGTCAGAATACAGTCCAAAATTTACGGGAATATTGAATATCCTAGGGATTTTTGATTTTATTAAGTTCACTTTGGTTTCTTCTCTGAAAAGCTGTTGTCAAATCAGTTGTGCATCTTACAATCTATGGTGTTTTATGATTGAAGAAAAATGATATATGAACTCCATACAAATGTAGAGAACAACACTCTTCTTCCCAAAAGAATCATTCAGTTCTTTCAGTTCATATGACAAAATAACTTTCCCCAGGGAAAAAGTTTTATTTCTTTAATTTTATATTCATAATTCAACTTTGTGAATACATAGGTCAAGGTTTACTGATTTCAGTTTTAAACATTACCTTTAAATACAATCTTACATACATATACCAAGGCCTTCTGATTGTCACCAACCAGGTTAAAAAATACTTCGGGAAAGCGATAGTTGAACGCTCTACCACTTTTTTTGTTTCATATCAAACTTCTAGAGAATTAAGTGTTATACATGGATAATCTCAATACTGAACTCTGTCCCAAATCACAGCAACAGTGCAAAATAGGTAAAATTTCATGTGTTGTTTGACACACTCTCTGTCTTAGTCAGTTGGGGCTGCTAGAAAAAAAATTACCATAGACCAGGTGGCTAAAACAACAAGCACTTATTTCTCAAAGATCTGGAGACTGGGAATTCCAAGTTCAAGGTGCTGGCAGACCCCACGTCTGGTGAGGACCCTAGTTTTCATTTGCAGATGACCATCTTCTTATTGTATCCTCAAATGGTAGAGAACAGAAAGAGAAAGCAAGCTTTCTCATAATTTTTCATGAAGGCACTAATCCCATTTGCGAGGCTTCCCCTTCATGTCCTAATCACCTCCCAATAGCCCCATTTTCTAATATCATCATATTGGGGGTTAAGATTTTAACATATGAATTTTGTGGGACACAAACTTTAAGTCCATTGCACTCCCTTATGGCATATTAGCATCCATTCTCTCATCCTTAAAGGCCTTCAGCTGTGCATGTGACTTTTTGAAGATAGTCATGATAATTCTCCTCAAGGAAAGATTTTAATTTCCAAATTCCCTCCCTGAGTTTTTTTATCCATAGTTCCCATTCTTGTAGAGACTTCTTCATCCTTTCAGATGTTATACACACACATATATATGAGATAATTGACAATGTATTAACGATAGTATATTAATACAAGGGTCAGCAAACTATTGTATGGCCCAAATCCAGCCTGAACCTTTCTGTGAATAAAGTTTCCTTGGAGTCCAGCCACACTCATTTGTTTAAGCATTGCCTATCACTGCTTTTTCTCTACAATGGCCATCTTAAATAGTTGGGACAGAGAACATACAGCCCACAAAGTCGAAAATATTTATTATCTAGCTCTTTATATAAAAAGTTTTCTGGCCCATATTTTAATACAGTTGACTCAGGCAACACACGTTTGAACCACACAGGTCCACCTATATGTGGATTTTTTTCAATAAATATACTGGAATATTTTTTGAAGATTTGTGACAAGTTGAAAAAATATACATATAAACCTGTAGCCTAGAATTTTTTTTTTTTTTAAGTTTAAAAAAGGTCAGGTATGTTCTAGATGCAAAAATATATGTACATACTATTCATCATTTACTACAATAAAATGTATACAAATCTATTATAAAAAGTGAAAATTTATCAAAACTTATGTACACTTGCAGACTATACATGGAACCATTTACAGTTGAGAAAAATATAAACAAATGTAAAGGTGTAGCATTAAATCACAACTGCATAAATTAACTTCAGTATGTACTGTATTACTGTAATAATTTCATAGCAGCTCCCATTGCTATTGCAGTGAGCTCAAGTGTTGTATCTGCTTAAAATACCATTTTACACTAATCATCTCTGTATGAGCAGTTTGTCTCTCCAGTAAATTGCATATTGTGGTAAAAGATGATCTCTTGCAGTTCTCATAGTGTTAGTGTCTCATGCAATACCGTAAATCTTGAATAACACTATGGAACCAATACAAAGTGCCACTAGTGAGGAAGGAAGTGCTCCCAAAAAGCTGAGACTAGTCATGACATTACAAGAAAAAGTTAAATTATTGATATGTATCATAGGTTAAGGTCTGCAGCTGCAGTTGCCTGCCATTTCAAGATAAATGAATCCACTGTCAGGATCACTGTAAAAAAAAGAAAGGGAAATATATAAAGCCATCACTGCAGCTATACCAGCAAGTGACACAACCTTACGGTTTTTGTGAAATATCTTTTTACTCATATTGAAGATGCAGATTTTATTTGGGTTCAGGATTGCTATAAGAAAGTCATACCTATAGACACTACTAGAATTCAAGAAAAAAGTAGTCATTGTATGACAACTTAAAGCAAAATAAAATTATAAAATCTTGAGCTAGAGGATTTAATGCCAGCAAAGGGTGGTTTGATAATTTTAGAATGAGATTTGGCTTTAAAAATGTCAAGATAACAGGAAAGCATCTTCTGCTGAACTAGGGGTAACAGACAAGTTCCCAGACACCATTAAGAAAATAATGGAGGAGAAATAATATCTGCCTAAACAGGTTTTTAATGAACACATAAGTTTCCTATTCTGGGCTGGGTATAGTTGCTCATGCCTGTAATCTCAGCACTTTGGGAGGCCGAGGTGAGTGGATCACTTGAGGTCAGGAGATCGAGACCAGCCTGGACAACATGGTAAAACCCCATCTCTACCAAAAATACAAAAATTGGCTAGGCATGGTGGCACATGTCTGTATTCTCAGCTATTAAGGAGGCTGAGACAAGAGAATCACTTGAACCCAGGAGGCCGAGGTTACAGTGAGCTGAGGTCATACCCCTGCATTCCAGCCTAGGTGACAGAGTGAGACTCTGTCTCAAAAAAAAAAGTTTCCCATTCTGAAAAAACAAAGCCATAATAAATGTACTAGTAAGGAAGAGAAGTGAGCACCAGAAATTAAGACAAGAAGAGACAGGCTAACTCTACTGATTTTTTGCAAGTGCAGTTGAGTTTATGATCAAAACTGCCCTTATCTAAAAGCTGCTAAACTCTGAGCCTGAAGGAAAAAAATAAACACTAGCATTCAGTCTTTTGGTTGTACACCAACATGACCTGGCTAATGAGAACCCCTATTCTGGATCAGTTCAATCAATGCTTTGTCCCTGAAATCAGAAGGGACATTCAATCAGAAGCACATTACCTGTAAGGAGCTGCCTTTTAAAGTTATTTTGATATTGGACAATGCCCTTGGTCACAGAACCTCATGAATTTAACACTAAAGGCATCAAAATGGTCTACTTGCCCCCAAACACATCTCTAAGTCAGCTTCTGATAAGGGGGTCATAAAGACATTTAAGGCTCATTGCACATGGTATACGAAAAGGATTGTCAATGTTTTGGAAGAGAACTCCAAAGGAGAGAACATAACGAAGGTCTGGAAAGATTACATCACTGAAAATGCCATTGTAGTTATAGAAAAGGCTGTGCAAGCCGTCAAGGCAAAAATGAGAAATTCCTACTGGAGAAAATTGTGTCCAGATGTTATGCATGACTTCACAGAACTTGTGACAGCCAATCAAGAAAATAATGAAAGAGACTGTAGATACCGTATTTTAAAAAGGAGGAGGGAAGGTGAAGGGTTTCAAGATTTGAATCTTGGAGAAATTCAAGAGCTATTATACACCATACCAGAGGAAGTAACAGAAAGTGACTTGATAGAGATGACTGATTCCAAATGTGCTGGACAGTGATAAAGAAGACATAGAAGAAGCAGTGCCAGAAAAAGAAATTGATATTAGACAATCTGGCCAGAAGGGTTTCAGTTATCAAGACTGCTCTTGACTTCTGTTGTGACATGGACCCTTCTATCATATAGGCACTGAATCAAAAGCAAATGGTGGGAAAAAGATTGGTAACATATAGAAATGTTTTTAGAGAATGAAAAAGCAAAATGTCAGACAGAAATTAAAATATATTTCCATAAAGTTACACCAAGTGTGCCTTCCACTCCTGCCTCCCTTTCCGCCTCCTCCACCTCTTCTGCCTCTGCCACCACTGAGACAGCAAGACCAACCCCTCTTGATCTTCTTCAGCATGCTGAACATGAGGAAAAACATATTTATGATGATCCATTTCTACTTAATGAATAGTCAATATATTTTCTTTCTTATAATTATTTTCTTAATGATATTTTCTTTTGCTTACTTAATTGTAAAAATACAGTATATGATGCATATAACATACAAAATGTGTGTTAACCGACTGTTTGTGTTATCATAAGGCTTCTGGTCAACAGTAGGCTATTAGTAGATAAGTTTTGGGGGATTGAAAAGTTATATGTGAATTTTCAACTGCAAGGGGGATCAGTGCCCCGAGTGCCCACACTGTTCAAAGGTCAACTATTTATTATTTGCATTGAGATATAGAGATAATTCAGCAGGTAATTAATTTGAAAGTGACCTGCTGCGTAATAAGAGATGGCCATTATATTCCACTTCACTTTTGCTTCACAAAGGTATTGTAGAAACAACTCATTAAGTAAAAGTTGTGGTGATCATGTTGAGATAAAGCTTGAGATGGAGAATGCTGCAAGCACAGGCATTCAGTATTTTCTCAAGATATCTGACAAATACATTATGTTCTACTTATGATCAAGGTTGAGAAATGTTGACCAAATTGCAGTGAGGTCAGGTAAATTTCACAACTAATTTTTTCTAAATAGTTAATACGAATCTGAATAGTCATCTAGGAGTGTACATCAGGTTCTGGCCTTATTCAACAATTGTATTAATGCCTATTATAAGGTCATTTGCTGCATGCTGATCAAACCTGTATATAAACAATTTGGGAGTAATAGATAATATGTTAATTGAAAGAAGAGCAATATCAACAGATTAAAACAAGAGGCTAATTATACCCAGATGTTATTTAACAGGGATGCAACGAAAAGTTCTGACTGTAGTACACAAAACCATTTACACAAATATAAAATATGGGTCTGATGTCTTAGAAGCCTGGTGGGAAATATTTGAGTTTAGTTGACAGTAAACTCAATATGATTTCCTGTTGTATAGCAATTGCTAAGAAAAGTGAATTACATTATTATATATTAATCCAAATGTGTGTCCAGAAGGGAGGAAAAACAGTCATACAATATCCAGTCAATATCTTGTGTTGTGCTTAGTGTTGAACTTACAGAGAAACTTCCACAAATCGGAATTTGTCTAAAGCAGACCACCTAGAATAATGAGGGACTTGACATTAAGTTACAAGAATAAAAGCAATAAGAAAGGGACAATTTAAGCTGTTGTCTTCAAATTTGAAGGGAGGACTGGAAGTTTTAAACTTGCCTGTATCACTAATCTTCAGATCAACATTAAATAAATAAGCAAGTAGAGTTGACTCAAAAGATAATCAACTTATCTGTATACAGTTGTATACTCATTATCACTGGGACCATTAAAACAGATGATAAAGATAATTCAGGAATCAGAAGTTAAACTAAGTTTTTCCTAAGACACTTAGAAGATTCTAAGATTTATAATTCTTTAGGTTTTGGTTGCTATGTTGTTGATGATGTTTAAATGAAATGCCTCACTCCAAGTACCTTGCCATGACAGTCTCAATTTTTTCATTATCTGTTACCTACCCACATATCCACCTTTGTCTTCTACTATGCCATTCTTGAGTCTTGTGCACTTGGTGATATTTGACCATTTCTTACCTATAAAAACAGCAGTTTCAAATGGGTAAATCCAATAATCTAAATTTTCTCCAAAGATGCCTTAAACTTTCCAGCCTCTATGTATATAAGATTCCATTTCTGTAATATAACAGTCCGGAACACTCTCCACCTCCACTTATCCAAATACTACTTTGTGTTTAAAGTTCAATTTGTCAACTCATCCATGAAGACTTCTTCAGTCATTTCAACAGTCTGATTGTCCACTTCTGCACATCTTTAGGACTTCTCACCCAGGACAAAGGATATTGCTTTATGTGGTTCTTTGCCTTTTGCTACTAAGCCCTGGCTCTCACAAGTGCCATACCCAGTGTATACCTAGCTACAGTATGACTTTCTAAACAGTAGGGGCTCAATATCCAGTGGCTGATGATACAGTTGCAAAGTTCAGAAGTGGCCAGCCACTCTGTGTCTGAATAGAGCTGATCCTGAACGAAAGGCTACCATAATTTCTCACAGGGTCTGACCCATGATTCACTGGAAAATGTAATTATCATACAGTTCTCATCCTTTGTAATCGGTAGAAACAAAACCGAACATTTGTCAGTATATGCATATTAGGAAGGCTTTGGGCAGTGCAGTTACCAGGGTTGTTTGTGCAGAACTATGAGCTAAACCGCTTTGCAAAGGCAGATCTAATATTCTTTTCTGCACAATGAGGTAAATCTTCCACTTGTATATTCACTCCAATTTTCATCTCTTTCTCTCCTTGAAATTTGTTTTGCAAGAACATTTTAATGCATTTATCTCTTTCCCTCAGCTTGTGAAATTACTCATGCCTGGGATGCATAATTGAGAGGTATCCTCTTACACCCATGGGATTTGAGGCTTTATGAATCACTCCAACATCAGAAGAATGTTTGTATAAGAAGAAATAGATTTATATGAAAAAATGTATAAAGAAATTTTAACAACCCTGGCTCTTGGTTTGGGCAGGTTTACAAGGGAGAATTTCTATATATGCAGGCAGCAAATACATATAGTTGGCAACATTTAAGTATTAAAATAGCTTCATGCAGGCAGGTGCTTTTTCACTGCGAATTTGCAGTGTACATTTTCATCAATTTCTCCTCCTCATTTTTACACTTTGGAAAGGGATGTCTTTAATCCTCAGATTAGCACATGGCAGACCTTTAAAACTGGAATTACAATTTCTCCAAGCACAGGGACATACCTGGTATGAAAAAGGGATAATTATCTTTACAGAAAACCTACTAGGATGATTTGCCTGAGGGTGGATATGAAATCCTCTGGACATATTTCAGAGAAACAGCAATTTTTAAAAACATGATAGTTAGCTACTCTATACTTGAAGTAATGAGGTTGGCTTTTATTAATGAGAAGTTCTAGAGTTCTGTGTTCATAATGGTCAGGACATTGTGTGTGTGTGTGTGTGTGTGTGTGCGTGTGTGTGTGTGATTTCTAAAATTTTATTTATACTTATTAAAATTAGTTTTAGGCTACTAAGAATTTTTGAGAACAGTAGAGGCTCCTTGTTACATCCAGAATCATCAGAATTTCAGTAAATGTTATTTAGTCTAGGGAAGCCCTTTCAAATGAAATGGCTAACACTGGAAATAATGCTGGGCATAGGAAGAGTGTGGTTTGTGGTTAGAAAGCCTGCAACTTCTAGTTCTCTAAAAGATCCTTTTTGTTGTATTCCTCTTCTCTTCATTTTTTGAAGTTTCCTAGCATATTTGCTTTTCAGAAGCTTTTCTTTTTTTTTTTTTT
>NC_045435.1:131552121-131565304 GCF_002776525.5 Piliocolobus tephrosceles
AGTGAGATGACCCCAGTACCTCAGTTGAAAATGCAGAAATCGCCGGTGTTCTGTGTCGCTCGCGCTGGGAGATGGAGACTGAAGCTGTTCCTATTCGGCCATCTTGCTCCACCCGCTTTTCAGAAGCTTTTCATAAAAATAACTGAAATTCTTTCACATAAATGAAAATGAATCATTAAATGTAAAACAAAGTATTTGAGTTGTAATGGAGACCTGGGTCCCATCAAATCCAACTTCTTTATAATTCTATAGCAATAAAGCACACGCTAAAGAAGTTAAGTATACAGCTGAATTATTGAAAAGCTGGACACACAGACAGTGTGTTCATTCCTTTTCAACATTGTCCTTTTAAGTCCGTTTTATCAAATACTTCTTTCCTGACCTGGGATAAAATCTCGGGCTTTTCCAACTACTCTCAGGTATTAATGAATAGTGTGAATGAATAGTCTAATTTTCCAAGCATTGAAAGTTTTAATATCTGTATCAGGTAGCTCTGGGGGCCATAACAAACTACCACAGACTAAATGGCTTAAAATTTATATATCACAATTCTGGAGGCTGGGAATTCCAAGATCAGGGTGACAGCTGATTTAGTTCTTGATGGGGTATCTCTTCCTGACTTACAGATGGCCACCTTCTTAATGTGTCTCACATGGTGGGGAAAGAGAGGGAGAGATCTTTCTCTCTCTTCCCCTTCTTATGAGGCCACTTATCAAATTAGCACTCTTTCCCCTTCATGACTTCATTCAGGCTTTACAGTCTCCTAAAAGCCCTATCTCCAAATATAGTCACGTCGGTGGTTAGGGCTTCAACATCAAAATCTGGGGGGAAGGGGACACAATTCCAACAATAACAATATCAAAGCTTCTCTTTCTCCTCTAATTCATAGCTGAGGCTTAACTAAGCCAGTTCTGGAAAATGGTCACCTTTTCCCACTTTTATGTTATTATTCATCCTAGCTTTTTGTACTCCTCCTCTGTCACAAAGTTGCTTCTTTCTTATGTGATGTGGAAGAAAGATGGGGCAAGAAAGAAGGGGAATTGGTACCATGTAGTTCTCCTTTCACTATTCATGCACTTGAGCAGATCTCAAAAAGTCTGTATTTTTAGCGTGTCCTTGGGGGCTTTTCAGACAAACCCATCATTACCAGGGTTCTCTTCTGCTAAAGACCCCAACGCTACAGGGTGTCTCCTCTAGTTGACTGTGTATGACACCTTCGTCAGTCCCTGCTTCTGAGTTTCCTACAGAGACTTCCCTAGTTGTGTTGCTTTGTTCCTTTAGTGACCTCCATAGTCAGGCTCCCCTTCCAGTTAACTCAAATCCACCTACCTTCTGGGAGCCATGCAAATGTCTACTTTAACTTCTCAGGAAGAAATAGCAATCAAAGCTAGCACTCACTATGTGCCAAACCCAGTGCCAAGCACTCACCACACTTCAACTCATTTCATTTGCACAACACTCATCTGAATTATTTCTACAAAGTCACAGAAAAATTAATTACACAACCATGAACACTCAGTTAATAAGTGGTGGATGTGAAATATGGACTTAACCAGTAGAGACACAAAAACTACGCTTTGAACCACTGCACCACACTGAGAGGATGACTAAGAGTATTTCTTTTCCTCCAAATCTGTCTCATCACTCTGTCATCATAGGCAGCTCCAGCCTCAGTTTCTATGTATAAGTCAAGGACACTTCCTCATTTTTTCCCAACTCAAGGCACACACACTAAGTCCTTCACGGGTTTCATGGAAGTCTGTCTCATTCAATTTATATGAAAAGCACCACCTGCTCTCCTTTATAATGAGAAGGAGAATAATCAGAACCACAATGTCTTTGGACAAGCTCACCGGATCCTTTTAATGAGCTCATATTGTATTGTTTGGCTAAAGATGGAAGATCCAATTCTAAGGCCCCACTCAGATGGCCTAGAACTTCCCACTAGAACATAGGGGTATTTCATACCTGGTGCTTTAATCTTTGAGGCCCCACTGAAATTTGCCATGGGAGGAAGCATACCGTTTTGACATTCTATTTAATGAATTGCTCACTATCACACAATTATCTAGTTGCTAAGCCAGAAAGAAAGTAGTCACATAGCTACTAACAAAGTTAATAAATATCCAGGAAAACTTGAATTTTCTCAGGAATCAAAGCTAAAGGATACAATGGCAATGTATGTGGGTATATTTCTGGGATGTGTTTGTGTGTGTTTAATCTGCTATCCATTCTGTCTTCTAACAATAGTAACCGTATTTTCTTCTAATGAAGTACTCCACTTATACCTCAGGCTATGTGATCCAGGCAAAGTTTACTCAGCTCCCATAGTTCTAGGGGTAGGTATATGAACTCAGCACAGCCAAATTTCATAGCCAGAATAATCAGTTAAGGGATGTACAAGGGACCCAGTTTAGTATAGTGAGAGTTCCCTTAAACTTATTCTGGAACTACTGTAAAACAGAGGCCTTATTTCTTCTGGGCTTGCTAAAACTGGTAGCCAATTTTTCTACCAATGGAGATGACCTACCTAGGTATGAAGTCCAAATATAGGAAAACAGCCTGAAAAGAAAGTGAGAGAATCATGATGGCATATCAGAAACTCAAGATCCAGTCATATCTGAAGTTACATACCTAAAATCTTCAATTATATTGAATCAATACATCCATTCATCAATCAACTTGAAAATAAAATATCACAATAGAGTATTAATGGATGGTAAAGAGTTTTTACAGGGCCCATCATGGGGTGTGGACTGATCCTGTTGACACTCCTGAAATTATATTTCATATGTAGTTGATTTTCCTGCATCTCTACCCCAGTCATTGTCAATGTCCTATCTGCATCACTTTGCAGTCACCTTTTTGCAGAGTCATGGGATTTTAAATTCAAACACTTGAGACTCTGCTTGAAGGCTTCTGGCCATGAAAGACCTTTCTGCTTATGTATTTGTAGGCCAGAATTTCTGAGAAGTTTATGGATCCTTGAAGTAGCCTTCAACGAATGACCTTAAAAAATTGGTAGATAAATACCCTAGTTCCTTCACACCTTATTTGAAATGACACGCAGCCTACCAGAGGTCCCTAGCAGAACTGAGCCACTATTTCCACAGAAATAGCCTACTCAATTGTACATTTAATTGGCTTTCTTCCCTTACTCTAACTCATCACTTTCCACTTTCCTAGTGACTTCTTGAGATCACCTCCTAAGTAAACTATTTGCATTCAGAGTTTGCTTTTAGGGAAACTCAATCAAGACACCTTGCACTGGTTATGCGTCCTCTGACACACTTATAGGTGCAGTGGTGATGATTAGCACTGTCATTGTACATAAAATCTCTTGGACAAGGGAATTTTTGGACAAGGAAGAATTTCTATATATGCAGGCAGTAAATATATACAGTTGGCAACATTTAAATATTAAAATAGCTTTATGCAGAAAGGTGCTTTTTCACTGGGAATTTACAGTGTACATTTTCATCAGTTTTGTCTGCTCATTTCCACACATTGGAAAGAAATGTCTTTAATCCTCAAATTAGCACATGGCAGACCTTTAAAACTGAAATTACAATTTCTCCAAGCAAAGGGACATGCCTGGTATGGAAAAGGGATAATTATCACTACCCCTGAACTTTCAAAAACACTTCAACTACCACTTCACCCAGGATCTAGCTCACTGAGGCAAGTGAAAGGCAGCATTGTATCCTTTTTCAATTCTGAGGTTTTCAACCATTCAATGCATAGGAAAACCTTGTCCCAAGACAACACATTGTCCCATTTCCCACAAACGCACCAACTTTTCAGAAGCACCAAGATAGAGGAGCGAGCTCTCCTATAGAAAAAGATCACAGGGTTACCTTGAATTTCCGAACAGCAGAGGCCCCCCTTCCTTCTTATCTAAAGGAAGAGAAATGATATAAGAATTGATTTTCCATAAAATGCATTATGCATTCTGGGATAATTTTCAATGTAAAATAATTACTCCAGGACAACTGGTGTGAACTGAGACTGTCACATGCAACCTGGGATATAAAGAGTTATCCTGGGTAAGACCCAAGCTAAAAAACAAAGAAGCAGAACTCTCCTTAAGTGAAAGGATTTCACAAGTTTCCCCCAAATACCTCTGCTAAGCAGGACTTTAATACTTTCAAAGTGGCCTGCCCTTTTTTGTCAAATCTTGTATCTTAAAATTACTTTTTAAGTAAAAAAAAAAACCTTTTTTGCCCTTTTTTGTCAAATCTTGTATCTTAAAATTACTTTTCCATGAGTCAACGTGCTGCCAATACTACCATCTATTTTCACTTTCCTCAAACAAAATGTATGCTCCCTGAGAATATAACTACTTCACCCATCCTCCAGGAACATTTGCATTTTAAAAGGTAATTTTGTTAAATTATGGAATGTACTATTTAGAAGAAACAGATTAATGTGGTAATTTTTTTTACTTTTAAAGTAAAAAAACTTTCATATATTCTGGCAGAGAGAAAGTAAGCTTTTAGCACTAGATTTCTTGTGTAGAGATTTTCAGTGGAGTCTCAAAATAGTTTCCTGCCTCATGTGGACTTCTTATTCCAAGCCCTACTATGTGAAGAGTACACCCTGGAGATTACCAGGGAGAAGGCCCTACCTGGGTTCTTGGTTCTTGTCTCCAAGATTGGGAGGGCAAGCATGGGTGGGAGTATATCTACACAGTTTTTGCTTTAGGAGTTCAGTACCACCCTTCCCCAAACATTAATGAATATTATTCTAATATGGTCAGATTTCAGAGTCATGGAGTTCCTTTATTAACTCTTGATCAGAGTGCCCATGCCTCTGCAGTTTTTCGTAAATTACATGCGGCAATTCTATCTTTGTATCCATCATATTGCCATTATATCTTCCAGGTGTTGTTTTTCTTTACATTTTATTGGACCAAGACAACAGAAACATATACGTGTGAGTACATGAACACATATACTCTATGTCATTTAAGCCAGGTTTTCAAAAAACTATGGGCCGAGCGCGGTGGCTCAAGCCTGTAATCCCAGCACTTTGGGAGTCCGAGACGGGCGGATCATGAGGTCAGGAGATCCAGACCATCCGGGCTAACACGGTGAAACCCCGTCTCTACTAAAAAATACAAAAAACTACTGTAGTCTCAGCTACTCGGGAGGCTGAGGCAGGAGAATGGCGTAAACCCGGGAGGCGGAGCTTGCGGTGAGCTGAGATCCGGCCACTGCACTCCAGTCCGGGCAACAGAGCAAGACTCCGCCTCAAAAAAAAAAAACAAAAACAAAAAACAAAACAAAACAAAAAAAAAATACAAAAAACTAGCCGGGTGATTTGGCGGGCGCCTGTAGTCCCAGCTACTAGGGTGGCTGAGCCAGGAGAATGGCCTAAACTCGGGAGGCGGAGCTTGCAGTGAGCTGAGATCCGGCCACTGCACTCCAGCCTGGGCGCGAGATTCCATCCAAAAAAAAAAAAAAAAAAAAAAAAAAACTATGCAGTTTACTTTGACATTCAGTCATACATAATTTGTTCAGATAATGTTTTGAAAATTTCTAATGTGTTCTTTTGCATCTCTGAAAAGAATAACTTTTGCCTTGAGTACATAACATGTGTATAGAGGAAATTATAAATTCTTAACTGAAGAAATTCAGAGAAAAAAGCACACTATATCACTAAGAAATTGACTCTGGCTGCTGGGAAAAAAGAATGGACTATAGTGACTTAAAATATGGGTATTCTATTCTTTCATTAATGCAAGTCCGGAAGTGGGCCCTCCAGGATTGGTATGGTGACCCCAGAAAGTCACTGAGGGCCTAGGCTCCTATTATTTTTGCTCCACCGTCTTAAATACATGACTTAAATTTTCAAAGTCAAAAGATGGCTCATGAAGTGTTACCACCACAGTGGCATTCCAAGAAGAAGAAAAAAAAAAAAAAAAGGTAGGGACCTCTTCTGAGTTTAGTATTCCTCTGATAGAAAGAGTGTGATATGATCAATCTCTCTTAAATCCTTGTCTAATATGGCTATTTGCTAAACAATCCCTTTAGTTAACACTCAGCCTGGTCTTGGGGAAAAAATACTTAGTTTCTACTGTAATTTATCTCTCCCTTGTCTTCTACCTCTTAAGTGATATGTAATATCTAGAAGAAGAAGTGTGTGGCTTGGGTGACTTGATGTCTTTAGCAAGAGAGTGCAATCACCTGGCTTCTTGGTGGGCCTTCAATGACATCCATGGGTCTCCAGTGCCCAGTCTTTGACTTCCTACAACCTAAGTGTCTTGCTGGCCTCCAAGGTAAAAGTTAGTAATTTTTTGGCTATAGTGATGCATGCTATTTCTTTACCTGCTTGATTCAGTTTTCTTCTTGATTCAGTTTCCTCTTGATTCAGCTTTTCCTGTATATAGACCCATGTACTATTTCTACATCCTAAAATAGCCTCCTACACAGCAACCCACCCATCTCCTTTTCTCTCAACACAATGTCCACAGTACATAGGAAATGAAAGAGCCTCTGGGATGACCCTACAAATTCTGTATGCATGACCATGCCACTGTGCCCTCATAATTGCACTAGACTCCCCTGCATTGGTCTAGGATACCCTAAACAGCAATTTCTTTCTTAGGTACCCATAAGGGAAATAGAACAAGAGTGTACTGATTTGGTATTGTTATCATTTATCAAACATGTTGCTTCTCTGGATCAAAGCTGGAAAACAGGAGTCTAGATATAGCACCTGACCTCTTGGAAATACTAACAAGACGAATACTAATTTGTCTTTCTAAATACATAAACTCAACTCATCAACTTTGCACTAATAGACCTAAACTATCCACCTGCTGAAGGCAGACTAAAATGCATTACAAAAAGAAACCATTTATTGTAGTGGGAAACAAAAGAGATATTTCACTGCTGATATGCAAATAAGATAATGCGGTAAGAAAAGTGTCTTGCAAGCCACTACGTTGTCTTGAAAAATGATCCAATAAACTTTTTTAAAAAATCTGTTTTTCTGGCCGGGCGCGGTGGCTCAAGCCTGTAATCCCAGCACTTTGGGAGGCCGAGACGGGTGGATCACGAGGTCAGGAGATCGAGACCATCCTGGCTAACACGGTGAAACCCCGTCTCTACTAAAAAATACAAAAAACTAGCTGGGCGAGGTGGCGGGCGCCTGTAGTCCCAGCTACTCGGGAGGCTGAGGCAGGAGAATGGCGTAAACCCGGGAGGCGGAGCTTGCAGTGAGCTGAGATCCGACCACTGTACTCCAGCCTGGGCGACAGAGCGAGACTCCGTCTCAAAAAATAAATAAATAAATAAATAAATAAATAAATAAATAAATAAATAAAAATCTGTTTTTCTTACCCTTTTGTATTTCAATAATCAAGTCTGGAAGTATCAGAGTTTTCTCCAGTGTAGAGAAAATGCCCCTTTCTCCATAAAGTTTGAGAGGAGATCAGAGTCATAAAAGAGTTTGGAACAGAGGGAGAAATTCCTAGAAGATGGCACAAAGAAGGGGAGATAGGAAGATAGAAGAGGAGAGAAAAAAATATGTTGATTAACTGGAGAGCAAGACTATCAGAAACATTTCCAAAACTTGAGCCTTTGATTATCCATACCAATCTGTGATCTTGTCAGGTGGAAGGAAGTCCTAAGATTTACCTTTCCCAGACACCTTTGCTTTCCATACAACTTAAACAGGTTGTATAGAAAACATCTCTTAAAGTGGTTGAGAATCAGGTGTGGACTTCGACAGATGGGATGGTTTTGGCAGGGACAAAGTGGCTTTATGGAAAGAGCAGCAGAGTAGACCACCAGATGGAGCCCAAGTGAGCATTACAACTTGACATCGAAGGGCCTATAGTAGCATCAGGAAATGAACAGGGTTATCCGTTTCTTTATCCATCCACTAGATTTTTACCAAGCTTTCAGAGAGACTAGAGTGTGCACCACTCCGCTCCAGCCACAAATCCATACAAAGTGCCAAATGAACAAGTAGTGACAAGGCAGAAAGAAGACACTGCTCTGTAAATACATTTAGGAAGAAAAGCTGATTCAAACTAAGCTTTCTCTTTTTCCAGAGAAACAGTATTAATGACATAGAGAAATCATATTAATTATCTAGTTGAGCTAAGTTTTAAAATTCGGCTTGGTATTTAGTAGTCTCTTCCCAATCCCTGGTGAGTATTGATTGTCTTTGCCTCTCTGAGTTACAGTAAAGTTTTTGACTCCCGTTATATTAGGATTCCCTCTCCTGAATTAGACTCAAAATCCCATCCTATCACCTGCTTCCCGCATTTCAACGTCCTGGAAAAAGAAATTAAAAGGACATTTTTACAGTAAACCTACTTTGCTTCCTAATTTTTGAAAGAATCAAATCTCTTCCAAATCCTCATTAGCTGTATTGATGAGCTGAACCAAACAATGAGGAAAACTTCACAGCTATACCCGAATTTTTAGCGTGGGCCCCACTAGGAGAAATCTTTTTGCTTCTCTGTCCTTACAGTCTCATATTCATTTGCTCTATTCATACCTCCTAAGTGGTAGGTTATATAATCTTTTAAAATACACATGTAGAACAATCCAACCTCTATGTTAGAGGAAAGTAAAATGATGTCCTCACAAAGGTCTAGTTATATCCTCTTTATTCTTCCTATTAAAGACTCAGTCTGTTTAGACCCCTGAGTTCTCCTAATGGAGTGAGGGTATTATTGTATATACTCTACCGCCCTCCTCCTTCCACCTTTTTTTCAACACATAACCAAGAGCCTTTCCTGCAGATTTTGTTTGTTAGGGCAGGTTGGTAATACGTTGACTACCTAATAACACTTGCAAGAACATTGCATAAAACTTGAGTCCTGCATATGATTTTACTTTATAGTTATTAAAGACTTTCCATGAAGTCAATGCTCACTGCTCCTGACTCTTTTCCATGCTTTTTAAATGGGATATGAGTACTCACATGTGTGGGAGTGGGCCAGCGATTTTAAAGAAATAGCCGAGTAACATTTTCCCAAAGAATCAATTATACTTAAAGACTTGAATAAAAACTATTCTTAAAATCCTGTGAACTTATTCCTAAGCAAGACTTTCAAAGAAAGTTCATCTTTGAAACCGAAGACTTTGAACTATAGTCCCAAAACATCCCATCCCCTCCCCATCCCCTCAAGACACATGCTGTCTCCATCCACTGCCAAACTTCTTCATTTCATACAGATAAGAAGCTTTGGATTTTTTTTTTTTTTTCTGCATAAGTCCTTGTAAAATTCAAGAGTTATCATATTTAAGAGTGAAATTGTCCTAAGGAAACTTTCCACTATTATAGTTTAGTAGTGAAGTAAGGAGAGTGGGGAAGTAAGGAAAGTCTGAATTTGGGGCAGTGTATGACTATATATTTAAGATAATCTGGTTTACAGGTTCTTGACACAAATTCTCAAAGGCAATCAGAGTTTTTGACTATTTAAATATGAATTATCGATATTAAATAGGCTAAGAAATACCAATTGGGTTTTGAAAAAAGTAAAATTGGGAGATTATATTCATATAAATTATGCTATTATTTGGCCCTGATTTTGTATGTGTGAGTGCATACGTGTGTGAGTGCATGCACGTGTGCTTGTGTGCGTGTGTGCATGCCTGGGTGTGTATGTGTGTACATGTGTGCATGTGCGTGTGTGTGCATGCTTATGTGTGTGTACATGTGCGTTCTACACTAGAGACTAGAGTGAAGTTTGTTCTGCAAACTACTGACTTGGTTAAACAGCTTTGGAAACATGAGTGCAGTTCCAGTCATAACAGTTAGACCTTCATTTCAATCCCATAATAGTTAGCTTAAGTAATGTCTAAATATTTCTTTAAGCCACAATATCCTATTTTCAGCAACGGACTCTAAATCATAACGCACTCTATTTGCCTCTTTCTGATTTGGAATAAGTTCCCATGTGGAACAGTTGTAAGCTCCTTTGAGATTTATCAACTGCACCAAGCTATAAAGTAAGACTGGCAAAAGGAAATATGTTTAAATCCCTGCTCTGATGAAATAATTCAGAAAAATTTTATCTATATGCTCTGCATCTGATTTAGTTCTGTGTTGGCATCTGCTTCTCATTGAGCAGAATCACCGCTGTTACTATTAAAAGGCCAGGAGCTGTCTTTGAAATTACAATGACATGCAATTAAGAAGTTATTTCAGTTATCAGCATACAGTAACTCAACTAGCCATAGTTAAGAAAGTATATAAATTCCAAAGACATTCAAAACATCTGGCTTTGGATGCTTCTCCCTTTCCATAATTGATGTGTTAGCTGCTGCTCATGAGTGAAAGAACATACAGCACATTTTAGGGACATCTGTTTCAAGTTAGGGTTAATTGATTTCCATTCATGTCTTTCTCTTTTTTTGGCCAAAATGTATCAAAAAATACAGATCAGGAAAAACAAAATGCATTTCAAACAAGCTTTTTTATTTAAATGCACGTATTACGAGAGAAATATACAATTAATATAAAACTTTCTGGAATTTTTCACTAAACTATGACCCAATTGTAATAATTGTCCCTAAAATCATACCTAAGACATTGAGTAATTAGTATGTCATCATCACTGTGTTTAGTAATTTACAATCATTATCCTTCTTTTTTTCTTCTTCTTCTTCTTTCTTTTTTCTTTTAGACAGAGTCTCACTCTGTCACCCAGGCTGGAATGTAGTGTGTATCTCGGTTCACTGTAATCTCTGCCTCCTTGGTCCACACGATTCTCGTGCCTCAGTCTCCTGAGTAGCTAGAATTACAGGTGCACCCCACCATGCCTGGCTAATTTTTGCATTTTTTTGTAGAGACAGGGTTTCTCCATGTTGGCCAGGCTGGTCTCGAACTCCTGACCTCAACTGACATGATTTTCCAAATGAAGAAATGTAGTCAGGGATGGAAAGTAATTTGCCCAAGGGCACAACTCCAGCAAAAGGAACAACTGGAATTCTCACCTAAATGATTTGCTACCAAAGTCCACATCATATAATTGCACTAATGGGTTATAAAATGCAATAGTGACAAAACCATTATATGGCACCAGTCCTGCTGTGTGCAAAGCCTTACATGAAGTATGTTCAGAAATTTTTAAACTTACAGAACTGACCATTCACAGTCTGCAAACCATTTCATGACAAATTTTAACAAGGAACTGGAACTGAATTTTTTCCCAGTAGTGTACATGACTTGGTAAATCTGTAAACCTCTCTGAATCTGGGTTTCCTAAGGTAAACTGGCTATATCTATAATAGTAGGATTGCTATGAAGATACGGGGTATTAATCGGTATTAAAATGGTTTGCATATACTAAATAATAATCTCCTGAAGTGTTAAGTCAAGAACTTACTTCCCCAGAAATTGTAACAGATGTTTTGAGTGAAAAGAGTTCCAGGTCAAATTTGTTTGCGAAACCCTGCATTTTGCTGTAACTATTCCACACCTACTACCCACCCACCCACCCCACATAGAAGGCATGTGTTATCTTGTTTAGAACGTCTGCCATCCTTTTCTGGTAATGGGATTCATGCTATTGGGATATTGCTTCTCCTCTGACTCCACAGGCTGCTGGTGGAGCTGCTACCCACCCAGGAACTAGAGCAGAGCAAATGACCTTATGCCCTGGAACATTTTACCTTGCTACAAGAATTGTGGCATATAGCCAGGAGCAGTAGTTCACACCTGTAATCCCAACACTTTAGGAGGCCAAGGCAGGTGGATTACTTGTGTCTAGGAATTCAAGACCATCCTGGGCAACATGGCGAAAACCCATCTCTACTAAAAAATACAAAACATTAACCAGGCATGGTGGCAAGCACCTTTAGTCCCAGCGACTCAGGAGGGTAAGGTGCAAGGATCGCTTGAGGAGGAGGCAGAGTTTGAGGCAGACGTTGCAGTGAGCTGAGATTGCATCACTGCACTCCAACCTAGGAAACAAAATGAGACTATGCCTCAAAAGAAAAAAAAAAAAAAAGGAAAAAGAGTTGAAGTTTAAGACTGTGAACCCAGACCTGTTGGTGGCCATGCTCTGTCACTGCTGTAGAAATAAATTTATCTAACTTGCTTTTTGGCTTAAGCTTCTTTGACTTTGAGATATGTTGAATATACTCTTCGTAGAGATTCACTATGAGAAACACTAGAAAATATTAGCAGATTTCGACAAAGTGTGGGTTTGAAAAATCAGACATCTGTCTCTAGGGGTATGTTATAAAAGAAGAAAAGAAAAATCAAACATATGAAGTGGAAATAAAGTATTATTAATAATAAGGAAATTGACAAAGTATTCTATAATAATCTTTTTTAAATTTGTTATTGATACATAACATTTGTATCAGGGTACATGTGATATGTTGTTACATGTATAGAGTGTGTATAGAATCAAGTTAAGGTATTCTGGGTACTCATCTTCCCAAGTACTTACTGTTTGGACGAACGGAGGCAAGATGGTGCACTTCCGGGTTCTTCATCCCCCCCCTCCCAACTCTTCCCGCGCATGCGAAAATGCAGCCGGCAACCCGGGAAGGTGCAGATCAACTGGGCATGCGCCAGGTGATGTCAATCCGAAGAGACCAAGATTTACCTGGTCGCACCTGCGGAACGCCCCGGACACGCCTGTGCCCCGCCTATTGCCCTACCACCCCTAGAAAAGCTGCTCTTGGCCAGGGTCCCGCGTGGCCTTCTCACAGCCCCACTCCTGTCAAGATGTCGGGACTGTGGGAAGTCCGTCCGAGAGCCCCACTGGGGGACTCTGCCGGCCTCCTTTGCCGGAGGCCGACAGACTTCTCCCCCACACCTTAGGTGACCAAAAATAAACTTGCAGTTTTGCTCCTACACTTGCCTACCCGCTGGTTCTTTTGTGCTCTCTCGGCTGGTCTTAGAAAAACAAATCAGTTGGTGCCGAAGACCCGGGAGGATACCCCTCCTCAGGCCTCTAGGGGTTGAGGAACCTCCTCCTGCTCCCACGCCGCAGACGGACCAGGACCTGAGACCCACTTCCCTCACTCTCACGGCCTCTCTGGGGTAAGTGCCCTTGTCTCCTCTTTACCTCCTTCGGCCAGAAATCCTGCGCAGGTCCGAGGTCCATTTGGAGCCACCAAGTGGCTCGGGAGACCCGTTCAGGACGGAGACGTCCGCCTGAAGGTAATCTCCACTTTGGCTCCATGAGCCTCCAGTCTGTCTC
>NC_045435.1:131565314-131695276 GCF_002776525.5 Piliocolobus tephrosceles
ATTTCCATTGTGTCCATTGTGTAAGTAAAGAGGAAACAAATGGGAAACCCCCCAGTCCAAATTTCCAAAGAGCACCCCCTTAGGGTGCCTCCTAGCCAATTTAAAAACCTTACAGCTCGAACAAGACCTTAGGAGGAAGCAGTTAATTTTCCTTTCCACTGTGGCGTGATCGACCTCAGCAATTTCTGCCAGCGGCTAGGCAAGTGGTCCGAAATTAATTACATACAAGGCTTTTGTGCCTTAGGCTCTTGTCCCTATACTCCTTCTCTCCCCGCTCTCCCCACTCCCTCCCTTCCTGCCCAGACTCCTCCTCCTCCCCCCATCCAGACTCCTCCTTCCTCCTCCTTATCTACTAGTAATCCACTCAGTCCCATGCCTCCTTCGGGGCCCCCAACTGGCTGTCTTGAGTCCCCTATCTCTGCCCACACCCTCCTACAGTGTTAGCACCTTTGCGAGAGGTGGCTGGGGTGGAGGGGGTAGTCAGAGTACATGTCCCTTTTTCATTGGCCAATCTTTCCAAAATTGAGAAGCGTTTAGGTGATTTCTCAGCTAATCCTACCATATACATAAAGGAATTTAGATACCTTTGTCAGGCCTATGACTTAACTTGGCAGGACCTCCAGGTTATCCTAACCTCTACCCTAAACTGACTGAGGTTCTAACCCAATATACCTGGTTAGATCTGGCCTCCCCCACAGGGGCCACCATTTTGGCATCTTATGTCATTTCTCAATCAGCTCCTGACATTCGTAAAAAACTTCAAAAGGTAGAGGATGGTCCTCAGACACCAATACAAGACCTAGTTAAATTAGCCTTTAAGGTCTATAACTCCAGAGAGGAGACGGCAAGCTTGCCTTGAACAGAAGGTTCAGCTCCTAGCAGCGGCTTTACAGCCCAGTCGTAACCCCAGGCCAGAGAGCACACACCCCACAGACTCCAAGGCTGCAAAAAGAGCCTGCTATAAGTGTGGCAAGGCAGGACACTATGCCAACAGGTGTCCGCAAGGTCCCCGAGCCCCAACGCAGCCTTGCTATAAGTGCAAGGCATCAGGACATTAGGCCAGTGAATGTCCTAACCCTCGTCCACCAGCAACCCCCCTGCCCTGCTTGCCAGCAGGGAGGAAACTGGAAGTCTGATTGCCCCACTCTGAGAACAGGTGCCGCGCCTCCACGTGACCCCCTTTCCCAGGATCCTGGGAGCTCCTTCCAGCTTCTACATCTGGACGATGACAACTGAAGGTGCCGAGACTCGGGAACCCCCATCACTCTCGCCGAGCCGTGGTTAACTCTCCTGGTAGCGGGTAAGACAATTAATTTTTTAATCAACAGCGAGGCTACCTATTCTGTTTTGCCGTCCTTCTCTGGACCTAGCCTTCCATCCAATATCCCTGTAGTAGGAGTAAGTGGAAAGCCATCCACTCCACGAAAAACTCCACTCCTTAATTGCTGCCTGGCCAACAACTACTTTGCGCAGTCATTCCTCATTCCCAACTAAAAAGAGCCCCTACTGAAAGCAATCAGTGGAAATCAGTTTGGCTTTCCCCCACTCGCCTCAAACTTACTAAATTTTCTTAACTATCTTATACTCCCCAACCTTGCCAGGACCATCCTTCTGGGTTTTGCCCATATTCCAACAAATGCTTCCATTCCTCATTCCTATACTAATACTGTGCCTTATTTTATTCTTCATCCGTACCTCCAAATACCAACCATAGGCCCCGACCTTAACGAAACCCCTTAACAGCAGGAAGTAGCCAGACAGACCACAGCGCCCCTTTATCACTATTATCAATAAAAGGTTGGACTGTTTGGAAGAACGGAGGCAAGATGGTACACTTCCGGGTTCTTCATCCCCCCCTCCCAACTCTTCCCGTGCACGCAAAAATGCAACCGGCGACCCGGGAAGGTGCAGATCAACTGGGCATGCGCCAGGTGATGTCAATCCGAAGAGACCAAGATTTACCTGGTTGCACCTGCGGAATGCCCCGGACACGCCTGTGCCCCGCCTATTGCCCTCCCACCCCTAGAAAAGCCACTTTTGGCCAGTGAGCCACTCGGCCTTCTCACAGCCCCACTCCTGTCAGGATGTCGCGACTGTGGGAAGTCCGTCCGAGAGCCCCACCGGGGGACTCTGCCGGCCTCCTTTGCCGGAGGCCAACAGACTTCTCCCCCACACCTTAGGTGACCAAAAATAAACTTGCACTTTTGCTCCTACACTTGCCTACCCGCTGGTTCTTTTGTGCTCTCTCGGCTGGTCTTAGAAAAACAAATCACTTATCATTTCTATATGTTGGGATCATCAAGTCCTCTCGTCCAGCTATATTGTATATTTGAAATATACAATACATTGTTTTAAACTACAGTCACCTTACTCTGTTATATTAGAACTTATTTCTTCTAACTCTATATTTGTACCCAATTACCAGCCTTTCTTCATCTCCCCTACTGCCCCTACCTCATCTCAATTCACATCCTTCCCAGCCTCTGGTAACTATCGTTTTACTCGCTACCTCCATGAGATTAAACTTAGTGAGGAAGGCATTTTAAAAGCTGACATAGGCCAAAAGCGAGGCCTCTTACACCAAGCAATTAGCCAAGTCGTGAATGCAAAAATAGTTGTTGAAGAAAATTAAAAGTGCTACTCCAGTGAACCCACAAATTATAAGAAAGTGAAACATTGTTTTATTTCTGGTAGAGAGAAAGTTTTAGTGGTCTGGATGAAAGATCAAAGCAGCCACAACATTTCCTTCAACCCAAATCTAATCCAGAAGAAGATCCTAATCACTTCAATTCTATCAAGGCTGAAAGAGGTAAGGAAGCTTCCGAAGAAAAGCTTAAGCCTAGCAGAAGTTCATTCATGAAGCTTAAGGAAAGAAGCCATCTCCACAACATAAAAGTGCAAGGTGAAGCAGTGAATGCTGGTGTAGAAGCTTCAGCAAGTTACCCAGAAGATCTAGCTAAAATAATTGATGAAGGTGGCTACAATAAATAACAGATTTTCAATGCAGATGAAACAGCTTTAAATTGAAAGAAGACACCATCTAAAATTTTCATAGTTAGAGACAAGTCACTGCCTGGTTTCAAAGCTTCAAAAGACAGGTTGACCCTACTTTTAGGTGCTAACTTTAAGTTGAAGCCAATTCCCATGCATCATTCCAAAAATCCTACAACCCATAAGAATTACGCTAAATCCACTCTCCCTGAAAAATAAAGCCTAGATGAGAGCAATTCTGTTTATAGTATAGTTTACTGGATATTTTAAGCCCACTATGGAGACCTACAACTCAGAAAAAAAAGATTCCTTACAAAATGTTACTGTTTATTGACAATGCACCTGGTGATCCAAGAGCTCTGATGGAGATATGCAAGGAGATTAATGTTTCCATCCCTGCTAACACAATATACATTCTGTAACCCACAGATCAAGGAGCAATTTGAAGGCTTATTGTTAAGAAACACACTTTGAAAGCCTGTAGCTGCCATAGATAATTATTCCCTTGGTGGATCTGGGCAAAGCAAATCCAAAACCTTCTGGAAAGGATCCACCATTTTAGAGGCCATTAATAAAATGTGTGATTCATGGGAGGAGGTCAAAATAGTAACATTAACAGGAGTTTGGACAAAGTTGATTCCAACTTTCATGGATGACTTTCAACAGTCCAATATTTCTACGGAGAAAGTAACTGCAGGCATGATACAAATAGCAAGAGAACTAGAATTAGATGTGGAGCCTGAAGATGTCACTGAATTGCTGTAATCTCATTATAAAACTTGAACAGATAAAGTAGTCACGTCTTATGAATGGGCAAAGGAAGTATTTTCTTGAGATGCAGTCTACTCCTGATAATTCTGTGAACATTATTGAAATGACAACAAATGGTTTAGAATATTCCAAAATCTTAGTTGATAAAGCAGCAGCAAGGTTTGAGAGGATTGACTCCAATTTTGAAAAAAAAAAAAAGTGCTATGGGTAAAGTGCCATCAAACAATATCATATGCTACAGAGAAATCGTTCATGAAAGGAAAAGTCCACCAATGTAGCAAACTTCATAGTTGTCTTCTTTTTAAAAATTGCTACAGCTACCCCAAACTTCAGCAACCACCACTCTGATCAGTCAGCAGCCATCAACATTGAGGCAAGACCCTCCATTAGCAAAAAAGATTATGACTCTCTAAAGGTTCAGATGAATGCTAGCATTTTTCAGCAATAAAACATTTTAAATTAATGTGTGTATATTGCTTTTTAGATATAATGATATTGAATGCTTAACAGACTACAGTATAATGTACACATAATTTTTATTTGCACTGAGAAACCAAAAGAAAACTCGTGTGACTTGTTTTATTGTGATATTTGCTTTATTGCAGTGATCTGGAACTGAATCCACAAGAGCTCAGAGATATGCCTGAATATAATCTTAAACCTTAAAGTAATTCCAGAAATATGGATATTTGGAATGGTAGCATTTCATCCTAAGCCTAACTTGGTCTTCATCTAATATCCCATGTATCAAATTATAAAGCTTAATTGGTAGAGTCTGCACTTTCAATAAGGAATATTAAACTCAATAGCATCTTCTGGTATTAACTCACATCCCCATTATCAGTAGGAACCATGAGTTTCCAGAACTGGTGATGTCTGTTAATGGTGCTTTCAATGAAAGCAACAGAGGATGCTACTCAAAATAGCTCTAAACTTGAGACAATGTATAACTTTGCATATCCAGAGGATTTTATCATTGACCCAGGAAATATTCAACTTTTCTTTCTAATTCCTCAACTTTGCCCTCAGGCTTATCTCTTCCACCTAATTGCAAGTGGCTGTAGCAGCTCCAAATATTGCAGTCTCACCCCTCAAAAAGACTACAAAACTCCGTATCTTTCCCTTGTCCCTCTTATTAAGTAATGACAGTTTTTCCAAGTGCCTCCCAGCAGGCTTTCCTTTGTGTCTCATCAGCTGAGTTACATCATGTGACCATTTCCATTTCTATTACTGGAAAGATAAATAACTGGTTTAAACTAACCAATATTTACCCTCCTATGGTGAGAGAAGCCAGACTTAAAGCAAATGGTCTCCCATTACTTCAACAACTCACAATTCTGTGTGTACATGGAAGAAGCAGAAATAGGGGAGAGCAATGTCTATCACAAGTACCTAAAAAATAAATGTATTGGGTGCACAATTACAAAAAGAAACAAAAATTCAAAAAAAGAAAATGTGAGTTTAAAATAATCTCAGAGGAAAATTAAAATAAAATACAAATTACTTTAAAATTGTCAATAAACAAATATATTGCATTTTATATTGTCACTGGAAATTATGTTAAGAGAAAACTGGTGCAGCTAAAAAGAAAATTTTTTTTGAAAAAATGTCTTACAACAGCTAAATTAGGAGAAATGAGAGCTTTATAAATTATCACAATTTAGTTAATATTCTTCTATCCTGCCCATTAAAATGGGCCTCCAATTGACATTCAAACAACATGCTTAATTGGATTCACAGATTAAAGCTTTCTATTACAGTTAATTTAACTACTTTCCACATAGATTATATATATATATGCACACATATGCATGTATATATATATATGTGTGTATATATACACTTTTATTAAGAACTGATCCTGGTTCTATAGAAGGAGAGAAGTAGAATCCAATCTAGATTGATTTTGTTTATTAAAAAAATTTCTTACAAGATGTCTTTTATACACACACCTGTGAAATATTTATCTCTCTGTAAATGAATGTGTTGGCACTCTGCCCCACACAATTTTATATATTTTAAAACTAAAATGTCTTCCTAATTTTTTTCAATAGGTAAAACGTTTCCATGCTATAACAACAACAAAAAAAATTGTCAGGGGTATAATTGTGCTTCTCCATGCCCCCTCCTAAAGCCTATATTTTGGGAGCAGAAATTTAAAAAATGAGTGCCTCCTTTCAGACGTCAGAGCAAAAGCCAGACATCTCAGAGAGCAACTCCCCACAAGGGTGAGGATGTGGTTCGCTGTGTGTACAGGGCATCAAAGCAATCTCTGTGCTGTTTGCTTTCTTCTCAAACCCTGCCTCTCTCTGCTCCTCAATCTAGATACTCATGTCCTGCAGAATTAGAACACACTCTGCTTTCCAGCAGTCTCTCTACTATCACATATGGGCACACTCTCATGTGTGCTTAAAACTTTTAAGCCTGGTGTACATTTTCTATGGACTCAGGCTGCCTTCCACAGACTTGATAGCTACCTAAGTGTCAGGACTAAGAAGATACACATAACCATGGTATGATTTTAAACAAGAATGATCCAAGCCCGCTTTCATTATTATTTAATAAGCATTTATTGTCTGCCAGGAACTATGGATAACGATATTAAGAACAGGTGTTCTTAATTAGCCAGGCATGATGGCATGTGCCTGTAATCCCAGCTACGCAGGAGGTTGCGGTGGGAGAATTGCTTGAACCTGGAGGCGGAGGTGGCAATGAGCGGAGATGGTGCCACTGCACTCTAGCTTGGGCAACTCCATCTCAAAATAAATAAATAAGTAAGTAAATAAATAAAGTGGTCTTTATACTCAAGGAGTATTTGGCTAGAGAGAGAGAAAATGATAAAAATAATTTAAAAATTTAAAAAATTAAATAATTTTACAAATTTAAAAAATTTTTAAATAAAATAATAAAAATAAAAGTGATTTTTTAAAAAGCACAGGAAGAGAATGAAGTGTCATGAAAGATGTACAATGTATAAGTAGGCCACCAAAGAGGAATTCTTCCTGAAGAGTTCAGAAAAAAAGATTGAGGGATGATATTTGGTTCATAAATAATATAGGTTTACTATATCCCATCATTACAAAATGAATGCACTCTCCTAACAAATGCATAACTCCACATCTGTAAATAATCACCAAATAGACTTACTGCTGGATTTACTCAGTCCTGCTTGGTTTCATAAGTTTGAAATTCACCTACTTTCAAAGCAGTATTTTTAGTCACTAATTTCACAATCTGTTAATAGCTTATCTGAAAGATAATAATGTGCTGCAATTGTTATTAATGAAAAGAGTTTTCTGTCACTATTTGTTGAACAGGGAGAGATGACCCAAACCCAGGTTCAGTACATGCATGAGGTAGTCCACTGAGATCCATAAAAGGCTTTCTTGAAATAGACTTGGAATCTGTACACTTTATCAACAGGCAATGAATTGAAGGGTATGTCGTTTAAAGTCCTATTTACTCTGCAGGCACCTTTTTGGCTCACTGCTAAAAGTACCCATAAAAACTCCTTTTGAGCTAAAATAGTTTAAGTTGTCAACTGCACTAAGGAGGCCGTAATCCATGGATCATGATCCAAACAGATAAAATGAGATCTCAGCCAGTCATATTGAAGCTTAGTAAGATAATTTTGATTGTAGCTTGGTGAACTGATTAATGAACTAGAAAAGAATTTCTTGTGAATTCTTAAAGGGGTTTCTCATACTCTGAAAAGATTGATTCAGTCAATAATTTTCAATATTTACCCCAGCTTCTCATAAATATTTTTTAGCACTCTTCTTACCTAGACTAAAAACTAAACTAGTTCTTCCAGGCACCCAAAGCCACAAACCTTCAGCTGTAGAAGGTCCAATTCACTCATTCATTACCAGGCGCACATATAATGTGGTTAATCCTTCCTAATTGAAGGTTTTTACTGCTTTTGCTTTTTCTGCAAACTTCCATGGACTCATCAGCATGGTCCTGAATGAAATGTGTTTCTCCACATTGATATGTCTCTTTCATACTTGTGATAGGCAACAAGTGGCAAATAATTTACAAAACGCCAAGAGATCTGTTGCCTAGTAAACAATGCCTGGGACTTTGACTTATTCATTTCCTAGTGTTGGGAATGTAGATTTGAGAAGTAATTACCCACAAAAGAATTCTGCTTCAATTGAGAGAGTTCCAGTAATACCTGAATAAGTCACAAGTGACCACATCAATATAGAGCTCAATGGGTTATTTAAGAAATGGTACACTTGAGAGGTCGGGCGCGGTGGCTCACGCCTGTAATCCCAGCACTTGGGGAGACAGAGGCGGGCGGATCACAAGGTCAGGACATCGAGACCATCCTGGCCAACACGGTGAAACCCCGTCTCTACTAAAAATACAAAAAAAAAAAAAAAAAAAAAAATACCCGGGCGTGGTGGCGGGCTCCTGTAGTCCCAGCTACTCCGGAGGCTGAGGCAGCAGAATGGCGTGAACCAGGGAGGCGGAGTTTGCAGTGAGCCGAGATCGCGCCACTGCACTCCAGCCTGGGTGACAGAGCGAGATTCCATCTCAAAAAAAAAAAAAAAGAAAAAGAACTCATTGAGAACTGAGGACGTTTCTTAAAGGAGAACTTTGCTCATTTCTAAGCCACCCATCACATAACTAGTATGAGACTCATATGGTGTGCCTGAAGTATAATAGACCTTAGTAAAAAAATGACCTGCAGAACTATTCCAATTAGATCCTGTTGGCCCTTAAATCATTAATTCACTCAGCAAGTTTACATTCATTCAAGATTGGCTACATAATTTTGGGCGGCTGAATTCAAAATGAAAATTCAGGTTCCTTTTTAAAAAAGTATTAAGAAATTCAGCACAATGACATCTGAGCATTAAAGCAAGAGTGTACCCTTCTAAGTGCAGGGTCCTGTGTAATTAATTACACAAGTCCCACTCAGAAACCCAGTCTTATATTCATTACCCATGGTGCATTGTGTTGAATAATGCATGGAACAAAAAGATGAATAAGAAATAGTCAATGGCCAAGCACAGTGGCTCACAGGTGTAATTCCAACACTTTGAGAGGCTGAGGCAGGAGGATCACCTGAGCCCAGGAGTTTGAGACCATCCTGGGCAACATGGGGAGATCCCATTTCTACAAAAGATGAATAAGTTATCTTTATTAACAAAAATAAACATTTAAAAAGTTAAAAATAAATAGGTCTTGTCTCCAAGCAGTTTACAATCTAGGGTCATACCTAAAATCTATAAGTGTTGTTAATTACATTAAAAATATTCATTACACAGGTTAGAAGAAGAAATGAAGGAGTATATCCACTTTGGCTACCTGGGAAGTGTATTCACTCTATGGGCAATTCCCTCTCTCACACTATGTAATGCACACACTTGTGTTTTTTTATAAACTTCTTCAGTGCATTTGAAAAAGCTGTTCTTTATGACTGAACTGATTTCCATCGAATCTTTGCTTGGCTAATCCTGCTCATGCTTCAGGTCTCACAGTTTTACCAACTGAAAGATTAAATTAGATCGCCGGTTTCACTCTCACAGCTCTCCAGATCTTGCCTTCCAAGTGTCTATCATAAGTTTTTAGTTTTATATTTAAGTTGATGTTTTTTGTTTTTTGTTTTATTTTGTTTTCAGACAGAGCCTCGCTCTGTTGCCCAGGCTGTAGTGCAGTGGCGTGATCTCAGTTCACTGCAGCCTCCGCCTCCTGGGTTCAAGTGATTCTCCTGCCTCAGCCTCCTGAGTAGCTGGGATTACCGGAGCGTGCCACCACCCCAGCTAATGTTTTGTAGTTTTAGTACAGATGGGGTTTCACCGTGTTAGCCAGGATGGTCTTGATCTCCTGACCTCGTAATCCACCTCGGCCTCCCAAAGTGCTGGAATTACAGGCATGAGCCACCATGCCCGGCCGGTGTTTTGTTTTCATTTACTAAAAACTCCATGAATGCAGGGAAGCATCCTTCATTGTTGTTCACTGGCATCTCCCCACTTCCTATTTTATGACTAGGCCCAGGGTGGCACTTAATAGGTACTTGTTAAATAAATATCTTTAAATGAAAATCCTAACGGAAGTGGACATAAGCAATAAGAAGTTAAAAGGAAGTTAAGTGTAAATAAAAATACTGAACGAACCTATAAGTTATTAGAAAATAGCAAAGAGTCCAATTAGGCTGGAAAGTGGGTTTTGACTTATACTAGGAAATAGAAGGAACTGAAGTGCTTGATGAGGAAGCCATACTGTAGAAGGAATTAAATAGAAGGAATTAAAGTGCTTGATGAAGGAAGCTATATTGTAGAAATACTTGAGACCCTAATTGGAGGTTTATATGTCATTTAGTAAGTAATGAATGGAGACGGTTGTTGTGAGACATTTTTGACCAGGTAACTGTTTAAAAAATATATATGAGAAAATACAAAATTGTATTCTGAACAGAAGTGATTCTAAGCAACTTATGGGCTTGATTGAAGTGCTTTATGGGAGAGATAATTGTCTAGGTAGTATATTTAAAGAAAGTTGAGGCATGAATTTGAATTGAGAGAGAAGATTTGGGGAGGAGATATAGGAACAAAGATGAAGACAAGAAAAATACTTGAAATTTTGTTAATAAAGTGATTTAATTTAATCATCTAACTTGTCAGTTTTGGAGAAAATTAAAAAAAAAAAACCCTTCCCCTTTTTTCTAATCTTCTGTTGAATTAATAAACTATTAACTGCAGTATATTTGCCTAAAACAGGAACTTAAAAGTTGAGAAACATGCTTAAGTTCGGGCTACACTAACCACACGCCAAGTTTCATTTTCAGTCATGTTAGCTAACAGAACTGCAAAGAGAGACTAAATTTTTGATAATGTGTTTTTTGGAGTGATTTTTTAAAAGGATTATACAAACATTACCATTCACTTGAATTCATATTACTTGAAGGCATCTGAGCACATTTTGAAATGAAGTGTTTCAGTAGAAAAAGAAAATCTCACCTCCACCAAAAAGAAAACAATTGGGGATTTAACGAAAAGTTACAAAAATAAAATATGTCCATCCTTGGAAAAGGCTTATTTAAATAAATTATATGTATGAAACAGAAACCAATGAAACAATTTTTTTTTGTATTTAATCAGCATCTAACAGGTTTACTAAATTGCCTTCTAATGTTGATGTAAGGCAAAAGTGCAACCACTACTTCCATTAAAGGGAGACAAAATGCTAGAAGAACGTAGAAAAGAAATTATTTCTGTGCACTCCCTATGATAGGCTGATCATTTCACATCTCGGCATATTGCTAATGAATGTGGCATGTGAAGTTGGACGATAGTAAAAAGATTGCTGAAACTCAACGATTACAGCACATGCTTTAAAACTCAAGGGTTTCTATTGCTGGGTTTGTGACTCAGATGTCATTCCTAATAGGGTTATTTTGTGTTGCTGTTCAGTTTTTAAACTCTTACTACTTAATCTCTGAAGATGAATAACAGTCTACTTCAGATCCTTCATCCATTTTGAGACTTTCTTTCAAACAAACTACACAAATTACAAATCAAACTAATGTATATTAGTAATCATTTATGATTTCAACATGTATCCTATAACTATGCTGAGTGCTGATGATAAAAATAATAAGAAAATATACCTGTCACAAGACACAAGACAAAATTAGCACAAATTTAATTAAGATCTTAATTAGCTTTTACTTGTGATTCTAGCATCAGGCAACATGTTGTTTTATAAAATAGAATGGATGTTTTGATGAGCCAAGCAGAGAAATTTGCCTTGATAAACAGAAAGGGGCTAAGGAAAGCAGAAATGGAACAACAAAATAAAATGGATTGGTTGCTTCAAAGTTAAAGTGAAGGGGACTTCCTTCTCATGCCCACTAAAACTGGCCTGTCTGGGGGTTTGAATATTTTCTCTCTCTCTCTCCTGATTGCTCATAAAGTTAGATAAACAACTGGGTTTCAGCTTGGTAGTGTGGAGCTTTAACGTGAGTAATTCCATTTTGGTTTGGTCTCGTGGGCCTACTACAGGAGCTCATTTCAAACCAATGGCCTCCCATAAATTGTATTTGACAAGCCCCAAAAATAACTTTTAGTGCTTTATCCTCTGCTTTGATAATTTTTCAGAAGAACATTGAATGCATGAACCTAACTATGTAAAGCAGCAGTGATACAAAAATATTTTTTTTCTCATGCCAAGCATATTATGGACACTATTCCTGAGGTTTGAAAAAAAGAAATATATGTGCCACAGGTAATGTAAACAATATTCCTAGATATTGTTTGTTATCTCTTGGTGGAAAAAAAAATTGGCTTTGCTGCAAGCTGATTAGGAGATGAAGAACAAATATTCTTTTGCAAAGAAATTCTGTTTATCTATCATAGTAATTGCATTATATTCACTTCTTTTTGTATTAAACTTTTCTTCCTTATATTAAAAAATCTATTTGCAAAATGTTCCTAACTTTTCCCTTGCTTTCACATAAATAATTGAAACACAGAAGGCGTATGGTCTGATTGACTTTAGGAAAAATGTCTACCCTTAGATAAATGAGAAAATTCGTTGAAACGGCTCCTCACATTGAGTAGGTTGAGTACGCAGTCAACAAACACATTTTAGCTAGTGCTAGCATCAGTGAGGGCACCATCAAGCTTTGGACAAGGTAACACAATTTAGATTCTGACTGCCTGGCCCACAGTTTCCCATGTCTCGAAGAAGCAAACAGGACTTTCAATCAGTAATGTTAACAGCTTCCTTGACTTGGGAAAAAAAAAAAAAAAAAAACTGTGGAAGAGAATATCAAGTGAAACAAAGCAACATTTATAAATGTGAATCTAAAGAAAATTTTGCTCTGTTTTATTTCCTATTGTTTTACAAGCATATTTGCTTTATGCACTGTTTAAATCTCTGTTACCTTAAGAACTTGGTTTTGAGGTTTTCTGTTTTGGTTGGTTGGTTTTGATTGTCTTGCTTGAGTTTTTGTTTTTATTTTTTAATCTGTAAAATGAGTCACAGCTTCCTGACAAAAAAGAAGGAAAGACTAAAGTGTTAATATTTAAAAAGAACACTCAAGGTAAGTACTCTTCTTACCTCCCTATAAGTCTTATGGGTATTGTAAACAGCAAATGGATTAAGAAGACGACTAGAAAGGCATAAAGATATGCTTTGTATGTGATTTTATGAGATTATTGCAAAAATGAACCCTCCATACACAGGCTAATCAGAGACATTATAGGGTTGCTGAAAATGCTCAGAAGAAAGCAATGATGTCACATGGTGCAGTAAACAAATGCTGGACTTGTGGAGGTTTGGGGGTTGGGTTATTGTCAAGAAAGTAGGGTGCTTGCTGGCATTGATGTAACTGTAATTATTTATAATAGAGCTTCTCAAAAATTAGCTAGTATTCCTGGATGATAAAACATAGACTGTTGGGCCCTATGTACAAAGTTTCTGATTCACTAGGTATGGGGTCAGGTCCTAGAATTTCTAATATGTCTCTAAGTGATGCTGGTGTTTCTCTAAGTGATGCTGGTGTTTCTCTAAGTGATGCTGGTGTTTCTCTAAGTGATGCTGGTATTCCTGATGAGACTGCTCAAAGAGGAGTTTAAACTGAATCAAAAGCAGATAAAGAATGTAAATATGAGAAGCTGTCACACTAGAATGTAGTGAAGCTTTGACGAGAGAAGTATGCTCTGCCTAAAGTATTCAAGTTGAAAATAAAATAATACTAACAACAATTATAATAAATGCAGTTTTAAAGAAAATTAAAGGATATGAGCCTGATTCATCCTGTCTGCTTCTTGAATTTCCAGAGTTTTTAGGGTCCTCCTCTAAATTTTTATATATTCCAAGTACAAACTTGATTATGATTTATTGAATTTGGTCTCTATATTTTCATAGTGGAAAACTGAGGCTCATGAAGAAAATTAGAAAATGTAATGAGAAAGCCACAATAAAAAATCTCAAAAAGAGGGACTTTTCAGAAATAATTACAGATACCTAGGAATTTAAGAGGTAGGCTGCCACTTGCTGCAGGAAGCTCAGGAGAAACTGATAAAAGTCCTGGACAACAAGTAGTAATGGCTTGTTGTAAAAAGTATCCAAGGGCTGGCACTTAAGGGAAAGAAAACCAACATTTATTGGAGTTCTATGATACGCTGTAATTTCTTCTAGGCATCCTTTGAATGTTTTTCTCAATTATCCTCACAATTATTCTATAAGATGGTATTGTTAGTACATTTTTACAGAAAAGGAATCTAAAACTCAGAAACATTTAGAAGCTTGCCTGATGTCACATATCTAGTAAATGTGAGATCTGGGAGCTGAACAGAGGCCTTTCTCCAATGACCATTTGGTTTTTGTTATATCACTGGCTTTTGCTCAGCCGCAAAATTGAGAACATGAGAGGACCGTCTCTACATGAAACCCTTCCCTAAGTCTACTTTTCAATCTGAAAAAAATTAACAAATTATTTTCAGATAGTCAAATAACAGAGACATTATCATCCTGGAAGACAAACAGTACTTTTAATTATTTTATTAAAATACTCCGAAGAAAGGAGAGTAAAATGCAAAGAGCATAAGTTTTAGCTGCCAACTAAGCTAAATTTAAAATCATGGTTTCATTACTTCTTGTCATTCTGCTTTTCCCAGTAACATACGAGGGTGAGGTAAATTATATCTAAGTAATATGAGAATAAACAGACCTATATGACCCAACTTAAATTTAAATGATATAAATAAAATGTTCAAGCATAATTCCTGCCATATTACAGATGTTATAGAAATATTATTTCCTTCAACCTTTGTCTAAGTTAATACGACAAGCCAAAACACTCAGAAAATGCTCTTACTACTTGTTAGCAACTTACTTTTGTTTTTCTCAGCAGTCCCTTATCTGAACTCTTTTACTTTTGTTTCCTGTTCCATTGGTCTCTTCCGCTTTGCAATGCTTCTAATGCTTCTGATCTTTTACTGAGCAAAAATGCCTTTGTCTCATACTGTCTTATAAAAGACATACTAGCCCAGATCCTAACTTTCTCTAAAGAAAAGATGCTACTGAATGCAATGTTTAAGTAGCCTGAGATTGCACATGCATCATCATATTTCATACTTTCATATTTTTATTTATATTTCTTTGCAATTAGTTTTAGTCTTTCCTGTGTATAAAAATAAATATGCTCATTGTAGAAAATACTAAAAATGCACAATTTTTTTAAAGTCCTCCAAAATTCTGCAACTCAGAAAAACTTCTACATTTTTAGTATTCTTTTTTTTTTTTGCAGGCTTCCTTTCACCAGCTTCCTTTCACTGTGTGTGTGTGTGAGTGTGTGTATGTGTGTGTGATCATAATTGGATTCTAAATGGGTTATTTCATTTGAAAAATATCATATTATTTTTCTTTTGTCATTAGAAAATAATTTAATAATAGTTGTTAATGCTTGCATAATATTTCATCAGGTAACTATCCCTGCTTTATTTGTTTATAATCTCTCCTGGGAAAAGCGTTGCAATGTAAATATCTGTTTAAATTGCCATTGCTTGAAAAATAGAACTAATGAGAAAAGACACAATTACAATGCATATTCAATCTCATAATTACAGAATTTGTACAGCTGTGGCTTTGGCCACAGAAGAATTAATTAAAATATCAAAAATTCACTATCATTCACTAAGTGACTCATGAATAGTTTTACAAATTTATATTGTATATTGTTTTTATGAAAATGTTCATTGATATTTTGTTATTGTTAGGAAGGAAATAATTTTCTATAAATATTTGTTGAGTAAACAGAAATAGAAAAGACTTTTGATATTCTTATGGTACTAAAAATATTTTCCAAGAAAGGAAATGCCATTTCCTAACATTACACAAAATACATATGATAGATGGATAGAGGTTTATATAGTCATTGAAAGAATATTTCAGATTTTAAATTTTAACTACTTTTTTCATATTCAAATTCCTCTATCAATTCTTGATTCGCAGCTGCTATGTGAATCCAAGCAAATTTTTCATCTAGTGACCCTCTCGGGCAAAATCTTTAAAGACAGTTGAACTAAACAATTCTTATGTCCATTTCAGCCCCAAATCCTACATTTCTGTGTTCTAAAAGGTTAATTAATATGGTTTCTAAATCAAAGCATAATAACATTACACAAGGTACCTTGTTTTTGAGGATGAAAGAGAATATGCTTAAAAAAGTTTTATTAACATTTTTCAGGTATACTGCTATATGTCAACTAAAACTTTGGAAATTAAATTATTATATAAAGTATGATGATTATAAGTATTGATTATGTAGAACATGTGTAGTCACAAAGCATGCATCTAAAAAAGATCTTGCTTAGTTAAAAGCAATCTTGTTTTTAGAGCACTATTAGTTTTGATAAGATAAACCATTTGTGTAAGGCACAATGAAAGGAAAAATTCTTTTATCTTATCAAATAGAAGGTTACATAGGAAAGGATGCATTCTCCAGAATTTTGATAGTTTAAAATATTTAATACTGTAAGAGTTCTTAGTGGATCAGTAAAAACATACCATGAAAAGTTATTTTTGAGGGGTACTTAAGCAGTTACAGTGTTATCATATGAAGGCAAATTATAATGTTCCTTCTTACTAACCGGGCTTCTGTGTACTTTTTGATCTTTTGCCTAAATGCATTTCATATTCCTTGGTTATATCTAAAGAAAGCCAATACATTTAGTCCAAACATAGGAGAAAAGTAATCGGGGCTTTCATTGGAATCCAGTAGATGAATATATTATTTGCTGATAACCTTTGTTACGTGTACACAGCTGGATCTGGAGGTGTGGTCAACGTGGTAATAGAGATCACCAGAGGATACTTCAGACACCACTATGACTGGTATAGCTTTCTGCTCTTCACTCCTGTTTCAAAGGTTGCTCTGACGTTTTCAAGAAATGTGTAGAAATATGTTTGAGGCTCAGCGTGCTTCTCTTATTTTGCTAATAAAGAGTCTCTGGCATTAGCCAGACTTCTTGGAATAGTAATCTTTTTTAATAGCAAGCTAACATATCTTCTAACAAAAAACCTTCCCTTCCCACTTTTTTTAACCAGTTTGCTGAGTTCCATGTCAGTATTCATTTATTTCTTCATAAGAGCCTAAAATGCCTTGCATTTTGGCAAAGTAAATTTATTTTATTTTTTAGCTTTTAAATTATTTAAAACAAAAATGTCGACTACTTGAACTTTCATTTTTATATCAACCAATATTTCCTGGTCTCCTTTTCAAACAAGCTAACTTTTCTGAAGATTTTTAAGAGGCCACCTGATTTCAGGAGTAAAAATAAGTAAATGAGAAGAAAATATTTACCATTTTCAACTACATCTGTGGCAAATAATCAAAATGTGCATATACCCAAACTACAAAGTATCTCTAGTTAAAATATAAGCTGTTTAACATTATCTTTAATGTTAGCAACCTCACAAATGCCTTCTCTACAAGTCAGGGCCTCACAGAAAGCCATAAAAGGAGAGGAATATAATTTCGCTTGCTGGCACTTACTGAAAAGCTAAAATAGAATAGTAACAGAAATCATATTTGCCAGCCCTAACCGAAGGAGTTGTGAAACATCTAAGAAGATTGTAAGTTATTATAAAAATGTTGTAATTACCATGCTATTAACTATGCCTTATAGGAGCTGAAACTTTTGTTTAACCAAAAATTATTTCAAGAACAGGCAGCTAATTACTTACATTTAGAAAATATATTGCATACAAAGATACAGAGCATTTTAAAATGTAGCTTTAAGTTGAAATGCAATAGTCCATTTTTTTACTCCCTAATAAGAACTAGGATTTTTGAAATGATATTTTCAAGTATAGTGATAATATCTTTGAAATAATTCACTTCTTTTTCCAGTTGTTGGACTCAAAAGATTTTTTAAAACTGTGTCATTTATTTCATAAATCGTGAATTCTTTAAAGCCAACCTGAGTGTGTGAAAGTTAAAGCACATCTGCAGTAAGAAATTACGTGATTCTTACAATGAGTTATTGCTCTTTTTAAAAGTGATTCATTGGCTATGGCTTGGGTAGTTTAACCCTTTGAAGTATGCATATCTGTGTATTCAGATTACACATGTTTTGAAAAATTCATAAGTTTTGAATTACCGGTATGTATGTGGAATTGTGAGGTCAATACAGAAAGTTTGGATGAAATACCACTTTGGCAGAATCCTAAAGATTAGTGTCAGCTATGGAATCTTTTTGCTGATGTAGTAATGTACACGTCAGTTCACCTTAAACAATGACTCTCTATCTTAACTACTGCATTATGTCATTACATACTGTATTTATGGCTTTTTCAGGTATAACTGTGAAAGCTTTATTAAATGATTTACATGTCTTTTCTAATTACGATTTTCAATTTATGTCATATCCAAGGGAACATAACAAGAAACTAAATCAATTTATTTCTCTGTGTTTCTTGTTTAATAAAAAGAAAACTAAACTTTTCTGATTTTTTTCTGAAATTGCTTTTTCATGCTTTTTAAGAACAAATTTATCTTTAAATTTAAATTCAAATATGAAACCCTTTGCCAAGATACATGTTTAGCATTTTTTTTTTTACCTTCAGAGAACTTTGTTCCCGGTAAGAATAATTTATCCTGGTCCCAAAACAGTTTTAAACTGGAAAAAGAAGTCACTTTTAAGAAACCAAAATGGCCATTTTTGTCTTAAATGGATCTACCAATGCCTTCTTTCTCCTTTTCTCCACTATTCTCACTCACACACACTTCAACAAGTCTACCCATACCCTATTTTCCACACTGTTTCTTCCCTGGAGTAAGTCCTTTTCAGGCTACTTCGTGGTTTGTCCACAGCCTAGGCAATGCAAATATCACCCAAATGAGTCCCTGAGATCCATGTTAATAGAAGCTATACAATGTAGTGATAAGAACCAGTTGGCTTCTCTGTCTCCAAATACCCACCTAATACATGTTTGCAGATTAGATTTATAATAGATGAATTTCCATACAGTTCTGTGCTCTGTAGGGAAATGTAGTTGCTTTAGAGTCAGAACGGCAAAATGTGGCTCCTCTGAACTTAGAAGAGAAAATTCTGACCCCTCCTCCTTCCCCATTTTAATGGTTTGACTAACCATAGACAAACACCGTTAGCATATTTGGGGAAGTAAGTTGTTATTTTATCGGTTTGAGGACTTCTCTAAACTTATCTTTTATATGCTCTCCAGCCCTGGGCTGTGATGTTTTCTGGTTGTCTTCAAACATCTGAAAAGGCAAAAGCTCTTGCTCTCAGTTCTTATTAACTTCTTGTCACAACAGGAATAGTCTGTTAATCTCATTGGCCTATAAACTTATTTTTTTCTTTCCTTGGTTTTCTCCCCAAAACATTCCCCAACTTAATTTACTGCTTGGAACTTCTATATTGAAGACCACCCATTTCCTTATCTATTTCCCTGCTCATTCTTCACTGTATCTGTGGATACATCTGATGCTCTTTATTCTTAAAAGGATGGGAAAATAAGAAATAGGAAGAAACTGAGGGGTTGTTTTAAATCTCAACCAATAGAATTATTAACATTACACCCAGCTATATAAATCTATACACTCAAGTGCTCAAGAAATTTCATTTTCTTTTACTATCACAATTTTAAAAGTTTAATTCTAACTCTGAGACATCTTCCCATTGGGATGACAGGAAATTCAATCCCAGGCACTCTCAGTTCTCCCCATCTTCTCTCCCTCCCCTTCCCCCAGGCCCAGAGTTGTTAAGGAATAGATGTCAAATGGTGATGTGGAAACAGTAAAAGGTGGAAACAGTAAAAGGTGGCACCTTTTCAAGAATGTGCCCTTCCTCTACATAGGTCCATCTGATTGCTGATCTTGCTTTGACAGATCTTCTGTATTTTCAACAGAAGGCATAAATGTTAATTTGTATGTGAATTCTTTCACATTGTAAATATTTATTTAAATGATGCCATTTAAAAATATATAGTTTTAAGCCAATTCAGCCCATTGGCCACCATTTTACAACTTCTATCTTGGACATGGTAAGTGCCATAAGTGCGCTTGCTATCAGGCTGCTTCAGCCTTTGTTCCCTGCATGAAGACAAGGGTCAGCCTGGCTATCTGTCTGATAACTTTTCAGAGCCCAGGGGCTCAGGGGAGATGCTCACTTAGATAGCTTCTACCCTAACATTTGGTGATTATCATTTATTACAGAGTACTTTGTGCTTCAGGAGTTCTATAGTTCTAAAAGGTTGTTTGCACAAGCACAACAATAAAAAATTAATTACACCAAACAGTAGGCATTGCATGGTTCTTATCAGGTGAAACTAGAGGAAGTATTTGGCATGTTGCTTTATTCTTTGCAGAGATTCCATAATTCCAACACTATGAGGAATATATTGGTAAAAGGAGAGATGCTGGTGTCTGGCCCCCTAATACATGATGGGCTTCAAAAGTCCAGGCATGAGCAAATAGAAGATGTGTGAATCTGGACATGGATAAGGGAAAGAATGGAAAATAAAATTCCAAGAGATGATATAGAGTAAACTGGATAGGATTTGGTATCAAAAATATAGAGAGTGATTCGAGGAGGGCATAGTAGACACAGATGAGCTACAGTTTAAGGACTCTATGGGTAAGAGGATGAATTTTTCCCTTCAACAAAATATTGACTAATGAAAAATTAGTTTCAGATTATCTATAATCAGTTCTATTTTCGACAAATCAGATCATGACACTCCACATCTGAAAAGTTTCCATTGGCTCTCTGATATAAACAGGACATATTTTAGCCTCTTCTACTTGGTCTAAAAAGTCCTTTAACATACAACCTCAAACTGCCTCTCTAGTCCTTACATAGCACCCTGGATACTCAATATTCTACATCTGCTCAAACACACTATTTTTTTCTTTGCTGTTTCTAAAACATGCCAGGCAAATGTCACAAGTATGTTGTATTCGCTGTTAAATTGGCAGAATAAGTTTATTCAAATCAGTTTGTGCCTAAACCAGCTCTCATTTTAGCTCTTGTCTATCTTTCCCCTACCCAAATCCTTTGAAAACAACTTGAGATTGTGTACAGAATTATGGTCATTCAATAGGTTTTTACTTTCTTAAGACTGATTACTTCAGTGAAAATAAAAATTCTCTACCATTCTTACTAGTTAAGCCACTTTGAACAAGTGACTGAACTGTTTTTCTTTTTTTTTTTTTTATTTTGGGGTGCTAATAGTGAACATTAAATAAGACCATGTTTGTACATTAGATAGTTAAAAAATGTTAGATTCCAATTAACTGGTCAACAATTTGGCCAAAAGGAAATTTAGGCCACAAAAATACAGGACATGGGAAAGGGGAGTAAAGGGTAGAAGAAAAAAAGAGGAAATATTGACAGTTGTGTCCCTCCAATAAAGTCCCTTTAGATTCTGTTTACTGGTAGACAGTAAATAGGCTCTTCCTAGAAAATTTAAAACATATATTTGTTAATTTATCAAGTGCTAGAAGTATAAATTTACTTAGTAAAATACTATTTCTATTAAAAAATTGGATAGTTTTGTAGATAGCTTATAAAAATACTTGAAAAAAAGAGAAAAAATAAAAAATAAAACAAAATAAAAATACTTGATTCTTATTATCTATTGTGTCAATGAATATTTAAAATAAGTACCATTCCCTGTCAAAATCACACTAATGCCATATTTTTACATAAAGTAAACATTCCTGATGACAGATAGAGGGCAACAAATATGCTTGAGAAAATACTTTGTATTTCATCCGGCCACGGTGGCTCACACCTGTAATCCCAACACTTTAGGAGGTCGAGGCAGGCAGATCATGAGGTCAGGAGATGGAGACCATCCTGGCCAACATGGTGAAACCCCATCTCTACTGAAAACACAAAAATTAGCTGGGTGTGGTGGCACTTGCCTGTAATCCCAGCTACTCGGGAGGTTGAGGCATGAGAATCGCTTGAACTTGAGAGGCGGAGGTTGCAATGAGTCGAGATCATGCCACTGCACTCCAGTTTGGTGACAGAGCAAGACTAGGTCTCAAAAAAAAAAAAAAAAGAAAACAAAAGAAAAGAAAGAAAGAAAGAAAAAAAAATAAGGAAAATACCTTATATTTCTATTCTTCCCAAAAGACATCTCAAAGGTGAACTGTGAATGAAAATCATTTTCTGCAGCAGTGATGTGATCTGGCCCTGTGACCCCATCCAAATCTCATCTCCAATAGTAATCCCCACATGTGGAGGGAAGGACCTGGTGGGAGGTGATTGGCTCATGGGGATGGTCTCCCCCATGCTATTCTCGTGGTAGTGAATGAGTTCTCACAAGATCTGATGGTTTAAAAATGTGGAACTTCTCTCTTTCTCTCTCTCATGCTGCCGTGTAAGACCTGCTTTGCTTCGCCTTTACCTTTTGACATGATTGTAAGTTTCTTGAGGCCTCCAGAGACATGTGGAACTGTGAGCCAGTTAAACTTTTTTTCTTTATAAATTATTCAGTCTCGAGTAGTTTTTTATAGCAGTGTGAAAACGGACTAATACAAGCAGTAAGCTGGATTTTGAGAGAATTGACAGGAAGAAGTTTGCCTGGGATAATGAACACTGTACTTCTGATTCCCTTGGTTGTTTTCAGCTACCATCAATTAGTTACAAGAGTTCAGACAGGTCTTGTTTGTGCCTGTCTTCAGAAAAAAATAAAGAAAAGAAAGGAAGGAAAGAAGGGCAGGAAGGAGGAAGATAGGCTGTATTGCCTTTGGTCTGGAATTTCAGCCACAATTCCAGCCTTGTATTTGCTAACCACCTGTTTCTGGCCCTCTAGTTTAATTCTCCTGCTGTCCTAACCCCTTAGTGCTAGATGCGTCTTTGTTCTCCCATCTCTGACATTGAACTTGGCTAAAATTTGTCATACTCTATTCTCTTTCCCATAAAAGTAGTCTATGTTCATTCCTAGCAAATGACTGTCTTGTGCCAAAGGTCATCACTCCACCTCAACGGAGTCTAGAGAATTAGATTCACAAATCCTCCCTCTTATACCTCTATCACTACTGTGCAACTCCCCATTCTATTCATAAAACTGGCTACTCATAAGAAGAATATCTTTAGGAAATGGTTTGTGGCTGTGGAAAGCTCAGAGATAGCCCTCTGGCTCAAAGGAGGAGTTAATTTAAGTCACTCCAAACAGATTACATATCTGTTTTTTCCCTCTCTGTGTCTTCCCAGTCCATTTTCTATGATTAGAAAATAACGTTTAAAAGTGATTTGTGATTCAGCTCTTGCTGCAAAGTGGGTATTTGTAGTTACAACTACAAATTGGCTTAACCCATTAAAGTCTTTGTGCAAAAAACCTTGGGATGAGAACGTGCTTACACTGACAAACCAGTCAAGATAAAGTTTTTCAAAGGGTCTGTCAGGAGGAAGCATATGGAGTGAAGACTGCAAATGAGTACAGCTAACTTGTCCTTGTCCTTCTCCTGTCTTTCTACTTTTCAGAAAGGTTCAGAGAAAGAAGGTACACAACTTTCACTATAATCCATTCCAGTGATTCTCCTAACATTGCGGCTAGGAAGTTTAGTTCTTTTAAGTGTCCACATCCTTTTTTCCTATAGCCATTTACGTCCATTTACCTTTCTGCTGAATTCAATGGCAGTTGTTCAGTCCTCCAGTGTACCTGTTTCATAGTCTTTGCTAGTGTTTGATGTACTTATTACGTCTAGTTTATATCAACTTGTTCCTTTTTACTCATTTCGTTAGGTACAGTCTCAAAATTTTAATCACTGTTCAGTTTTCAAGATGTTCATTGTAGTGATCTGTATCCTTGTCTGTATCAGTGTAGGATTTAGTTTGCATACATTAACACAGGCTTAGAAAAACAATAAAGACATTTTTCTTTTCTAATGTAATAAGGAATCTGGTAATAGTAATTGCCACTGGTTCATCAGCTCAAAAAATGTTAGGACTTGGCTCCCTCAGGTGCTCTGGATACTTGTGATTATATGGTATCTACACTATCTTCAGTCATCAGTCCAAATTCAAGGCAAGAGAAAGAAGGACAGGGAAAAAGTCAAGAGGCCCTACACCTGGTCAGGGCAGCTGAATCTGCTAGCCCCTTTAAAGGACTTTCCCAGAACTGTATCCAATGACTTCACTTACATTTCTCTGGCCAACTATAATCATAGGGAAGACTAGAAAGTTTCATATATTAGGTAGGCTCCTTGATCGTCATACAAAAATTTTATATTTTGTTAGGAAGGGAAAGGAGAGGAATTAATATTAGGTAAGCAGTTAACAGTCTATATTATAATGTCTTTCTCTTCTACAGTATCTTAAACCCTTATTCATAAGAGAAAAAGCACAAGATTTTAGATTAAGGACCCATGGTGGAATGGTTAACTTTATATGTTAACTTGACTAGGCCACAGTACCCTAATATTTGGCCCAACATTAGCCTAGATGTCATTTTGAGGGTAATGTTTAGATATGATTAACATTTAAATTAGTAGACTGTGAAAGCAGATAAAAATTGTTCATAATGTGTGTAGGTATCATCTAGTCAGTTGAAGGCCTTAATAGCAAAAGACTGAGAAAGGAAGAGAGAATTCTGCCTCCAAACTACCTTCAGACTCAAACTGTAGCATCAGCTCTTTCCTGGATTTTCAGCCTGCTGATCTGCCTTAGATTTCAGACTTCCCAGCCTCCACAATCAATTCCTTAAAATTTCTCTCTCTCTCTCTTTCTCTCTTTGTCTCTCTATATGTTTGCAGAAAACATACACCCACATACATATTCACATTGTTCTGTTTCTCTAGAGAACTTTAATATACTGAGTTTGAGTTTGGGATCCCAGACTAAGTAGTTAGGTAAATGTGGATGGGTACCTGAGATTCAGAATCAGTTGGTATAAACCAGGAATACCAGAAATGTTAAGGCTATGCTCTAAAACCTTGAAAAGATATGAGGATGGTGGATGGGAAGTATGTGGGAGGAATCCTGGGTCTTCTCATTTCATTGCTGTACTCTTGTTTCAACTGCACCTTCATTTCTATTTATTGGGATTTTAAAATTTGAGCTTCCCCATTAAATTCGATTTGAAGAAGTTGATCTGATTAAAATAACACGGCAATTGACTTTTAAGTTTCAGTCTAGTTCTGAAAATTAAGTGTTTTAATTAAATGGATTTAGCTCAAAATATTCTGGGATCTCCAACTGGTAGGGCCAGTTGGGATTTTAAGTGTAGGAGCTGATCCAAAGTAGATGGGATTCCCTAAAGTATTCAATGCCCCAAATGACAGTGTCCTAAGAGGTGTTGCTAACCTGGACTCAGTTAGTATAAATATATGGGGGATTCAGTCTAGTGTGTAAAGAACAACAGTGGGAGTTGTCTGACTGAAGAAAGTTGAAGTTGGTGTGTTGTGGTGTCGTGGGTTGAAGTCATTGTTTAGTTTGGTCTTAGGCTGCACAGGTAATTCTTTGCCCTCATTCTGGAAGTGGAGGAGGTGGTCCTGATATACTCACTCACTCTTAATCAGATTCCCTCAGGAGCAGAGATTATTCTTGACACCCAAGTCTGTTAACACAGTGAGTCTAGCGAGGACAAATAAGATCTGACACTAAGATCACACAGGGCGTTTTTATTTCATAAAACTTTTTGCCCACAAGAGATACTCAATAAAAACATGTTAAATAAATAAATCCACTGTAACACTGTAACTTAAACATTGAGTCTAAAGGTCAGCACACTGTTTAATGTAAAAGTATTATATGTGTTCTTAAGGAGATGTTCTCATTAGATAGGGATTTGTCAAAGTTTCACAGATTATTTCTTCCCGGAAGGAAATTCTTGTTTTTCAAGCTCTAAGAATAGTTCTAGAGAAAGATGTTAAATTAACAAGAAAATCGGTATATGGTGTTTTAGACCATCTTACCATGTAATTTTCTTTTTTATTGGGCTACATGAGAATATCCCTACAAGGAGAAAAAGATCATTTTTATCATCATATTAAGAAATACAATACAAATAGAGTTTACTATTGGAACTAACTCTATAATTGACCCAAATTAGTTCTCTGTGAAATTTGACCAATCGATTTTTTTTCTATCATTCAGTTTATTCTGTAATAGCTTTAGGAGCGCTTATATTGACCAAATGACTATCAAGATGTAGCTTTAATTTTATAACATAAAGTCTGTAGCAGTATAAATGATTAAGAGCTGTTGTTGTTGACACTGTTGTTAGTAGGCTCTAATTCCCGAGAATTCTGAGTACAATTCTGCAACCTTGGACAAGTTATTTGGTTTCTATAAATTTCAACAGTTCCCTCATGTGTTAAATAGAGATAATAATAATAGTACCTATTCCCTGATAGGTACTGATTTTGGAGATTATATGAAAAAGTGCATATAAAATGCTTAGCCAAGTGTCTGACACCTAATGTTTGAAAATTAGATGTTTTAGTCATAATTTTTACATTTTGATGGCTAGATTTAATAGATATAAATTGTTTTTCATTTTCAAATATAAGTGAAATTTTGTTAAGTGGTTAGTGATTACAATCCTTTCCTATGTGCAAAATGTCTTATTCCTACATGAAAAATACTATCTAAACTGTATTATAGTCTTAAACAGCTCTTCTTACTTTGTCTTAGGGAAAATGTTCTCATGAAATGAAAAGTCCTTCTTCAGATCAATAAGTGTAAGATCAGAGAGGCAATGGGTCAGGAAAATCAGTATAAAGGATGAAAAGTGGGGAGGGAGACACTGAGGGACAGAGGAAAGGAGAAAAGACCAAACTGCTATTTGGCTGTGTAAAAAGTTTAGGGCAACTGGCTTCTGGGTAACTGGAACTGAACTCTCAATACTGGGGCTGATTAACAATTGTATCACTACTCTCCCCTCCCCAGAGACTACCCCACTGGGCATCTCTATTATTAGGGCTCTTCAAACTAGTATTCTCAGCGTTATCTCAAGGTGATATTCACATGAGCTACTTTCAAAGTGCCTAAAGTATGATGCAACTTCTGTTATTTACTACTTATAATGTAGGAAATCAAACTCTATAGGATCACAATTAAGGAAGAAATGGGGGCAGTGAGAGTTAGGAAAGACATTAAATTTAGAAACTACCAAAGGGAAAATTTAGCTCAGTGGCCTAAGGATGTTTTGAATTGCTAAATACTGTAGGATGAGGCAACTGTTTTTTAGCCAGAGGCAAAGGGCTTTAAGTGGGCTTGAAAGCAGAGAGACTGCCAACCAGGAGGAGAAGGCAAAAACAGGACTGGCAGATAGAACTGAGGCTAGCTGGTTAAATTAGTGAAGAGGCAGTAGTTCTCGCAAGGAAACTGGCATCGTTGGCATTGATTCAAGTTGAGAAGCAAGCCAGAATCTGAGTTGGAAATCTGAAACTCTCATAGACTTGAAGAGCATTTTCATCAACATCTCTCCTCTATTCTGCTATTATAGGAAGTCTGTCTCTGTTGGTTTGATTATTTAGCTTTCATCACCACCCAAATAGCAATACCAGAATTGCTCACAAATCTATATTTAACTAACATTTTCTGTGTATTTTTTCTCTTTATTCTTATTTGACTATATTCTTCTATCAGTAGTAATGCAAATTTTCAGTTCCTAACTCCAAGTATATAACATTTCTGTTTTTCCATTCTTTCCTTTTTCTTTTCACCTATCCTGGTAGAAACCCTTCTCAGCCAGGAAGAGTGAAATTGCTCAGTAACTGGGAAAGGCAGCTTTCTGCCCAAGTGGGTGTTTTGTTTTGAGATACCCTCAAGCAAGAATTGTGTAACAGATACGAAGAAGTCTCAAGGCAGATCTATTGAATAGTAACATTCAAACCTTCTTCCATGAGGAATTCATATACATACTACTGTTGTTTTCATTTTGAGTAACAGTGTGATGAACTGGAAAGAACAAAAGCTCTTCTGCCGCACAGAGCCAAGATTGAATCCTGACTCTCCTATTTTTGCTCTCATAAACTTGAGCAAATGATTTCACCTCTGGAGTATCAATATTTTCTTCTGTAAAAGTGAGATGCTATCCATTTTGGAGAACCGTTAGCATGCAGTAAGAAATTATAGGGGGAGATACAGCATATGATAAGCACTCAATAAGTTGTCGTTTTCATTATCTTTGTTATTACTAATCATATTTCCCATATTGTCAAGTCATTGTAAAATATTGATAATTTTACATATGTCCTATGAAATTATCATACTTTCCATACTTTGCTAATTAGCAAATATCTTTTATCATTGGATAAAAGGTAGGGCTCTTAAAGCACAGAATTTACAGAATGTATGTGGTGGTGATGCTGATTTTCACTTTCAGAAATCTTGGTGCTCAATTCCTTTCTTTAAAATTCTGATAGTTTAATAAATGCAAAGTAAGACATAATTTTGGCCAGGTGCAGTGGCTCACGCCTATATTCCCAGCACTTTGGGAGGCCGAGGCAGGCGGATCACCTGAGGTCGGGAGCTCAAGACCAGCTTGACCAACATGGAGAAACCCCATCTCTGCTAAAAACACAAAATTAGCCAGGCATGGTGGCACATACCTGTAATCCCAGCTACTTGGGAGGATGAGGCGGGAGAGTCACTTGAACCCGGGAGGCGGAGGTTGTGGTGAGCAGAGATCGTGCCACTGCGCTCCAGCCTGGGCAACAAGAGTGAAACTCCATCAAAAAAAAAAAAAGACATATTTTTGGTCCCCAGGCAAAATTAACCTAGGATGGAATATGGAGAAAACACAGGAAAGAACAATTCAATGGGTGCTGTATATACGAAACAAAGTTAAGAGAAAGTTGGGTAGGTGGTTCAGCAAAGGCTATGATAGCCTTGAAAAGATTTAACATAGAGACATGGGGAACGAAATGAGGAGAAGGAAATTTTGGGTGGAGGAACCAGCATGATAGTAGATGCAAGTCCAGGCAGGGTCTCAAACCTGATATCTCAACACTTTGGGAGGCCAAGGCAGGAGGACTGCTTGAGGCCAGGTGTTCAAGACTAAACTAGGCAATATAGCAAGATCTTATCTCTACAAAAATATTTTAAAATTAGACAAGTGTGGTGGTACTCACCTGTAGTCCTAGCCGCTCAGGAGGCTGAGGTGAGAGCATTGCTCAGAATTCCCAGGAGTCCCTTGAGTGCAGGAGTTCCAGGGTTTAGTGAGCTATGATCACACCACGGCACTCCAGCCTCAGCCATACCACAAGACTGTCCCTAAAACAACAACAACAACAACAACAAAAAGATAGTAGATACAGGATACAAGAATCTGTGGCAATTTTGGTGATAAAACTGTTGCCATGTTGTTGACCAACTCTTTTCAAACTCTTAATGGATCAACCACCTTTCCAAATAAAATGTTATGTAGAACTCTAATGTAAAAGATTTCAAAGTTATAATTAGAATACAGTTACTTTATAGATTCAAGTTTACACAGTTACTCTTATACTGTTCTGTCATAATGACATCTAGACATTTGAATCCCAGGTTAATAAACAGCAATTACAGTCTCAGCATCCACTGTACTTGTAACAAAACTTTGTAAAGCTTCTAATAACTACAGATTATTAGGTTTCCAGATAATTCACTTGAAAAACCACTATGATAGAGGATCTGAGGTACAAACTGACAGATTTGCCCTTAACTCAGTTAAAAATTTGAAGGTTTCTTAGTGTGGGAATGATATAGAATAACACTTTTCTGGAAAGGCTAATTTTATAAAAGGAACAGGATGAACTACATGAAATAAAGATCAGAGGCAAGGAGACCTCATTATTAGCAGGCTGTTGAAATAGTGCAAAAGGGGTTGAACCACAGTGGAGTAAGAATGAGGTATTCATTAGCATTCTAGTTTAAATTAGAGCTTGATTTTAATTTTACAATCTTAATGATACTATAGCTATTATTACTTCTACATTTAACACATATAATTTTGTTGGCTTTAATCACATTTTAATTCTCTGAAAATTAACTGTTACATAAGAAATGGAACTTCTTGTAATTATTCTGAAGGTTGACTTAGAGTTGTATTTGGTTGAAAATGCTAATCTGAAAGAGTATTTTGTTGTTGTTGTTTGTTTGTTTGTTTGTTTTCTTTAGAGTTTTAGTTCTTTAGCTCTTGGCTTAGGTCAATCTTTCCAGCATGAGACACATTGGATGTAAATCACATGCCATTATTTAAATGTATAAAAGTATTAATAACTTGGTTTAAGTAAGTCCTGACCCTTTGTTTTAAATTTCTATTTTCTGTTACAGTCATATAAGACAGGATTGTATTTTTTCTTAAAATCTTTTCTAAAGAGTATGCTTTCATCTGATACTGAAACCAGAGTTTAGAGAGAAAAGTTTATAATAGCTTTGTTGCAAGGCTCTAAAAATCAAAGGCAAGTATTTTGAAGACATAAATAGCTACGTCTAAAGGGTCTATCATACTTTATTTATCAATCATCACCAAGCAAAGTGATATTCCATATAAGTAAAAATTCCAAAATAATGAATGTTTATCGCTTTAGATGCCTTGTTTTTCCATTTCAGTCACTTTGAAAATCTTCTAAAATGCATTCCACACTGCCTTGCTGTTGGAACAACAGTATCATTACAAAATTTTCTTAATACTCTTTTTCAAAATTCAGATTCCTTTCTGGGTACTAGTAGTCATTTTTGCTTCCAAAGCAGGTAATTTCTTCAGATTTCTCATCCATAACCATTAGTCAGCCTTCACAGAACACTGAAACAATAAACATACAAGAAAGGTTCTTACAATTGCATATAAAGTAAAATTCAAAATAAGTGACGATTTTAAAGACCACTTTGTGGCAGCCAGGCACAGTGGCTCACACCTGTAATCCCAATACTTTGGGAGGCCAAGGCTGGTGGATCACTTGAGGTCAGGAGTTGGAGACCTGCCTGGCTAGCATGGCGAAACCCTATCTGTACTAAAAATACAAACAAATTAGCTGGATGTGGTGGCACACACCTGTGGTCCCAGCTACTCAGGAGGCTGAGGCAAAAGAATTGTTAGAACCCAGAATGCAGAAGTTGCAGTGAGCTGAGATCACGCCATTGCACTCTAGCCTGGGCAACAAAGTGAGGCTCTATCTCAAATTAAAAAAAAAAAAAAAAAAAAAGACCACTTTGTGGCAGCCATATAGCAATCAGAGATATTTTACTGGTATCCTTCATATTGTCTCCAAATTATTAAAGTTATTGGATGACTTCTGTTTAGGTGGAACATGATTAATTTTCTGCGACAGTTGATTTTAGGTGATTTATATTAAAAGGCATGATACAGAGGATGTCGGGAAAGTATTCCACTCAATTAAGTAAATTAACCATTGTTTTGAGAGGCATGGTTGCATGGCAAGACATCCACTTCATACTGGATATTATAATAGTTGCTACAAGGAAAGTTTACTTTCTGACCAGACATCTCGGTGCTCCCATTGCATTTTACACCATACCATATCACGGTTCTTGTCTTGTTTTCTTATAGCTACTTTGCTTAAAATCTTTCTGCCCCTTTCAACTAAACAAACAAACAAAAAATCCTAAGGGGAAAGATATGCCTGATTTATAGACACAAAGTAAGTACCCAGTATGCACTTATTTTTTGTTTGTAATTAAAATGTCAGGGTCAGTTTAAAACTAGACAGATGCCAGAAACTGAAAACGAAAATGAAGGATAACTCATAACTCATTCTCTCTGGTTCTAGTCCTTGAGGGAATCTGCTAGATTATACACACACACACACACACACACACACAGAGAGAGAGAGAGAGAGAGAGAGAGAGAGAGAGAGAGAGAGAGAGAAAAGAAAAGAAAAGAAAAAGAAAAAAACACTCCTGCCAACCTCTACATACTATGTCTATATCTCTACATCTCTATCCTAACTTTCTAATCTCCTTTCCAACACTTCCGGGTAATGGTCCTCTGCTCCAGCTACACCAATTATTGAAGGTCTCATTTCACCATGGAAACCATCGTCTGTATTTTCTTTCAAATTATCTGGAGTCAATCCCCAACTCTCAAGTCCTGGAGCAGAGAGAAAAAAACACTGAATATGTTCATCATTTTGATTTTGAAACCAAAAATTTATTAAAAGTGACAAAGAGGTTGAAGGAAATCCCTGTAATGCTTTCTTTCATCGTTTCCCAATGTGTGATCAGTACAAAGCGAGGCCTTCTGTATGGATCCTTTATTATCCTGATGAGAAGTTACTTTTATACCAATTTTTAAGGACAAAAAAACAGAAGTTTAGAGATATTAAGTAGTAAAGTTGTCTCTCAGTATCCGTGGGGGGACTGGTTCCAGGACCTCCAGGGATATTAAAATCCATGCAAACTGAATTACCTTACATAAAATGGTGTAGTATATGGATATAACCTATGCACAGGTTTCCATCTATGCACATATTCCCATGTATCTTAAACAACCTTTGATTACTTATAATACCTAATATAGTACCTGTACATCACTTCACTCTTGTGGGTTCAACGTAGTTCAGTGCATGACAGTTTTAAGTTTTGCTGTTTGATACTTTGTGGAATTTTTTTCCTATATATTTTTCACTCACAGTTGGTTGAATCTATGGATATGAAGCACACAAATACAGAGGGCTAATTGTGTGTCCAGAGACACGAAAGAGAACATTATAGTTACAGGATGACAGCCAGGTTTGCTCAATCTCATGGTGCTGCGTCTTAGAGCAAATAGTATTCTCATGTTTCCTGGTCTCACCTTTCATTGCAAAAGAGTCTCCATTTTCAGAAGCAACCTGGCATTTTCATGAAAGCTACCCTGATGTACTCTGTCCTGCCTAGTTGACAAAACCTTTTTCCTCCAGGTTCTGTAAGCCTGAGAGCATTGACTTGTTAAGTTACAAATAGTTATACAGGGAACCAGATTAATACGCAGCAGCCAGATTCATACACAGCAGCATTTTAGTAATGAACTTGGGAAAAAGTAAAAATTTTCAGGAACATGCTGGAATGTCAGGCACTGTGACCAGATTCTTGGAAGGTATTTGGGGGCAAGGATATTTACTGGAAACCCATCAAAGGCAGAAAAGGCTGCTTTTTGAAATGCATATAATCTAATCTTTTCTAGTGACAGAATGACAATGTATCCAATGTTTGTGGTAGTAGAAGAATTGCTTTATTTAGCAGGAAAGAGGGATATGGATGGTAATGGTTGATGTCTCTGTGTTTAACATGTAGATTGAACAGGAAGGGTGAACTATTAGAAGTAGAAGGCAGATGGAAGGACATGACAATCGAATGAAATGTCAGAAAGAAAATGAATGCACTAGATTTTCTTTTCACAGAGTAACAGTTTCCTTTCCATGACAAGAGACACAGGGACAAGCTTATAGATGACAAAGCAATTTTCTTCAATTTACGGTATTTCTTTAGTGCGGGGCTGTCCAATAGAATATCTGTAATAATGGAACATTTTTATTTCTCAGCTGTCTAATAAAATACCCACTAGCTACATATGGCTATTAAGAACTTGAAATGTAGCAAGTGGTATTAAGGAGCTAATGCTTTTAAATTTTTAATTAATTTAAATTTAAATAGCCTCATATTGGACAGTGAAGCAGGCAAAATAGGCATTGAAGGCATTTCTCCACCTTTCCTGTCAAATTTAATAACATTGAGTTTTGGTTACATTTTATTTTTTTAAGTATTATCAAGAATTTGAAGTTATATTGCTGGTAGTATAAGCTAGCTTACTCAGGTGAGAAGTCTGAAGTAAGTGATATGGAACAACCTTTCAAGCGTTGATCCATAATGTGTGCTATCACAAATAATGTTATTGAAATAAAAGTAATTTCACAAATATGTGTTAATAATATCTGTCCAAATACATAAATGAAAATCATTTATATAAAATAGCATGGGATGTTAACAAGTTAAAGTAAAAATTAGTTAAGATGATGGTTCCCTTTGTGTCATAGAAGAATGCATTATCTGGAAAAAACATCAGCCAGTGACGTGAACCTCCTTCCTTAGTGGTTATATATTGAGAGGAAAGGAGGAACCATAAAAAGAAAGGAGAGAATATAATTCAGGCTTTTCTAACTCAGTTATCCTAGGGCCTAGGCAAAGTGTTAATATGGGATTTATGAATCCATAATAAGTGTGTCCCTCCCTCCCCCAAACTCCCACCCCCACCACTCTAATGTATTCTGGTCTTCTGGTTACACCAGGGGACCATCTGCTCAGTCAATCTGCCCTCAGTACCACCACCACTGCCCCAGTCTGCCTGAGGTAGCCACCTGACTTCTTTCATGTATGTTTCATCACCACTGTACTAAACGATTTCTATAGTCTTCTTTAGTCCTGGCATCTTGTGATCCTAGGATTATATAGTCAATATCCTCAATGGAGGGAAAAGGAGTCCTGCTTGAATCAAAATGCTAAATCTTGGAGTTTTGATGCATAAGGACAACTTTATAACAGCTATAACCACTTACGAACAGAGGCTTTAGAGATTGTTATATGCATTTTTTTCCTATGTGAAGTACTATTCACTGTTTATTTGCACACCAAGTTAGAATCTCTAAATTAAGGGAACTAACTAGTAGTATGCTTACCTTATTTATTTTGCATATTACCACAAAATATCTACCTACCACCAGACTAGGAACAAAATAGGTGCTCCATAAATATTTAATAAGTGAATGGTACAGAGATTCCTGTAATAAACACAATCAAACATATTTGTCTGCACAGTAAAGAGTTACTACTCAACATCTTCAGGCTGAAAAACTTCTAAATCCTTTAACTGTGACAGTGTCTGACAGCATAGCGGTCATTTCGTTTTGTACTTTTGTTCACTTTTAATGTCAGACCCCCCAAAAAACATGGCTATAGTTAAAGTCAATGATAAGAATTTATACCTGCTTGGTTATGAGTCCTCAGAGAGTGGCCATGGAATGCTTTCTCACCCACAAACCTAACTCTGTCTCCTTCCCTCAGCTCTCAAAACTTGGCAATTTTCAGCCGTTAGTTGATGATATGGGCTGGGATGGTTTCTTTCTGTTTATTCTGCTTAGAAACTACGAGCTTTATGGATCTGTAGGTTTACAGTTTTCAACAAATATGGGAATTTTGTCTATTATTTCTGTCCTCTGTTTTCCCTCTTTTTCATTCTGGGTCTCCAGTTACCTATATTATCCCACAGAGTATTGAAGCTTTGTTTCTGTTTTTTAGTTATTATTTTATCCGTGCTTCATTTTAGATAGCTTCTGTTGCTATAGCTTTAAATCTACTGATCTTTTCTTCTGAAATAAATTATTTCCCACTGTTAATTTTACCCAGTGAATTCCTCATTTCAGATATTTAATTTTCATCTCTAGAAGTTCCATTTGTTTCTCTTTTACATTTTCTATTTGTGTCTCATAATTTTTATGTTTTCTTTTATATCCTTGAGGATATGGAGTATATTCTTAATAGATATTTTAAAGTTCTTGTCAACAGTTTTATAATCTCATTCATTCCTAGGATTGTTTGTCTCTATTGAGTGACTCTTCCCAGTGCCAAACATTGTGAATTTTAATTTGCCGAGAGCCAGATTTTGTTGACTCCCTTTAAAGATTTTTAGGTTTTGGCCACATTTTAGAACTTTGGTCTTTTGAAGCTTCTTTCTAAGTTATTTTAGGAAAGGTCTAGAATAAAATTTGCTCTGGGCTACTTTGACTCCATTTCTAAGATGTGAGTCCTTCTGTGAAATTTACTGGACGTTTTTTGTATTCAACAAGGCATCTCTACTCTGGCTAATCAGAATTCAAAAAAACTACCAGTTCTGTGCGAGTTCTGTGAAGTATTCATCTTACATAATTTTTCTCTTCCTGGAAGATATTTCTAGTTTTGACTCATGGGACTTCAGAGTACTCATGCATATTTGGTGTTCAGCCAAAGAATTATAAGAATCTCTAGTCAGATTTTGGAGGTCTTTCTCCATTTAGTTCCTTTATCTCAGGTACTTTGCCCCACAGATTCTAACTGCTGCAGCCTCCCCAAACTGGGATATCTGTCCCCCCAAATCAGTGAGATTCCCAGGCTTATTCTGGTTTCCTCATTACTTTGCTGCAGCTTGAAAAGTACCTTCAAACAAAACGCTCCTCATTTGTTTCTTGTTTCAGAGACTATTATCAGCACTGCCTATGGTCCAGGGTCTGTCTTTTTATTTTTCCTTCTTCCAACTTTTACTTTAGGTTCAGGGGGTACATGTGCAGGTTTGTTCCATGGGAGAATTATGTGTTGCTGGGGTTTGGTGTACAAACTTTTTAATCATCCAGATATCAAGCGTAGTCTCCAACAAGTAGTTTCTTCGTCCTCACACTTCTCCCACCTTCTACCCTCAAGTAAGCTCCGGTGTCTGTTGTTCCCCTCTTATAAGTTTCCAACTTATAAGTGAGAACGTGCAGTATTTTGTTCCCTTTCCCTGCATTGATTGACTTAGGTTGATGGCATCCAGCTGCATCCATGCTGCAAAGGACATAATTTGATTCTGTTTTATGGCTGCATGTATTCCATGGTGTATTGTACTGCATTTTCTTTATCCAGTATACCATTGGATGGCCATCTAGATTGATTCAATGTTTCTGCTATTGTAAAATGTACTGCAGTGAACATACATGTGCATATGTCTTTATGGTACACAATTTATATTCCTTTAGGTATATAACCAGTAATGGGATTGCTGGGTCAGAAGGGTAGTTCTGTTTTAAGTTCTTTGAGGACTCTCCAAACTGCTTTCCACTGTGGCTGAACTAATCTAGTTTCTAAAAATAAATATTTTCTATATTTACTCAGTTTTCTAGTTGTTTATGGGTGAAAGTTAATTCTACACTCTGTCACTCCCCCAGGGCCAGAAGCAGAAGTCTCCTAGTTCTCAAGCATGACTTCCTATTGTGCTTATGGTTTCACTTTAGTTGCTTTTAACACACAAGGTCCTGTCTTATCACTGTGCTTATATGTATACAAAATTAAAACATTCCTGAATAAGTGATTGTTTTTGCTTAGGTTATTGCTTTTTCTATTCTCAAGAGAATATAAAATATTTTTTGATCTAGATTTTTGACTGGAATATCAAACCACTTTTGAGACAAGAGGCTTTTGTATTTGAGATGGAGAATCAGGTGGAGACAGAATTAGAACTATTCACTCACAATTCCAATTATTAGTGGTGGAATCTGCAGATTCAGGCTGCCATAAGAATGAACTCAAATCTCAGTGAAAATGAAAGTATGATATTATATAGATTTTTATTATAATTAGTTAATTATAAGATAAGAGAGAAAATTTTCTCTTGTTGGTTGACTTTTGCTTTCTCTTCTAGGTGTTACCTATTACTCTGTTTTCAGTGAAACCCAGGATTATGTGACAGGAAGTTCTTGTATGAAAACTCCTTGAAAATCAGTTTTAAATGTAGCTACAAAGTTAGGCAGTTACTACCGTTTTAAATTAGAAAGAAGATACAGCTACAGGATCTAGTTAGGCAGAAATTATCATTTTTTTTACCTTTAAAGATGAGAAATATAGAACTATTACCAAAATTAATCTTAATGTAATAATCACCATGAAGCATTAGTGAACATATAATGTAATAACTTTGTTCCATTTGAATCAGAAAATTCACAGATTCTATGGAGTGCCAGTGGTGCCAAGATTATATTATATCATTGTTTTAAAATTATTATTCTTATCTCTATAATACAATTCAAACGCAAAAAAATGATTTTTTTTTTTTTTAGAGTCAGGGTCTCGTTCTGTCACCCAAGCTGGGGTGCAGTGGCACAATCAAAGCTCACTGCAGTCTCAAACTCCTGGCCCCAAGTGATCCTCCCACCTCAGTTTCCCAAGTAGCTGGAATTACAGGCGCACACCACCATGCCCGGTTGATTTTTTTTTAATTTTATTTTGTAGAAATGGGGTTTTACTATGTTGCCTGGGCTGGAAAAAAATGATTCTTACGTGCAGAATTAAGATATGCTGTGTGCCCTAGAGGAAGAAGAATACCCAAGTGATTTTTGGTGTTGACCTAAACCTTTATTCAAGAACACTTATCTTTTAATAATAATGTTTTACTGTATACATTTGTAAGTACGTAAAGCACATTTTAAAAAATGCTCATCTATTCCTAAAAATCATCCTAAGTAAAGTTACTAATTGAATCAGGTAAACAGCAAAGACCTTTTTGTGACATATTTTAGAGTGAAATACCCATGATTTTTAACTTTAAACATTTAGCAGCATAAACAGTGGTAAGTTTGCCTTAGACCATTTGGAAACTTGCCTGGAAAGAGTTTGGGTCTTAGAAAGAATTTTGCTTCAACATGAGATCCGTGAATTGGAGAGCTGTGAAGCACTGTGCAGAGAGGCACCCACACTTTCCCACCCCCTTTATAGTTAGTTGTAGGACTTCCTTGTAACAATACCCCTTTTGAAAACACTGTTACAATGGATGATAGTACATTGATTCAGTCACATTTCTAGTCTTTCGTAGTACAGTTAAAGATGGTATTGTTTTCTTGACCAAGCTAAAATAAAACAGATGCAAGTAAATCAGCCAAAGATGTGAATTCGACATATGAGCAGACACGGTAGAATTAATATTTATTCCTGATTGTTTAGTTAAGCAGTGTTAAACATATTCTGTTAATATGAACAAGGGCGTAATGCTTTCATAGCAAAAATTGCTAAATTTGGCAAACTTTGAAATTTAGTAACTTACACATTTGAAAAAGAGAGTAATGGGCAGAAACATGATGCTAAAATCTGGAACATCTACTAAAAAGTAGAATAGTTCATACACTGAATCACTCATTCATCAAATGCCTGTGAGTGCTTTGTGTGTGTGTGTGTGTGTGTGTGTGTGTGTGTGTGTAATTATAAATATTGCTGTGCTAAGTGATATGGGGAATGCAAATTATATTAGGTCAAAGTACAGCCATCACCAGTCTAATATCCACTGTGATGTGAAAATAAGACATTATTAGTACACAACAAGGTGGAATTTATTTATTTATTTATTTTTAAATTTGTATAGATTCAGGCAGTACATGTGCAGGTTTGTTACATGGATATATTTTGCAGTGGTGGACTCTGGGCTCAGTCTCCTGCCTTTTGGAGTTGGAAGTGTTTAAATGCTAAACTCTTCTGGAAACACCCTCACAGACACACCCTGAAATAATGTTTTACCAGCTATCTGAGCATCCCTTAGCCCACTCAAGTTGACACATAAAATTAACCATCGCAAATGTTTCAAAGGAGAAAAAACTAAGTTTTAGCTGAAGAAAGACAAAAGGACAAAATTGGTGCTTAGGTCTATGGATTGTGATGATCTCACTTTGCAAAAACATCTGGATATACTATGAGATCATACTGGAAGATGCTCAGATTAGTTCTCAAGAATCTATGAGAGTTTAAATAGGAAACAAATACTATTTTCATTTTAAGAATGTATTTCTTTTTCTTTTTAAAAAATACATTCTGGATAAATTTTTTAATATTAATGTCATAGTCAAAATTTTACCAGGGTATATCATACTCTATTTTGTCAATTGTGCTTTTATTTTTAACTAGATACTAAAATGTGAGTAAACAAAATCTCAACTAAAGTTGATTTTCTTCAGTTTTTTTCTATTTCAAAACAATTTTAAACAGAAAATTATAATAAATTTAGAGATATAATAATGTTAATAAAATTATCCAATATAAGGCCAGGTGCGGTGGCTCACGCCTGTAATTCCAGCACTTTGGGAGGCCGAAGCGGGTGGATGACTTGAGGTCAGGGGTTCGAGACCACCCTGGCCAAGAAGGTGAAACTCCATCTCTACTAAAAATACAAAAATTAGCTTGATGTGGCGGCACATGCCTGTAATCCCAGCTACTCAGGAGGCTGAGGCAGGAGAATCACTTGATCACAGGAGGCAGAGGTTGCAGTGAGCCGAGATTGTGCCACTGCACTCTAGCCTGGGTGATGGAGTGAGACTCTGTCTCAAACAACAACAACAATAATATAAATAAACCAATAAAAGAATACGGGATGTCAAATTATTTATTCATAAAATAATTAATTAATATTTGCAATAAAGGCAGGAAATCATTTAAGAAATATATCTTGATATGTTTTACTAACTGATGGAGAATGTTCTTTATTATTATCTTTTCCAAACAATACTTTATGTCACCATGGAGAAAGAGCATAATTCACCAATTCAGTACGGTTTTTTTCAGGTTCTCTGTGTAATGGTTTTGGAATTTTCAATTAAAACAGTTGAGATTCTTGCATGGAAAGCATGCTTTAAAATATTTCTCTTTCTCAATCTTGCTACCTAGTAGCAAATGTAACTTTATGAGATATAATTTTAATCAATGCTCACCAATCGGCAATTGTTAATTTTTCCAATTTGCTATATATGCTGAAGAACCGGGGTATTTAGTCTTTTGAATGAAAAAACTGCTTTCTTAAGAAGTTAGAGGTGCAGCACACCAACATGGCACATGTATACATATGTAACAAACCTGCACGTTGTGCACATGTACTCTAGAAGTTAAAGTATAATAAAAAAGAAAAATAAATAAAATAAAATAAAATTTTCAGCAACCATATTAAAAATCTAAAAAAAGAAAAAGAAAGAAGTTAAAGTAGATAATATTCTGCTTACCACTTGAATAATATGTATACAAATATGATAACATAAAATGATGAATATGACAACATAAATAATATGAAAATTGTAATAATATAATATCAAATATAAAATATGTGTGGTAAATGATATATCATATGTACAAATTGTCTATAGTTTTGAAATGTGTTTATTATATTTGACTTTTATAAATTTTTATTTTTTTCAATAATATGCTACGAATTTGAAATGAATAAGCCTCTTTGTATATGTCAATCAGGTATGTAACTATTATTTCTAAAGTGGAAATAATTTGGGTTACTAGTTATATTTAAGGAGTTTTTACAAAATTTTAAAAGAATCCCCAAGTGTTTTACTGAACTTTATCAAGAAACAGTAATCCAAAGTTAATTACGTGCAAGGCAAAGAACTATGTACTATTTACAGAATTGCTTGTTTGTTTGTTTGTTTGAGACAAGGTCTTACTCTGACACCGGGCTAGAGAGTAGTGGTATATTCATTCCAGCTCACTGCAACCTCAAACTCCTGGGCTCAAGTGATCCTTTGTTTCAGCCTCTCGAGTAGCTAGGACTACAGACAGGAGCCACCACACCCAGCTAATTTTTTAATTTTGTATAGAGATGAGGTCTTACTATATTGCCCAGGCTGGTCTCAAATTCCTGGCCTCAAGCCATCTTCCTGCTTCAACCTTCCAAACTGCTGGGACTACATGCATGAGCCACCAGGCCTGACCAAAATTGTTTTAAATTAACTGCCCATGTCATTAGCATCACATTTGTTATCCTTCTAGTGTATTCTATTACATTCTTTACTAACTCAACTGTTGCTTTCTCCTTTGTTCCAGTTTACATGCAATCAAATAATCAACAACTTAGAGGTAATTTATTTTAAACTCCCTCATTTTACAAATGTAAAGGTAAAGTCAAGAAAGGTTTGGTGAATTTCTTTTTGCATTTAAAATTTTAAACCTATAGAACAGTTGAAGTAATAGTATAATGAACAACCATATAATCTTCACCATTTGATAACATTTTGGCAAATTTCTTTGTTCTCTTTTCCTCACATATACATATGTGCAAATGTATATATGTTGAATTTTTAATTACTTGCTGTTAAACATCATGATACTTCACATCTAATGTTTTAAAATATACCTGCTAAGTAGGACATTGTCCTACAAAAGCACATTACTATTATTACCTCCAAAATTACTTAGTGTAATTCAGTTATAATGTCCAATGTATCATTCATGTTCACATTTTTGTCTCCAACAGATCTTTTATAATGTTTTTTTTTCTTTATACTGGGATTCAATCAAAGTTCATTTATTACATTTGGTTAAGAATCATTGGAATCTTTTAATTTAAAACAATTCCTATGCTTTTTAGTTTTTTATTTTAATGATGCTTAATTTTGTGAGAGTCCAAGCCACTTGTCTTACACAATGCCTCTATTTGGATTTGTTTGTTTCTTTATGATCAGACTCAAGTTGACATTTTTGACACAAATATTAGGCAGTTAGGTGACACTAGATAGTTCTTATTGCGTCAATGAGGAATCACATAAAGTTATATTGTCTCACTATTGGTGATCCTAAATTATATCACTCAGTTAATGGAGTGATCTCAAGATCTCTTCATTATAAGGTCTATTTTCCTTTTGTAATTTAAAAAAGTTATCCGTGATATGATATTTTTAAACTGTGTGAATATTCTGTTCTCTAATAAACTTTCACCAAGTGGTTTGCAAATTTCTGATATTCTTGTCTAAGTTACATATTACTTTGGGAGTTGTATAATGATGATGTTTTAACTCTGTAATTCTATATTTATTGTTAACATTCCTCTCTATGAAAGACAGCTCCTCTTTTTCAGACATCTTTATTTCCTTGTCCCTTCCCATCATTGTCAAGGATCACTTCAGCACAACTGTCTCCTTTCCCAGAGAGCCCTGTCTCACTCCTCACTTTTAACATGGCAAATGCTCTAGTCTTCATCCATGCGTCAACATCTACCATCCTAGCCATTTCAGACATGCCTTGAAAGCCACTCAGTCCCAATGGCTCTGAAGGGCTCTCGTGGCTTCATGACTCCCAGGTCCTCGTGGCTCTGAAGGACGGAGGAATGACTGGGCACGAGAGGTCCAGAAGAAAGGATTTAGACTCAACCACAACACAGCTTAATGAAACCAAAGTTTGGATGATAGGATTAAGGCTGAGGGACAGATTATTTATACTTTTAGTGGACAATTTCAAAAATAAGAAAAGCAGTAAAATAGTAAAATCAACCCTCAAATATCCATCATTCAATTTCAAGAACTTTTAACATGTTGCCAATTTTATTGGATCCATTTTTCACTCTATTTTTTGTTGTCTAAGGAAAATCCTATGCATGATGTCATACTATTCTTATATATATCAGTATTTATTAAACTGATAGGGTTTGTGGTATGCAGAATTCCAAGATAGTCCCCCTAGATTCCTGGACCCTAGAGTACACACACGTTATCCCATTTATTCAGTCAAACACTAACCTAGGCACTGCTCTAAAGGATTTTGCAAAAGTAATTAAGAACCTCAGTCAATTGACCGTAACGTAGGAAGATAATCTGGGTCGGCCTGGCCTAATCATATGAGCTCTTTAAATCTCAGTCTAGAGTTCAGAGTCAGAGAAAGTCAGAGATTTAATACATAAGGGGGATTCAATATGCAAGACATTCTTCGTTACTATTAATAGCTTGAAGATAGAGGGTGTCACGTGGCAAAGAATGAGTCCTCTAGGAGCTGAGAGCCGCTCTGGTCAACAGCAAGTAAGAAAATGAGAACTTTAGTCCTAAAAGCATAGAGAACTGAGTTTTGTCCACACTCTATATGAAATTGGACCCTAATCCTCAGATAGAAGTAGCAACCCCTAATGTTGCCTTGTTTTCAGCAGTTTAAGATCCTGATAAGAGAACTCAGGCAAGATTGTTGATTCATAGAAAGTGGAGATAATAAATTTGAATTTTTTCAAGTTCCTAAATTTATGGTAATTTGAAAACTATAGAAAACTAACAGAATTGTAATAAAACTATATATTTGTAAATAAAATAAAATAAAACTGTGGCAAACTAATTTTTTAAGAAAAATCACCACCATACCATTATCACATCTAACAAAAATAGCAGTCATTACTGGGGAAAAGACAGTCTTTTCAATAAATGGTACTGGGAAAACTGGATATCCATATGTGGAGAATGAAATTAGACCCCATATCTCTTGCCATACACAAAAATCAAATCAAAGTGGATTAAAGACTTAAATCTAGGACCTCAAACTGTGAAACTACAAGAAAACATTAGTTTGAGCAAAGATTTATGGAGCAATACTCCACAAGCGCAGGCAATCAAAGCAAAAATGGACAAATGAGATCACATCAAGTGAAAAAGCTTCTGCACAGCAAAGGATATAATCAACAAAGTGAAGAGACAACCCACAGTATGGGAGGAAATATTTGCAAACTACCCATCTGACAATGGATAAATAACCAGAATATATAAGGAGCTCAAACAACTCCAAAGGAAAAAATCTGATTACCTGATCAAAAAATAGTCAAAAGATGTTAATAAACGTTTCTCAAAAGAAGACATAGGTTGATAGGCATTTGGGTTGGTTCCAAGTCTATGTGGCACATACACACCATGGAATACTCTGCAACCATCAGAAAGGATGAGTTCATGTCCTTTGCAGGGACACAGATGAAGCTGGAAATCATTCTCAGCAAACTAACACAGGAACAGAAAACAAAACACCGCATGTTTTCACTCATAAGTGGGAGCTGAACAATGAGAACACGTGGACACAGGGAGGGGAACATCACACACTGGGGCCTGTCAGGGAGTTGGAGGCTAGGGGAGGGATAGCATTAGGAGAAATACTTAATGTAGATGATGGGTTGATGGGTGCAGGAATCCACCACGGCGTGTGTATACCTATGTAACAAACCTGCATGTTCTGCACATGTATCCCAGAACTTAAAGGAAAAAACAAAAGCTGTGATACAACCTTGGAAAAAAGAAAGAAGACATACAAATGGCAAATAGACATATGAAAAGGTGTTCAACATCACTGATCATCAGAGAAATGCAAATCAAAACCACAATGAAATATGATCTCAGCTCAGTTAAAATGCGTTACATACAAAAGACAGGCAACAACAAATGCTCAAGAGGATGCAAAGAAAAGGGAACCCTCACACACTGTTGGTGGAAATGTAAATTAGCACAACCACTATAGGGAACAGTGTGGAAGTTGAGCTAACAATTGAGCTACAATATGATCCAGCAATCCCACTGCTGGATATATACCCCAAAGAAAGAAAATCAGTATATCAAAGAAATATCTGTGCTCCCATGTTTGTTGCAGTACTGTGTACAATAGCTAAAATTTGGAAGCACCTAAGTGTCCATCAACAGATGAATGGATAAAGCAAATGTAGTACATATACACAACAGAGTACTATTCATTCTTAAAAAAGAATGACATCATTCAATTAATGGAGTGATCTCAAGATCTCTTCATTATAAAGGTCTATTTTCTCTTTCTAATTTAAAAAAGTTATCTCTACTATGATATTTTAAAACTGTGTGAATATTCTGTTCTCTAATAAACTTTCACCAATTGGTTTGCAAATCTCTAATATTCTTGTCTAAATTACATATTACTTTGGGGGTTGTATAATGATGATGTTTTAACACTGTAATTCTGTATTTATTGTTAACATTCCTCTCTAGGAAAGATAGCTCCTCTTTTTCAGGCATCTTTATTTCTTTGTCCTTTCCCATCATTATGTTCCTTCTCATCATAACATTATGTTAACATTATTTTAAGTAAATAAGCCAGGCATAGAAAGACAAACATCACATGTTTTCACTTATTTGTTGGATCTAAAAACCAAAACAATTGAACTTACGGAAATAGACAATAGGATTGTTCCAGGGTCAGGGAATGGTAGTAAGGGGTTGGAGGGGAAGTAGGGATGGTTAATGGGTACAAAAAAAAAAAAAAAATAGAAAGAATGAATAAAACCTGCTATCTGATACCACAATAGGGTTACTGTAGTCAATAATAACTTAATTGTACATTTTAAAATAACTTAAAGAGTGTAATTGGATTGTTTGTAACTCAAAGGATAGATGCTTGAGAAGCATTCTCATTCTCCATGTTGTGCTTATTTCACATTGCATGTTTGTATCAAAATATCTCATATAACCCATAAATATATATACCTATTATATACCCACAAATTTTTAAAAATAATTTAACAAAAAAAAAGTGGGAAAACAATCATTGCTTACTATGTTTGATCTTTGAGGGCTTTTAAAAGACATGATAATAATGACTGCTGTGTTATTTGTTAAGTAGGCTTTCATGAATCTGTCAGGAAAGTTAACAACATCATATAACCGTATAATTATGAGAGAGCAAATTCAAACAACTAACATGCAAATAAATTTTTGGATCACATCCCAAAAAAACTTGGAGTCTGTATTTCTCAAATTAATTAGTTGAAGAGTTGTGATCAAATGACTGTGGAGACCAAATTGCTTAGAACATGTTAAATCATGTCATAGCTAACGTCTCCTCTTTGATGAATCTCTGCCATTGTAAATAATTCCAATGAGTCACTTATTCTAAAAGTTGAGTGTGTATCATTTGCATTGCATATTACTTATTCTCACAAAGGTGTTTTCCCTTTCCAATCCCTTTTATAATATTCCCAGTGCAACCACCTCTCTTCTTGTACTTCAAGGTTTGGTTTTGTAAGTAAACTATATAAGGAATAAAATACTGAATGACGATATACCCAAGAGTTAATAATTTTCCATTCTGAGATGTTAGTCATATTACTTTCTGAACTTAACTCCATTTAGAATTTTGTTTCCTAATTAAAAACAAACTGGTCATTTTCTAAATATTCTGCAGCTTCTGACATAAAGTCTTTAGTGAGTTTTGATTTCTTGATGATTCTCAATGCAATGTTCACTGGATATTTGTCTGAGATTTTGATTACATAGCTCCCTGAAATCTTCATTTTCCCAACTAACTTCCTTAAGTACTATAGCTCCTTCCCTAATGACCTCCTCCAGATCTTATCTCTTTTTAGAAACTTTCCCAGGTTTTGTGGAAAGAAATTACTGATGCATTTCACTCACTTTTAGTATAGGAACCACTAATACATACCTCCTGAAGTCACATAATTACTGATTTCCAAGCTTGTTTCTTAGGCAAGTTGTGGCCTATTCTGGTTTGGAGCAAATATTTTGCGTGTTTTTGTTGATAATTACAGAAACTATAGCAATAGAAATTGCTTTGAACATAGAGCAATCAGCATAGCCACAAAAGGTTGGCTTGTTGCTAAAAGATTTAAATCAGTAGTTTACATTTGCAGGTCACAGTTTTTACAAAAGGTCTTCAAATCACACATAGAAATCATTCAGTAGCCTGACTACGTATGTTTTCAAAGGATATGTGCAACTGTTGTTCAAACATTTGCAAGTGATGCTGTGAATAATAATTTTATATGTTACTAAAATATAGTAGCTTTGTCACTGGCGTATTTCTTGTCTGTAAGTAACAGAAATAGAAAGGCGGTTATATAGGATTTTGTTGTACTTTTATATAATCCTATTTTTGAAAAATAATCTCTCTCTAATCTGTATCTATAGATTAATAGATAATAGATAGATATAGTCATGCATCTTTTACTGGTGGGGATACCATCTGAGAAATGCATTGTTAGATGTTTTGTCTTGTGTGAACATCAGAGAGTGTACTTACACAAACCTAGACTGTATAGCCTACTACACACTTAGACTATACGATATAACCTATTGCTCCTAGACTACAAACTTGTACAGCATGCTACTGTATGAATACTGTATACAGCATGAATACTGTAGGCAATTGTAACGCGAGCTAAACATTTGTGTATCTAAATACATGTGAACATGGAAAAGGTACAGTGAAAATACAGTATTTTAATCTTACGGGAACACCATTGTATATGCGGTCCATTATTTTTATGTGATGCATTTATATACATGTACATGTGAATCTGGAAGGATGTACATCAAAATTGAATAGTAATAATCTCCAGCTGATTGTAATAAAGAATGATCTTTATTTTCTTTCTTATAGTTTTTTTTATTTTCCAAACGTTTATGATGATTGTATATTGCTTCTGCAACTCCCATCCACCAAAAAACTATATCTATAGTGTACATATATACATACATATTTTTGTGTATGTATAGCTCCAGAAAAAGTATTTCCAGAAAGCAAAAGTTTTTCATATCCTGACCTTCAAGAAACCTTTAAAACTACTGATTTAGTTAAGAACACAAAATAAGGACTTAGTTTCCCTAGTGTGTGCCAAATATTTGAGCTTTGATATTTTTGTGAGTTTTTAGTCACTGTGAAACATGTGACCCATTTGAAGCTCTCTAAAAGCTGTGTAACTGCTGGTAGTTGGCTTTTGGGAAGAACAGATACATTAAGGCCCAATTTCAAAATGTTTTATTATTAAACAGTACATTGAAAAGCTATTCAGTATGATTATTGAGGGCTCAGTCTGTTGTGACCAAATGCATATCTCTATACTTGCCATCAACTGTCAGAACTAGTCTTCAATGTCAAAAAGAGTTATTTCTATTTATACAGACCACTACCTCCAAAAACCAGAGATTAAATTCTTCCTAAGAAATACCACTTCTCTTATTGATGATTAACAGTTCCACAAACTGTGGATTCCACATTTCCAAATATGTATCTCACTATAACTACAAAGAAAAAGCAAATAAATGAAACTAATGTATCATTTTATGAGACCTCCCAACACTAATTGCCCCATTGTTCCCTGGCAGCCTTGCTGTAAAAGTGGTTGCAGCTATCTCAAGGGCTGTGATTTGCTGAGGCCACCACTGATGGCTGTTGCATTACCTTCTCCATGGCTAGACATGGTCAGTACCCAGCAACTTCCCTCTTGGGACTTTTTTTCTGACCTGACCCCCATTTAGAAACATGTTCTTCTCTCGTACTGGTTTCATGCTATTGATAGAAAGCATATCCTTTTTTTGTTTCACTATAGAAATAATAAACATAGCCCTCATCCAGTTGGCAAAAAAAAAAAAGTTTACCTAACTATGTAAAATGCCTCTGCTCAGGAATTTGAAATGTTCTTACAGAAAATGGTGTTTCTCACAAAAAAAAGTTTTCTGTTTATGTAATCCATTTGCTGGGACATAAAGACTCTTAGAACTTACAGCATCATTTGATTAAAATTTTAATGAATATTCCAGGTAAGAAGGATTGTATCTTTAAATAATTTCACATTTGTAAAAAATAGAAAGAAAATGGAGTGTTGATCAGAAATTTTTAATTTAAAAGTTATTAAAAGATGTTAAATAGATTAAAAATGGAAGACTATGTTTAAAGAATTTATTTTATTTTGTATTGTTTATCCAAGAAGATTAGAAAGACTATTATTTGTATTTCATAATTCACTAGTTCCATTAAGCAATTTTTTTTTTCAGTACCTAATATGCCAAAGAACTGGCATGGGACAAGAACAATATGAAGCACACTTTCCTCCTTTGGAGCAGACAGTAGATAGTGTATTTTCTTGACTCTAAGAGTCTTTGTTTTCCTGTTTGAACACGTCTCAAACCAGGATGGGTCTTTTAGTTCATGAATACATTTGCAAAAGTATTATTAATCATTCATCCATCTTACATTTGACTCCAGTCTTCTACTATCCCTGATGATCTAGAAGCAGAAATCAGAAAGCCAATGCCACTTAATGCTGTGGGGATGTGCCAAGTCCTATCAGGGACAAAAGAATGGGTGGGCTAGGTCTTGAGAGAATCCTGCTCCGCATGAGTTATTTCTATGGCTGTTGTACTCTAAATGACTAAGCATTTCTGAACCCCGAAGAGCCTGGCATGTGTCCTTATGACCCCACATGATTGGATTATAGAGAAAGGCATTAATTTGGGGATATCAGGAAAGATTTAAAGACACTGGAGCTATCAGATTATTTTTCTAAAAGCATTGTTTTGCTTCCATTATTTCTTTGTTCAAAAAATATCAAATATCCAGTCTGGGCAACACAGTGAGACTCCTATCTCAATCAATCAATCAATCAATAAGCCAGGCATGATGTTGCACACTTGTAGTCCCAGCTACTTGGGAGGCAGAGGCAAGAGGATAGGTTGAGCCTGACAGGTTGAGGCTACAGTGAGCTGTGATCATGCCACTGCACTCCAGCCTGAGCAACAGAGTGAGACCCTGTCTTAAATAGAACTTCCTCATTCTAAGGCCCTAAAATTTGACCAGAGGCTTAATTTAAACTAGACTAGTGTCTACTCACCTTGTACTCTGGGCTCTACAATCTAGAACTGTGTTGCTGAGCACTTAAAATGTGGCTAGTATAATTGAGAACTGAATTTTTAATCATATTTAATTTTAATCAATTAAATTTAAATTTAAAAATGGAAACTTTGATTTCCTATATTGCTGCATATTTGAATGGTAACATTTTGTATATATTGGGTTAAATAAAATATTTTATTAAAATTTATTTCACCTCTTTCTCTTTAAGGTAGAGACTAGAATTTTTTTAATGATATATATGGTTTGCATTGTTTTTCTTAGACAATGCTAATCTAAGGACAGTAGAAAAGCCTGCTTTTCTTGACATTCTACACTTCAAATAAAACATACCCTTTCCTCCAGATTACTCCTTTCCTCAGGAGGCTGAGGCAGGAGAATCGCTTGAACCCAGGAGGCGTAGGTTGCAATCAGCCAATATCACGCCTTTGCACTCTAGCCTGGGCGACAAGAGTGAAATTCAGTCTCAAAAAAAAAGACACTGTTCCTTACAATGCCCTTCATTTTCTGATGCCCCTTTCTCTCTGCTCTCTGGCTTCATCTGTTGTACTTCTTCACCATCCCATTCCCAACCCTTTTAGTTTATGCCTCCCAAATAGGATAGTACATGTAGCTCCATGGATATGATTCTGTTTCTCTGACTTTCACGCCTTTTCCAATTTGTCCCCTCCCCCTCCCCTTTCAAACACCCATGAAGTCCTACACATCCTCAAGTGTCAATGTAATCATTACATTTTCTCAGCCAATTCTTGATTTGGCTAGCCTAGGACATGTTCTATAATTCTCCTTTCTGCTTCATCTGAAACTGTACACCTTCTAACAGATCAGTTTCAAATTAAAGTGTATAATTTAATTATATGACAGGACTAACGTAGATTTTTTGTAACCCTGCCTTTTTCCCCCTTAGAACCTTGCTTTCTTTGCTCAGGCTGGACTTGAACTCCTGGGCCAAGTGATCCCCCTGCTTCAGCTTCCTGAGTAGCTAGGACTACAGGTGCACACCACTGTGCCCAACTAGGACTAATGTAAAACTTGATCAACATCTACTTGAAGTGGTATATTTTAAATGATCGATTTCATGTAGTTTAATGAAGGGAGTATTTAGAGGTGTTGCCATGATTAGGAGTAAATGAGGTATGGCAGAGATGAGCAATGGTGGGAATTGCTAATTGGGTTACCACCCCTAGACCTGAAAGGCAAGGAAGAACCATGATATTGGAACCTAGAAATAGCTAATCGCTGAGACTGAGAAAGACAGAGAGTAACTGTGGCTGTGGGTGGAGGGATACAGACACTTCCAAAATCATGCCCTGGCAGCATAAAGGAGACACAAATAAGGACTCCAAATTCTCCCTTCTCTGTATCATGCTGATCCATCCATTAGCCAAAGTTAGCTGGAATTCATTTGTATTCCCAGTCCCTATCGTAACTCCTTACATACAACAGATACAAAATATTGAATGAATGACACTCCATAAATCTCCTATATTCCTAGTTTTTTAAAGTTCATTTTTCTTAATAAACATAATCGATGTAATATAAATGTACAACTAGATGTGATTTGTTAACCTTTGCTATGTTTTCAAATAAATATATTCACAAATTATATTTGAATTAGAAGAATTAGAAGAGTATTTTTTACAAATTAGTACAAATTAGAAGAATATTTTTTACCATCTATTCATTCACAAATTAGATTTGAAAATGCTCATCACCATCGTTCTCAGGAAACATGGTCTTCTTGGCCCTGTACCTATGATACTCAATTAATCCTCACAGTACCCCAGTGGAGTTAGTATTATCATCCCCTTTTATATATAAGGAAACTAAGGGTCAGAGATACTTGAAAAAATTCGGACTATGCTTTCCTTTTCAATTACTTAACTGCACAAAAACAAACAAACAAACAAAAAAAGAATGTTAAAATATTTAAGCCATTCTCTTAATGAGTAAAAAAAAAAAAAATCAGTGAACCAGAAATATTTCTGTCACCACTGAGCTATGAAAAGAGCAGCTGAAATATTGCTACTTCAGTAGTTTTAAAGTGGCCATGAAAATATGCCTTGGGAAAGAAATAGTGGTTAAAACCATGAATATATTTATTTTGTTTTACTTGAAATCTGTTTCCAGGGACATATGCCCAGATGCTTGTTTTCTTCTATGTGATAGATGCATAATAGCAAAATTTAAAAAAAAAGAAGAAAAAGAAGAAGAAAGCTGATTGAGGATTAAAATGTGAATGAAAATAATGGGAAATATGAAAACTTTAATATTTTTCTCATCTGTATGATTTTTGAAATTTCTTTGGAAGGGTTTTTTGAAAGTTCTAAATGCAAAATGTGATTATTACTATATTGTTACCTTTATCAAAATATCCTTTCACAAGAAAATAGTACCCAAATTGTATTTTAAAAGAAGGTATTTTTGTGTATTAGATATATTAGTCATAAACTATTTTTAATGCAATATATGATGTAACATGCTCATACATGTTATAAACTCCTGATACATGTTTAAATATATTTTATAACAAATCTAAATTTAAATATATTTTAAATATTTTTTTATTTCAATTATGTACTGCTTGGCACATAGAAGAAACTAACAATTTATTGACTGAGTTTATTCTAAATGCTATTAATAACCCAATAGCAATAAGTACTACTAAGGTTTAGATTGTTATCTCAAAAATCCCTGTCTACCAAAAGCAACCAGGGTTCTTTAGAGAAATGGCTGATTTCAGTTGTGGGGCAAGAAATACACAAAATGAACCTGGCTATCTTGTGCCAGAAATCAAAGACATTATCAAAGAATATTAGGGTCATCTCAAGAGGTTAGCATAGCCAGCCCTGAAATGGAGGATGGGGAGAATGGACCATCACCAAAAAAGAAAAATTATTGCAATGCATTGAAACAGGATTGTCTTATAATCCTACATATTAATAAAAAGCTGACAATTATGCAATAAAGAAATGTTTGGTCCTGGTAGTAGGTGATCAGGTAAACAAATAATAAAATAAAATAAAATAAAAAGAAATGTTTGGAATGAATTAACAGGTAGTTCACAAAACTGGACTTGTAAAGGATGATACAACATTAAAATGTGCTCAATCTCCACAGTAATCAGGGAAAAGCAAAATAAAAATATTAAGACTCCATTTTCTTGCCCATCTGATTGGCAAATCTTTAAAAGTTTAATTAAAGCAAATACTGGCAATCACATAAAAAAAACAGGAAATGTTGGAGGTGCAAACCTTTTTTGACTGGGCAATTTGGCAGTGACAATTAACATTTTAAATGTATATGCCTTCTGACCTAACAATTCTACTTTCCTGTATCTACCTCAAAGACTTGTACATACTTTTAAAAGGGACATTTATGATGCTCAACTAACTGATCACATTGTTTTTAGCCGTGAAGAGTAACACAAATTCAATCAGTGAGGGAATTAGATATATATGAATCAGTTCAGAAGTATGTCTTGAGATATCTTCAAGCTATATTAAGTTTTTTAAAAGTCACAGTGAAGAACATACAGTGTGATATTATTTACATTAAAACCCCACAAAATTATTTAACTCCATATGTGTCTTACAGTAATTATATAGGAAATAGTTAAACAAAGATGCACATCAAACTGATAGTATTGTTTACATCTAGGGAGAAGAATCATGTTAGAGGGAACTAGAATGGACTTTTGCTTTAATTGTATTTTTAATACTATAAACACAAGAAAGTGTTTAAGTAGTCTTTGTTTTATACTTCCAGTAACCATCTTAGATGGTCACTTAAGTCTCCATTTACAGGTGAGGAAATAGGGCTCAAAAATATTACCTGACCGGCTGAAGTTTAAACAATAGTAGAGTTGAAAAATTAATTCAGGCTTATCTTAGGACCTCTATGCAGACTCTTCTCTGTACATTGCAAGTAAAAATGATTTTATATTTTGCATTGGTGAAAACTTTTCTAGGGAGATAACTGGGTTGGAAACAGAGATTTGGGAGCAATCAGTATTTGCCAATTAAAACCATGCAAGGATAGTGAGATTGTGGGGTAAGGAGAACAAACCCAGGACAGAATCCTGAGAAGTGGCAACATTTACTAGAAGAGCAGAGTTAAAGACTCATAAAGAAATCAGAGAAGTTGCTACATAATCAGAAGGTGAGAGTGAAGTCAAGAACTGAAAGAGAACATTTCCTGGAGGAGGAAGTGGTCAACATTGGCATGTGCTGAAAACAGGTCAAGTAAGAGGACTTTTGGACTTCGGATTTGGTAACAAGATCACTGGTGATTTTGGCAAGAGTCTTGGTAAATAGGAGGAAGCAGAAACCCATGCAGAAGGAAGAAACATGAGAAAGATAGGTGGACTTAGTATGATGGTTCCTCAAAAAGTAAATGTAAAATTACTGTATGATTCAATTCCACTTCTGGGTGTATATAAAAAAAATTGAAAGCAAAGATTCAAACAGATATTTGCATGCCCATGTTCATAGCAGCATTATTCTCAATAGCCAAAGATAGAAACAACTCAAGTGTCCATTGTCTGATAAATAGGAAACAAATGTGGTATATACATACAATGGAATATTCTTCTGTTTTAAGGAGGAAGGAAATTCTGACACGTGCTGCAACTTTGATGAACCTAAGTGAAAAAAGCCAGACATAAATGAACAAATGTCATATGGTTGAATTCATATAAAGTACCTAGAGTAATCAAATTCATACAGATAGAAAGTAGAATGGTGGTTGCCAGGTTGAGGGCAGGAAGGAACGTTCAGTTATTGTTTAATAGGTACAGAATTTCGGTCTAGAAGAATGAGAAAGCTCTGGAGATAGATGGTAGTCATGGTTGCATAACAATGTGAATGGACTTAATGCCTCTGAACTGTACATTTAAAAATGGTCGAAATGGTAAATTTTGTCAAATATATTCTACCATACACACATGCAAAAAAGATACAAGGGCTCAAGTCAATGTGGGCAACTTTCTCAAAAAGTTCTGATGAAGGAAAAGTAATAGGACAAGTCAGTCAGAGGAGGAATTTTTAATGTGGAAGATACTTGAGCATATTTATCAGCCTGGAAGGGATCATTAGAGAAGAAGAAAAGTAGAGATGTACATCTGTTATTCAGGCAAAAGGTACACAAATATTGAGAATATACATTAAAATTACAGCAGACATTGAGGACTATACTTCCAGAAATGTGACTGGGTCTTTGGGGACTGATAAGCCTAGTGTTTTATATAATGATACCCAAATACCATAATATTTAAAATTTGTCTACACATAGACTCTAAGCAATTTTAATCACATCGACAACTTTTCTGTAGGAATTTCCTTATAAGTAGTTCACAAAATAATTCAAATAAATTTTTATATCAATGACTTACTGGCGTTTTGTTTATTTGTTTGTGTTTTTTGTTGGGGTTTTTTGTGTTTTTCTGGAGGAGGCAGCTTTCTTCACTTGGTTTATTTGTTTAACTTCCTGTAAACTCATATTAAGTATGAGTTTAGGTGAAATGGAAAATATTTTAGTTTCTAATCATCTTCTAATCACTCTTTGTTTGTTTGTTTTTGAGACAGAGTCTCACCCTGTCGCCCAGGCTGGAGTGCAGTGGCAGGATCCAGTGCAAACTCTGCCTCTAAGGTTCCAGGGATTCTCCTGCTTCAGGCTCCTGAGTAGCTGGGATTACAGGGGCCCGTCAACGTGCCCGCCTAAGTTTTGTATTTTTTTTTAGTAGAGACGGGGTTTCACCATGTTGGCCAGGCTGATCTCGAACTCCTGACCTCAAGAGATCCACCCACCTCGGCCTCCCAAAGTGCTGGGATTACAGGCGTGAGCCACTGCGCCCGGTCTAATTACTCTTAATGCCTCTTTGGACATAAGGTTAAGTAAAAAGCAAAGAGTGTGGTGCAGTGACAGCATGATAGCTTCTAAAGTCCAGAAAGTGGTTCTTGCAACATGTGGAGGTTTGCACAATTACTATGTTGCGCTTGCAATCCATCTCCTTCTTCCCCGATGAGCGATGAGCGAGGGAGGTTGGGAGCAACTGCCACACATAAATAATGAAGCTACATGTTGGCTTCTATTATCTGGCAACCTGAACCGATGATAAATACATTTGTATATATCCTTTTATTTGAAGTTGGCAGTAGTATTTGCTTTGATCAACTTTTTTATGTCTTTTTTCAACCATTGTCCCTACTGTCCTTTAAATATTCTCATTTACTACTCCAACCTGTAAGAAACTTAGCCAGCTAAATGTTCAGTTTTGCAGGATCTACACCTCTGCACCTGTTTTTTACTCTTGTGGCTGAAGTAGTGAAAGATCATGTGTAAGTTCATGTGTAACAGTTTCAGTTTTGCAGTGCTTTATCTCTATGTAACAGGCAACTATTCATGAGAAAGGAAGTTTGAGACTTGTAGGTAAAAAACCACTACCCAAATTCCAGGAAAATGTCCGTTTACTGGAGGTTTTTTTGTTTTGTTTTGTTTCTTCCTTTAATAAGATGCCTGTAGTCAGATTAGCATTTGGGTCATACTTCAAATACTTTAAATTAATTAGACTTATAAAAGCAAGTTTATTTCCATGTATCAGCTGAACAGTTTTCTTCTGCATAGGGCAGTATTTTCTGTGATCATTGAGCCACACAGGACATGTTTCCTTGTGTAAACGAGCACTACCTAATCAAATATAGACTTCTTTTCTTTCCTTTTTTTTTTTTTTTTTTTGAAATGGAGTCTTGCTGTGTCTCCCAGCCTGGAGTGCAATGGCCGTGATCTCAGCTCACTGCAACCTCCGCCTCCTGGGTTCAAGCGATTCTCCTGCCTCAGTCTCCCGAGTAGGTGGGATTCAGGCGCCCACCACCATGCCAGGCTAACTTTTGTATTTTTAGTAGAGACAGAGTTTCACCATGTTGGCCAGGCTGGTCTTGAACTCCTGACCTCAGGTAATCCGCCTGCTTCAGCCTCCCAAAGTGCTGGGATTACAGGCATGAGCCACTGCGCTAGGCCAACTATAGGTTTCAATAGCTTAACTTTTCAAAACTTTGACACATATAAACATGTGTATACTTTAATTATATATGTGTACAGGCACCAATTATAGCCTGTTGCTGTGATTTCAAGTGTGAGCTTCATGAATAATTTTCCATGCCCCATAAAATGGATAAAGCATAATGACTGTTATTTCATAACTTCCTCTTTTGGTGGACTATCCTTTTGCAGAGGAAGAAAAAAAAATGTAACTAGAGAAGAGAGTTGAGCAGAGAACCGAGATCTTTGACGTGGTAGTAGTTTGTCTCAACCCGTGAAACAGCTTAACAAGCGACTATAACAGCATTGAGGTAAGAACAGTTACTTGCTATTTTTCATTTTATTATTTGGATTGCTATTTATATAGCAACAATTTAAATGCTGACCAGATTACAGTGTAGATTAGATAAACCTGATACCTCTTTCAAGTAAGTAACCGACATTTTAAATAAAAGGTTTAATAAATTGACAAAGCTTCAACTTCATATACAAGCTTTTAAAAACCTGGACAAATTTAAAGTTTTCATTGATCTCCAAATTATTTTACCTGCAAAATAAAACGTTATCATTCTTGTGTATGTGTAATTTTGCACACAATTTAGTGCTGAGGAAGCATTTGGATTATTAACAAATTTGATAACTTTTCTTCTTCCCCAGCTCTAGATTATTTCTAATATTCTCTCACAGATACACTTTTGTTCATTTTGCATATTATTAGTTGAGCACTTTCCAGAAAAAAAGCATTCTTACATTTGTTTTTACCCACTGTGAAAATATATTATTATATCATTTAAAATATGACATTTCAGTACTGTATTTTTATATTGCTTCATAATATTTGTTTAGAAAAATTAATTTGTAGTGTAGACAGCATGATTTAAAAATTTAAATGAAATATGCAAATCTAATTTTTAAAATTTATTGTTTTCTAAGTTTAATTTGTATTTATAATGCTTAAAATATAGTAAGAATGAAAACAAAGATATTTGGATTGATAATTGGAAATCAAACTAAACTGAAACTGATCTTATTAGTGAAATTCTAAAATAATCTAGATCCTAGAAACTTTTATTCTCATTTGCACTAATCTAGAATAATACCTACACATATTAAGTGTATTTAATACAATTGTATTCATAATATAGCAATTTTTAAATCTTCCTTTTAAAAGCTGTTGGTTTCTTTATACTTTGGTAAAAACATTAAAGAGTGTTTAATACCGCTTTGAAAAGAAAAATCAGTTTAAGTGAACTACTCGGGCTATATATACATATGGAAGTTTGAAGAGTTTGCCTCTGAGCATTTTCATAACTGAATCATTTTGAGAAGGTTTCATACATCACACATTTATCATGTGAGATTTGGTAAGTGTAAATATCCCAAGACGTATTTGAAGCTGTCTTAATTTGGTTTGAAAAAAATTAGGTCAATCTCATGCCTTCCAAAAAAGAAAGTCCACATTATCCCATCAATTAATAGATTTAATTTTCAATAAAATTTGGTAAATGGTGCTGTTATACTGGGTCTAGTATGTTACCTAGTACCTAGTTGGTTTTTTGTTTGCTTGTTTGTTTTACCTATTTTCATGCACTATATCAATAGTTGCTGTCTTCTTATTGTAGGGGAAAGGAAAGCAGACTGTTAGTGTTACAAACACAGATGTGAACTGTTGAATCAAATTTAACACATTAACTTGGTGAAAATTTTAAAATTAAGTTGATGGTTATGAGAAATCCGTTACAATTGTATGTCTTCATCTTTATCACACACTAATTAAACACAACTGCTTGTCAGGTCTGGTGGATCAAGCCTGTAGTCCCAGCTACTTTGGAGGCTGAGGCAAGAGAATGGCTTGAGTCAGAAGATCAAGACTGCAGTGAGCTCTAATTGCACCACTACACTCCAGCCTAAGTGACAGAGCCAGATTCTGTCTCTAAAAATATAAAAATACAGAAAATTTAAAAATAAACACAACTACTTCCATCAGAAGTTCAAATGTCCACAATTTTAACTATGAGATATTTTGATATCATGAGCTATTAAGTGCTATATGTAGTATGGTTATAACTAAATAATGGCTAACAATCACAAGGAGGCATAGCCCAAGGTAATTACAATATAAGTTGGTCATAAGTGTAATTCAGAACAGTAAATGAAGGCTAAAGCACCAGAGAAGATACTGTCTTTCTGGCAAGACAGATTTGTTGTTGCTGTTGTTGTCAATAATTAATAAAGTCTGAATGAACATCCTAGTTCTAGATTACGGAAAATAAGTTTTTAAGTTGTTCTCTCTTTGAGAAAATTATCTTTACATAAGAAAAAAAGCGTGCTCATCTAAGTTTCCATGCTAATATTAATAGTAAATTAATATTAACAAATATTAAATATTTAATATTATTGTTTATTCATCATAAATAAATATGATACATAAATTATTATTGCAAAATATAATTTTTCCTTCTGAGCTGTAGATATATATTTTACTATGTTTTAGTAGATTATGTTTATGTGACATAATTATCTAATAAGTTTTCATTGAATCTAATAAAAGTTGAGGTCGGATGACTGCTGTATATAGTATTGTGAAATTTGGTCTCTGTCTTAATAAGACATAGTTTGATTGTGTGAAGTGGATGATCTTCTTGGGGATCTATTAAACTATTCGTTCCAGGGTTGATGCTGCTAATCTTACAGTTAAATGGATGTTCTCCTCCTGCTTCACAAGATGACCTTCCCAAAGTTGCTCATCTACAGAAATAGAAAAGAATGATCTACTTATAGAGGGCTCTATCCCACTCCAACGAATAAACATACATTATTTTTCAAATAATAATTACATTTAGGAATAATAGTGCTATTTGTTTTTGACATAAATTACTAAACTTCCAAAAGAACATTGAAGCATTTAGGTTTTGTTTAGTTGTTTTGTTTCCTCTTCTTTTGGCCATTTTCCCATTTGCAAGAATAAAGAGAAGAAAGCTTATTGCCTGGAAGAAAGATTATAGTTTGGTGCACAGACATGACCTGTTTTGAATTGAAAAACAAAAATCTTCGTATCCTAGATAATGTGGGCCTTTCAGCAATTTAAAAGCAAATTTGTGCCCTCCTGTGTTTGTTGACTTTCTATCTATTTTTAATAAATGTAAATTCCAAATGATTGCTATATTTGCATATTCACATATATTATAATTAAAATATGCTAAATAAATAAGAAATTATTATGATTGCAAAAATATGGGCTATGTCAGTACATGAGCTCTGTGTGATAAAATATGTATCATTTTCACAAAGAAAATAATTTGTATAGATATAAAAATAAGGGTAAGCCATTTTATATTTCTGAATATTTCCATTTAAAAAATAAATGAAATGGAATCTAATTTACACATCTGCATTGTACAAAATAAAACCACTGTTCATTAATTTTTAATCTTTAAAATGTAACTTGTTATTTGAGAATTAGTATAGTTCTGTTATTTGTCTGACATCATTGATGCTTTTTATTATTTTTTATTAACTAAAGTTAGGCGCTTAAATTTAATGTTTCTAAAATTCCTTCCAGTTTTATTTTTCATCTTTATATACATTTTCTAAATATAGGTTTTAACTTTTTATTTAATTTTTTAACTTTTAATATTATGGAGGAAAATACCAGATTTGCATATTTAAATCCAAATTTAAATAAAAATGTCATAGAATCATTCATTAATATTGGAACCTTGGAAAGCAGATGAAGAATGAAATTAGCCTATTGGTGTTGCTCCATAAACTATTATAAAATTTCATACTTCATTATTATTCTACTTTGCAGATGTTTCATCGTAAGCCTTTAGTTTTTCTTAAATAGGTAGTGGTTATCACATTCTCAAACTTTTTTTTGACTTGGAAAAAAATAAATTGCAATATGATTTTGAGAAAAATCACCACAGTTGTGATTTTGAAAAAAATTAAATTTTTTTAAAGTATACCTTAATTCAATTTATTTTCTCTTTGCACAAGAGAAAAATTTTAAGTAGGTTGCTTTTATTCTCATTCTATGTAGGTGAATAGAGCTGAATTAGAGGAGCAGCAAAATCATTTTCTATGAAATTAGGCGGCCTTCTGAATAAAACACAATCATATATCTGATGGCAGTGAGTTTTCTTAAATGCTCACCAGAAACTCTTGTTACACTTCACCTACTTTAAAACACCTTATTTAGAAATACTTGGAAGCTGAAAAATGTTGTAAAAATAAAAAAGTGTAATGAACCCCTTATATCCTTACCTAGATTTGCTTAAATATTTTATTCCATTTGCTTTATAATATGCTCTCGTTTTCTTCTTTATATTTTTCTATGGTCATAACTTTTTTCTGAACAACTTTAGAGGAAATCACACATAACAAGGTCTTTCAGTCTGTATTTTCCAAGAATAGAGATAATCTCTTATATAATGGTTACATTCAATTATCTACTTCATAAATTTACATAGCTACACTACTTTTATTTAATATTTGCCCATGTTCCAATTTTGCTGTTTTCAAATAATACATTTTTAAATACTTCCCCTCCAGTAAATCACCCAGTCTGGAGTCAATTATCACACTTAGTTGTCTTCTGTCTTTTTAAAATGTATTGTTGCTAAATGTTAAGTAAAAAATGTTTATTTTTATAGTGTAAAGCATGATTTAAGATATTTATACATGGTGGCTAGATGTATAATGGATCAATTGAACTAATATATGCATTACTCAAATACTTTTTGTAGAGAAAACATTTAAAATCTAATCTCTTAGCAATATTTAAGAATAGAATACATTGCTATTAATTATAGTCACTATGTTGTACAATAGATCTCTTGAATGTCTTGTCTCTTTAGTCTCCTTTTGTCTGGAATATTTCCATATTATTTCTTTGTCTTTTATGAAAATGAAGATTTTAATGAGTATGGTGTATTCACCAACTCTTTTTTTCATTTTAATGAAGTGCTCCTCCTTGTTTATTTTTCTGACATTTCCCTGATTAGATTATGGTTATGCACTTTCTGCTGGAATTCCTCACAGGTGATGTTTCCTCTCCTGCTATCATATGTAGAGGCACATGAGCCTCTTATGTACCACATTGTTAATGTTCATTTTTGTTGCCTAGTCAAGGTGTTGTCTGATTTCTCTATTGCATAATGATGGCTCCTCATCAAAAATTTCCCCTGAGATTTAACATTCATTGATGTTCTTGTCAAATGTAATCTTTACTATAATGGTTGCAGTATGATGGCTTTACAACTTCAGCATTCCCTCCACATTTGCATTAGTCTTTCCCAATCTACTGTAAGCCAAAGAACTCCCATCTTCAACATATATTTCATTATTAATTTATGTATCTATATGTTACTGCTATGGATTCATGAATTTCCTTTTTCTATGACTCAATTATTTTGGTGCTTAAATTGTTCACATTTGACCAATGGAGCCCATCCATTCTATAACAAACCTTCCTCCCTTCCTTCCTTCTTTCCTTCCTTCCTTCCTTCCTTCCTTCCTTCCTTCCTTCCTTCCTTCCTTCCTTCCTTTCTTCCTTCCTTCCCTCCTCGCTCCCTCCCTCCCTTTATTTCTTTCTTCCTCCCTTCCCTCCCTCCATTTGTGCCTCCCTCTCTCTTTCTGCTTCCCATTCAGGGTGATCAAGTACTCCTTTTACATACAGTTAGGTTCATTATTCCCAATTTTAGGTTGTTTCCCTTTACATTTTTATTGATTTAATTTTATTTTTTGAGTCAATTAATTTACTTTAAATCTTTTTTTAACCTGTAGATATTAAGTGTTGCTTGTCTTAGACATTTCTGCTAAACAAATTTGATGCACCTTAACTCAAATGCTACTGATACAGTTCAAAAATACCTGCTTAAGTTTGGAATTGAGCTTTTATCTTTGTATTTCAAATCTCTTCAATCTACATTTAGTCTGAAGTCAAATTATCCTCCTTTGCATTCCAAAAAGTGACAATTTCAGAAAAGAAAGTAGATAGCTATAGTTGCACTGGTAGTTCACTTATCTTATGGGTTTATTATTCCAGGGGTTTTAAAAGTTAAATGGGCATGTTATCATTATATTTACAGAACAAATAATTATGTAAATAAAGACAAGAACAATCATAAATGTAGTATAGTTTATGAGCTAAAAAAATTTTCATTATTTTATATGTGATTCTAGAATATTCCTGCCCCCAATACTTCCTTATATTCTACTCCGGCATTCATAACTGAAAATAAACCCTAAAATTCATAATAGGAAGAGAAATTTGTGGTTGGTGTCAACAGATCCATTTTCAAGTTCCATTTTATCACTTACTGACTGTGGAACTTGAATAAGTTACATCTCCTGTATTTCTAGACATCTACCTTATAACCCTAAATAAAAAACAAATTCATACCTCCTCAACTTTTTACCAATTTCTGGGCTCATACCCCACACAGATTATTAAGTCTATACACTCAGATGTTAAGAGGCATCTGAAATTCAACATGCCCCAAATAAACCCCTCATTTCCTTTCCCTCTGTCTGCTCCATCATCAACCTTCTTTGTTTACTAAATAGCACCACCTTACTCCCTTACCCCCATTATCCAGGCCAAAAGTATCCTTAATTTATTTTTCTTTTCCTCACCTACACTCCATCTATCAGCATGCCTGTCTGTTCTGTTCCCAAAAGATATTCCAATGCTAACCAGAATCACCTGTTTCACATCTTGAGCAAAGTGTAAGACACTGTCATCTCTGTTCTAGATGTCTCTGTTTTTGTGGTAGCCTATTAAGAAACCTCTTTTTCTATTCTTGCATCCCTACCAATATGACCATTTAAAATATCCATCAAATCATGTGACTTCTTCCTCAAAATTCTTCAATTGCTTCTTATTTTAATTAGGATAAAATCCAGATTCCTCACTATAGCTTATATGTCTTTGTGTCTTCTCTCATATCCTATCTTTCATCTCTTCATTCATGATATTCTGGCTCTACTCCTCATTTTCCCCCCAGAGTATTCTGAGCTCATTCCTGACTCAGGGACTTTCCACATGCCCTTCTCTTTTCTTGGCATGCCCACATACCTTATTGTGACAATCTCTTCTTTATTCAGGTCTCTTCTCAAACATATCTCCTAATAGATGCCTCCCATAGTCCACTACATATTTAATTGTAGTATTCCCCACCCCATCACTCTGTCATTTTACCCCATTTTAATGTTACTGATAGCACATAAAATGTTACACAACATGTTAATTTTTATTTCTTTATCCAATTATTTATTATATGTTTCTTTCACTAGAATGCAAGTTCCCTGAGGGCAGAAACTTGGCCTTTGTTGTTCATGCTACTTTTACATTTTCTAGTAAAATAAATGGAGTATAGTAGGTCCTCAATAAATAAAAAATGATTAAGTGAAAAGCCTCAACATTTCTGAGCCTTATATATAAAAAAAGCATAATAGAAATAACTATCTTCCAACGCTGTCTTGAGGAGGCCAGTATTCTAAACTGCCATGCAAATGTCAAGTGTAGTTTCTTTTGTCTGTGTTGTGTCAAACGAACTGAGACCCAAAAGTGGTCCTTGGAGACAACAAATAGACAGAGAAGTTCTCTTTTTTTCCGTGCTGGCAATTTTCCACTGAGCTCAAAAGAGACAAGTTCATAATGACTGCCACTAACTTTTTAGAATCCTGGGGTGCAAGACCTCTGCATTTCTTGCCCCATTGTTTCTGCCCTTCTCCTGCCTTGCTGTTGCCCCCAAGAAAAGCATGCACCCACTCTTCCTTGACAGTTAGGGTTCATTGTTTTCCTCAACCACATGGAAGAGTAATCTCCTTCCAGAATCCTTTCCTGATTAGCCATCTGCCTATGCTGGCCTCACATCTATGTGTATTTTCAATATTGTTTTGTAATTACTTCCTTGTTCTATTTTTGATCTTGAAATGGATTATAAAACTGCTCTAGGAAAATTCTTTATCTTGTACATCCAAAATATCAAGCTTAGTTATATGTATTAACATATAACCAAGTTTTTGAGATCATAAGGCCCTAAATAATAAAACCAATGATAATGATGATAATTGCAATGTTAGTAATAATAACAGCTCTGCTATTTCATGTTAAACTTTTTTTGTATCATCATATGTCAGGTGCTTCACGTGATTAACGCATTTAATGCCCTCATCAGTCCTATGCAATAAGTACTATTATTTCCACTTTACAGATTTAAGGAAAAATATAGAAGTTCAGAGAGGTAGGTAGCTTAATAAAGGCCATGCAATTGATCTACCTTTAAACTGGATCTGCATCATATTTATATATGACCTATAGCACTTATTTTTTGAGAAGCAAAGTAGGTAAATCTGTGGTTTAGTTACAGTTAAGAATTTATGGATTATTATGATGCAGCCTTAAGCCAGAAATCTTACAATTTGGTGGAGTAAATATTAAAAGAAATATATTTTAAGACACAGCATAAAAAATAGAAGGTGCCACATGAAAGATCAAAATAATTTAGAACTGTACTTCCAGGTGCAGTGATGGTTACAAGGCTCCCTGGAGGTGGCAGGTTTAAAGTTGAACTATTAAAATTGTTTCATTAGGTGGAGAAAAGTTGTGATAATAAATTTTTAGAAGAGTTCAGAAAAATTTCAAAGAAATAAAAATTCTAATATTACAGTAATTTAATATTGAGCTTTAACTTAATATTGAAACTTTTAAAAAAAATTGAGCCTTTTTAATATTGAGCGTTATCTCCTACAGTGCTACCATAGGAGATATTTGATGGCTCTGACTTTATGGTTCTTCTCAGGAAGTGGGTTATGTGATGAGAGGATTTTAACTCTTGCGAGAAGCTCTGTTTTCATTTTAAAGTGAGTTTATTCATGAAGTCATATATCAAGCACTATACTTTGGGCACTATTTTAGGTGCTGGGGAAATAGTGATGGACAAGATCAAGTTTCTACCCTCAAGGAGCCTTCAGTCTAGTGGAGAAAGCATTGAGTAAACTAGTAAAGAAATAAATTTTAAAGGGACTTTTAGATAATGATAGTGACCAGAAGAAAATCCAGCAGAGTAAAAGGATAGAGAGAAGATAGGAAAAACATCTTTAAGTAGATGGTCTCCTGAGATGGTCTATTTGAAAAGGTAATATTTAAGCTAAGACCTGAACAACGAGAGGATTGAGTCCCATGCAGAGGACTCCGGCAAGAGTAGTTCAGGAAGCGTGACTGACCGGCGTAAGAGTCAGAATGAGCTTGGCACATCTGAGAAGTAGAAAAGAGTCTGGGTCTCAAAGGATGGTGGGAGATGAAGCTCAGGAGCTGGAGTTGAGAAAGGGCCAAGTCACATAGACTGCAGACCAAGGAATGGACTTGCACATATGAGCAAACATTTGCAAGGACAGGCACGTGTGTTAATTGTGGATGGGAATGCAATGAATGAACCATTATCTCTGGCTAACACAGGCTTGGAAAAACTGTTGTTTGAAGAGAAACAGGAATTACTACATAGGTAAAAGTTTCATAGGAGATAAATTATTACATTCAGGTGAATTTCAGATAAGCCAAGTTTACCTTGATGAAAGTGAAAGGAGCTCAAGTATTATTTAAATTTGTAAAGATAATGTTTTCAGCAAAAATTGTCATGGAATAGTTGACTCTAATCACAGTCATTTGAAGATATGTACACTGATTTCTGATAATGGTGTCATCATGCAACTTAGTTTCTGCATGGATATGAAGCAGAAAAGACTACAGAAACAACTACATTTCAGCCTCCAGAGACAGCAGATGTTCCCTTGTTTATTGTTCCCAAATCCCAGTACCAATAGCTACTGGGCCCCTGGCAACATCAGCCTGCTCCCTTAAAAGTAGACGTAAAATTACTCTGCCATTTTCCATAGTGATTGTATATTGCCTATGATTTATTTTTATTATCCTAAGAGGTATAAATGACCCATATCACTACATTTTACATCTCTGTTAGTTGGACACTGCTTGCTTTAAGGGGTAGGAGGTTGGGGCTGTGATTTGGAGAAAGAATATAGAATAGCTTACTGAAAAGACTTTTTACATTGAGTAAACAGAATCAATATTTATTTGTTAGGGATGATGAGAAAAAATGGCCTTCCCTCATACTTAAGAAGTTAATAACAATAATTATAGATGCTTCTATTTCTGGTTTGGGTTAAAAGCTGCCCATAAAAAAACATTACCTGGCCTTGGACTGAGTGTGTACTAGAAGGATGACAATCATGTTGTCCCCAGGGCAGTCAGATGTGTTGCTGTAGGAGCCAGAAGCTTACTTTTGAGTGCTACTGGCAACCTCCAAATAGAGAACCATTGTGCTACTGGTATTACAGAGTGTGGAGGATTATAGATGACTTATGTGCTATTTAAGCAATGCATTCTATCTTATGTATATATGTGGGTATGATGACCACCATATTATCGGATTATTGCAGTGTGAGGTGGTGTGCGGTTTTTAAGTGCGTGTGTGTGAGAGAATAAATGCATGAATATCTGCAATATGTATTAGAGAGCACTCCTGAAATATAAGCCACTTCCTGACCTGGGCAGATTAACCAAGAAGCAAACCTATTAAAGTATGAGAGCATTAGATTTTCTACACTAATAATATACATTTGTGGACATGAACTAGATTCAGGAAGGGAATACAGAAAGAGCAGACGGATGTTGGGTTTGACTATTTTAAATTAACTTGGGGCTGATGATCACCCTTCAGAAAAGGATGCTGAGGATGCCTTCTCCAGAGCCAAGAGGCCTCTCCTTGTGCCTTTATTTGGCTTTCCTCCTCTCATTGGTGACCCATCATGTTAGGAAAAAAAAAAAAAAGTCTTTCAAAAGTGTAAATGTTATTCTTTCTGTGGGTGATGTCATCATTTTAGTGGCCCAAGCATTTGTTACTAAAACAGTACTTAGCAACACATAATCATTATTTTCTCCTCTTAAAATTCTGAGTGTGTTTGTTCTGATGCAGTCAGGAGACACATTTTTCAGGGAGGTAGGAGTAAAAGCTTAAAAACATGAAGTAATGCCTGGAATAATCTCTTGACTTGTGTTCCTTAAATAAGCAAGAAGACAACTAAATTTTCCTTCCTGTGGCGACAGCTTTGGCAGAGTAAAAAAAAAAAAAAAAAAAAAATTTGAAACATAGTGCTAAAGGAAGTGGTTTTCATGCAACTGTGGATCATATACTCTTCGTTAATGTGGTAGATACCGTTTGCTTGACTTCATTTGACTTGTCTTTCTCATGTTTTTGCTTGTAAAGTGGGTGAGAAAAGTTCCACCAAAGAAACCTGTGCACTGACCAATCAATAGTGATGTTTCTAAAGTTCCTGTTAATCATTTCAGGAAACATCTTGGGCTCCTTTTTAATTACATCCTACCTAATATAAAAACTGTAAAGGTATTTCTGTATAGCTATACCATCTTGTAGAAAATAGCTATATGTTTCTTAAAATTTGTAATTTGATTTGAATCCTCATATTTCAAAGACACTTGAAGCATAACAAGAGCTTATTTTTAAAAACATATTCTGTATTTTAAAATTTATAGTTACTATTTTAAATAACAAAAATAGATGTAATTTATCAAAGGCCTGACCAATGTTAGGATAATTCTCATGAAGTCATTCATTATCACAATTCCACAAGGTAGACATTTTAAGTTTGCAGGAACCTGAGACTTGGAAAACAACTGTCCAAAATCTTATGCCTAATAACAGATTCTATAGCCTGTTTTTATGTCTAATAGCCAAGGCCATGGGAAATTACACTTAATCTTTTCCTGCCCTGATTCTTCTAAAAAGTGTGTGGGTCATGCGCAGGCCATTGCACTAAGTTGGTTGGCAGGAAGAGGTGGGTATGCCCTATTGCCAAGAGCAGCCAACAACAAAGGCAGCAGGGCAAGGTTGCAGCAGAAGACCAAGGTTGCAACATCAGTAACTACTGCCAGTGGAAACTAGCCCATGTGTCATACATGGTATGTTATATCTGTTGCCAATAACCCCAAAGTAGATAGTGTTTTCCTTTTAGTCACCCAGTAATCTAGTCATAAACAAAATAGATTTACTTCATTGGCTGCTTCTTCCATCATGGTAAGGAAAATGCCCAAAGTTATGGCACATATCATCTAAGCATTCCTTCTTTCTAGCAATTAATTTTGACTGCCTTCTATGAATCTGATATTGGTGCCAAACATTCCCTATCCCACAAGTTCAAGAGTAACCAAGCAAAGTTGACACCTTCTAGTGTCCACATGGGCTTCTTGGTATTTAGGGACCTTGGCAAATTATTTACAGCTTCTTTCAGATGAGCCTTCCAGAGCTTTGTAAGAATAAACAAACTTCAAAGGTCTCCGAAGGGGAAAAACTGTCCTGGCTAAGTCTATAATTTAGGCTATCTTTAGAGAGTACAACTCCATAAAGAGAGAGGTCCAAGAAACCAGCTTCTTTTATACAATTAACTTTTTCTTTACTTAATTGTAAAGACTAAATGACAAGTAGGAAAGTGCTTTTGCAGGAACGTGGGAGTCTTAAAGCTGTAGAAGGAAGATACACTGTGCATGGGAGTAAGTATGTGGGTGGGAGTTATAGATTACTGCTCTTTTGCTAGTCTAGAATAACTATGCAAAAACATCTTTATAGTAGTAACTTGAACAGAATCGTTAAACCTCTGTTAAAGGCACTTGATACATCATTTAAAATAAGCACAGGTTACCTTATATCCAGAAAAAAAAAATAATTTTACATCCAGCAAAAAAAGATTTTAAAAGAGCCTTTGATTTTTGACAAAACAGATGATAATAAAATTAAATTTTCATTTTATTTTCAAATATTAATTCAAAAGCTATACTTTTGAATATACATGCTATACTTCTTGAAATTATCAAAGATAAGCTGGGTAGCTTTGTAGATACCATACCCTTAAAAGATTAAGCCCAGGAAGTGAATGATAGTAACACCAAAGACAATAACAGCAAGAGCATATACTAATGATCAGTCACAGGTATCTTCCAATCTTGCCTTTAGGGACTATGTGATGGACACCTTGCTACTTAACACAAATAGTCACTATTTCATGCAACTACTAATAGAATTCTGTCCTTATAAATGAAGAGGATTTCAGACAATGTGCACATGTAGTACAAGTACTGTGAAGACTTTCAACTACAATGTGAGACATTTGAATTCAATAAAAAGGGAGAGAGCATTAAAATAATTATAATTGTTTATCTGTTGAGTTTAGATTCAGCAGTTACACACTCTCATTTTTCTCCTTCACTAAATTTTGCACATTTATATTATTTACTTAGTTGATCATAATTATTTACCATTTCATATTCATTGTCCTTGCTAGACTGTATACTTAAAGAGACTTCAGGTCAGTTTTGCTTACCATGTAGCCTCAGACTCTAGGAAAGACTAGAATTATGCCAGGTGCTCAGTGAGTATTTGTAGACTGGATAGGAAAGTTGATAGCAATAAGGTTTAGAATGAAAATGCAGCAGTAACTGGTGAGCTGGTGACCTAGGGCCAGAAAAGTTTGAAAAAGGAAAAGAATGCTCCACCTTGTCTAAAAACACATTCACTACTGGGAGGGCTCAATGGAATCAGGCCCTGTCAGCAGTTACTCATTGCTAAGCCCATTGCAGAAACATAGGCATTCAAATCCATCCAGGTGGGGCCAGCAGGGTCATTTGGACTGACGGCACATTCACAAAGGCCATAAACTAAGATGTCTAACATTATCTTCAAATGAGTTTCAAATAAGGTATGTTCTGTTAATTTGTTTATATTTATAATTTAACTATGTTAATTTATTGAACGAATTTATAAAATATATTAAATATACAGAGTAGCTTTTGTTGGATACACGTAATTTTATGTATGAGTATGTAACTGGTGAAGATATGTATATCTTCAAAAGGAAGTGGCCAAGAACACACTTAATCTCCCAGAGGCTCTGATGTCACTCTCAAGGGGGTACTTATAATCACAATTTCTTAGCAAGAGACAGGGTACAGAATTTTAAACAAACAGCAACCTAAGCATTTCAGAATATGTAGGATTCTCCTTTGTGTCATCTTAACTGTTTGTCTTATCTGTTTATAAGCCTATGGACCACTAATGCTTACCTGGTATGAAGTGAAGCATATTTTGGTTCCCGAAGAAACACCACTTCCAACCATGTGCATGACAAAATGTACCACTTGCACCACCAGTTAAGCTATCCATAGGTTGTCCTAACTCCCTCATTTCTAGATGCATATGGGCACCAGCCTACCCAAATCTAATTCTATTTGAGACCAAGTTTCCTGCAGATAATTCTGTTTCTATTGAGCCAAATAAACTTTACCTGCCAAAGGAAAAAATGGAACGGGTCAATGGATTGCTACCTATTCTGGGTAATTTCCATTTCCTAAGCTCTAGCTTCCTGCAGAGTTTAGGCAAGAAGCTGGCAACCTTGGCTGCGCTTTGGAATCATCTAAGGGGCTTAAAAAAGATACAGACACTTGGATGCCACTCCCAGAAATTTTGATTTAATTTGTCTGGGTTGCAGCCCGCCTATCCAAAACGTAGTCAGAGTTAAGAACCACCGCCCTAGTTTCAGTCTCATTATGAGCATGGGGTCTTAATTACCTCACATACCTCTTGTAAGTTCAAGGAGATAATGTGTGACCTTAGAGTCCCTAACACTTCCATTCCTCCTTTGCTTCAGGAAAGACAAATGAAAAGGAAGGACGTGGGGGTGGCAAGTCTGGGAAGGTGAGGAGGGGGGATACTTTTGCAGAGTTCTTCCAATGAGCAGTTCATTAGGGTTAACAAGCTATCCTTTGTTAAAGCAAAGGCTCTTGAAGGATTAAGCCTCATTCTCGCCTTAGTGTGAATGACTTTAATCAGATAATCTCCTATCACCTAGTTGAGGATTTGTTACTGAAAGCCTAGGGAAGGCAAGGAGAGAGAGTTGCAAGGCCAGTTTGCGATTCACTGAGGCAAGCCAATGAAGCCTCAGCCTCTAGGAAATAAGTTTTCCATGATGACAGCATGAAAAATCTGAACAACAAACTTTCTCCTCATGTTGCTAGGACAATATTTGTTAAAAGTGTTTTTCTGATCAAGTCTCTTGTCTGTCTAATAGGCTTTCATGACTTTTTTTCTGACTTTCTTTCTGCCATGAAGCTCTTAACAAGTGTCGGGTAATTTTACCATTTGCCAGCTGCTTGGGAGTCCGTGAGGAGCATGGCCTTGCCCAGTCCTACCCTCCTTGCCATCTGCTTGGCACGTGGTAAGCATGCAGTGTTTGTGGAATTTAACTGAATGGTTTCATTTGCTACAGTCTTTTCCAACTGTGTTTTTTCCCCCACGTCTGTCCCCAACTGCTAGACTATGAACACCTTGCAGAAGACTTAATAACTTCTTCATCCCCAGTGCCAAGCACAGCCCTCAATGACTATGTGCTAAATGTATTAAGGAGCAATAGCCAGTGCACTGATGCCTAAGTTAAGATATTAAAATTAATTTGTGACTGCGCTGCTCAGTTCCCGTTCTTTCGGACAAGGCAAAGAAGAAAGAAGAGACAAAGAAACAGATACATGAAACTCCCACCATTTATTAATGGGACAGATGTTGTTCTGATTCAACGGTCTCTTTAGAACATCTTTTGAGACATGATTTGAAGGTAATTTCAGGAAACTCAGATAGGCAAGAAGGAATAAGAGGAGCTAACAAAAGATCCATGGAGAGAACTCACACAATGGAATGAAGAGAGAGGGATGTGGAATATCATAGAAACCAAAAGAAAGGAACCTCAAGAATACAATGAATAAGTAGAGATACAGCCAACATTTAGGAACATCAGCTCTGCTATTGGCATTGTCAAAGACCGGTTTGCCTTTAGAAATAAATAAGACAATGGCCATATTTTTTCATATTTGTGTTCTATATGGAACACTGTTACTATGTAGGAATGTTTGTGTTACAGTACACAAAAGAGTTACACTACAATATTTATATTAAACACCCTATTACATACTATTTTTAAAGATTGCAAGGGAATTCTGGGCTAAATGACAACACAGAATTTTATGAAATGGTAGAAAGTGTTTTACAATATTACCTGTAGTTACATATTATAAGCATAAATAGACAATATGTCAATTTTGATCTTCTGGCTGTATTATATATTTATTTTTATATCTGTTTAATTTATTGAAAGATCACAATTGCATATTTCCTTGTCTTTAATGACAGTCCATAGTAGAAGGTATGCATACATCCCAGGTAGAGTGTTTATAAATATATTACACATTAGGCAGATGAATTCCAGAGCTTGGGGTACTGGCTGTGAAACACTGTGGGACAGGAGGCTTGTCCTCGTGTTAGCTGCAAGGCTTTGGTCAAGGGCCAACTCTCCAGCTTCCGTTACCTCATGAAAAATAAAGATTATATATAAATGACATGGGGGGGGTGTCCTTTGTTTTATAAGCTTGTCTTAAAAGATTCAATTTAGAAAATAAATTGCATATATAGTACAATATTAACTATGCTTTTAAAAATGCATTGGAAAAGCCTAGAAGGAAATAAACTGTAATACGAACAGTTCCGTATCTCTGGGAACTTGAAACACCACTGATATAAAAATATTCTACCTTCATTAATTTTGAATTTTCTATATTGTGTTGACACCAAGTAATAAATAAGTCACACACAGACAGGCATACCACATCTCCCTTCCCTCAAGGTACGTTATCTTGAGGATCATGAATCTTATAGCTTCTCTTCAACTCTGAGATGTAAGGTTCCAACGTTTGTTGTACCCCATTGCTGAAGGTCTTCAACCAAATCACATTCTGCTGCTGGGTCCCCAGCCATTTGCTGCCTGTTGCTCTCCTAGACAGAGCCCACTTTCGGTTTGCTCTCATTCCCAGCAGTGGTGCACGTCATGCGTTCTGTTCTGAGATTAGACTATCAGCCTTTACACAGCAGTCAAGAGTTATCCAGTTATCTTTGTGAAAATCAAATTTAGATAATGTTCCATCACCCCACCCCGACCCTTGCCTCTAACATAATCAAACACTTCAATGGTTCCCAGTGAGGAAAAGTATCATGGCTGTAGCGTTGCATTTTGAGTGTGATTAATTTGACTGAGATTCATTTTTTCCCTCTTTCTTAACTGTAAGCTCCTTGAGGTTAGGTTGTTTTTGTTCACCGTTGGCTCTCTAGCCCTACCGTGAACTCAGGCCTTAGGGCTCTTGCCATGCAGTCCCACTGCTTTGAATGCTCTTACCCCAGTTATTCTTCACTTTGCTGAGAACCTTGCCTGCATATGACCAGCTCAGTCCTCCATCCTGTTTCACATAACCTCCTCCCCCAAATCCCCCTAACCTGCTTTATTTTATTTCATAGCGCTTATATCCATCTGAAATTACCTCATTATTTATCTTTTATTTTTTTATTTTTGACTTATTTTTTGTTGCTTCTTTCCCCCTAGTAGAATGCAACCCCTTTGAGGGAAGTGATTTATCTGTGCTGTTCATTTCTGTAAGCACAGTACCTAGAATAGGAGTTGGCCATGGCTGATGCTCAACAAATGTTAGTGAAACGAATACAGTCATTGTGTGAAAAGTGTTTTCTGTATGGAAAGGAGAAAGGAGGGATGAAAAAATAGAAAGCATAAAACAAGGAAAAAAGGAAAGAAGGAAGAAACAGAGGAAGGAAGAACTATACTCTTGGAAATCTAATGTAGCACCTCCTCACATTAAACTGGGGGAACTGTTAGGCCTATTTTAGAGCTTCTTCTTGGACTTATTGTCTTTAAGAAAAAGAAGGACAATGAAAATGAATGGCCTGAGAGAGTCAGAAGACACTGATGTCAGTTCTGCTCTGCCATGGTGCCAAGTTCCTTATATAATGCACTCCTCTGGTTTAACAAGGGAACAAGGCCAGATGCTCTCTAACATTCCATTCAATGCGAAAATTCTATAATTTTGAACTTTTAATTTCAAAATGTATTTGCTTACTGTCTCTCTATTGCCAAATCCCAAAATAATGATATTGAATATATAGATTCAACTTTTAGGTAAAATAACTTAATTGAGAAATGCATATTTAACTGTTTTAAATTTTACAAACATTTAGTAGCAAAGATATTGATTTTATATATTTTCACATTCATGTGCCATATACATGTTATACATATATTGTATATTATGTATACATATATGTATATATGTATATGTAAAACATGTATATATAATATTGTATATATACCAAATATATACATAGTATCTATTAGAATACATATTTTTATTTTTAAATAGTGAGCACAAAGAAATTGTCTTGTGTACAAAATATATAAAGGTCTTTGAAGATAAACTAAATTCATGTAATTCTTTCTCTCAAGTATATTTATTCAAATATCTGAACAAATTTGAATTCTACAAAAGGTCTCACCTCTCTCCTCAACCCTGATGTGAAGTTTAGTGTGATACATTTAATGCATCTACTTAAACTTGATTCTCCATACAAGAATGTTTGCAACTTTTGATTGCCTTTTATTTTTTTTTATTTTTATTTTTTTGAGACGGAGTCTTGCTCTGTCACCCAGGCTGGAGTGCAGTGGCTGGATCTCAGCTCACTGCAACCTCCGCCTCCCGAGTTCTCGCCATTCTCCTGCCTCAGCCTCCCGAGTAGCTGGGACCACAGGCGCCGGCCACCTCGCCCGGCTAATTTTTTGTATTTTTAGTAGAGACGGGGTTTCACCGTGTTAGCCAGGATGGTCTCGATCTCCTGACCTCGTGATCCGGCCTCCCAAAGTGCTGGGATTACAGGCTTGAGCCACCGCGCCCGGCCTTGATTGCCTTTTAGAGTCATCTTCTCTTGACTATCTGTATTTAAATATTGATTAGGAAGCACAGGACATGAGACTAGCTTCTGGTTTTGACACCATCTTTCAATCAATTATTTTTATTCTGGTATAATAAAAATATCATTTTAAAAGAGTATACCTCCTTGAGATATTTTTATTTAGGTGATTTGTGTAGGTAAGTTTGTGTGTGTGTGTGTGTCAGGAAAGACAAGTTATATTGCAGAGGCAGTGAGAGCTTATTGAACTATGAATGTGGTATGCAGAAGAAGTAAGTCACAATTCACACAGGCACTCACACACTTACATAGTTACCTTAAATATCCCCATTGGACTGAAAAAGATAAATGCTGCCATTATCTTTATCTTTATTATTGGTAAACAAGGAGCTGATATTATCTATAAAAACCATATCCCTTAACTGTATTTTTCTTGAGATTCATTGGTATAATTAAAACTTGAATGGACTGAAATATTTCAGGAACCTGTAGTGAACACTCTTTCCTTTATCTGAAAATGTAGTTTATTTCACCTGAAATTGTTTTCTATAATTTCCCTCTCTACCCCACAAATGACCTTCTTTTTATACTCATGGATATACTCACTTATGAACCTGTGGACTATACACTTCACAGAAATAGGAGTAACTATAATGTTCTCCTGGCACTGAGGCAATATCAATGGTATTCTAAATGAGGAACTATTAACTTTTTATTACTATAATGATTTTTTAGTACTTTCCATAGTTTGAAATGTGGTTAGGATGCTACTGGCAGTTGAAAGCTGACAACATGATTTAATAGTTTTAACATATGATCTGGTGTCTGTTACAGTGCTTTAGTATTTTAAATGTTATCATTCATGTTATTATGTTATCGATGATAGTAAATTAGGCCAAATCAGTGGTAATGTAGCTTTATATCACAATTTATTTGGACTCATTTTGAGTTATAGATTGACCATTGCTTTATGAGTTTTCTTAGCCATCCTTTTTCTCTGTATCTAATGTAAAATAACATTTTTTTTCTCTTCTTTTTTATTTACCAGGATGGTTGTTCTACTGTTTCTAACATTAAAGGATCATCCTTGTATTTCTTTGTATTCTGTCATGGAGCAAAAAACATGTCTCATCTCAGTTTCAATTTCTCTTTTGCTCCCAGAAGATCCCCCCTCCTCCAGTGTTGAAGTAGAAACATAATTTCCCCTTTTGCACCGTAAACAGGTTCAAAAGTCCTTTGTTTCACCATGTTGCTCCAAACAGCAAATTTTCTAACCCACATGATAAAAGAACACCACAGTTCTAACTTAGAATTCTACAAGGGTTTGAGAACAATTGAAAATAAATTTCTACCACCAGGATTAGTCCTTAGTGGTTTGCAGGCATTCTAAGCAGAGGGGCATGGAAGCCAGCTAGGACACCAACCTGCTAGCAGATGCAAAGGTTGCTCTACTAAGAAGTTAGGCCTTTAATATCATAGACAATGGGAGGCAAAATGAAGAAATTAAAAGGCAAGTAGTAAGCAATTCAGTAGGCTAAGCCAGGGATTTGAGAGTCTCCCAAGGCTCCTCCCTTCCTCATTCCCTGCATGAGTCATTTTTCCAGTCTGTCCACACCCATTCACCCCTCCATCCCACACTCTCATTCACCCTCCAAGCTGCCCTCACAGGAACTTTCTGCAATACAAGTCCAGACTCCATCTCTGGCCCTTGCTGCCTAAACTTTTCTAGCTCATTAGTTTTGACGGTAAAGTTGAGACTCGTTAGATTAACACAGACCTACTTTTAGCGTCATCTCCTGCCACTTTCCTGTACTACCCTCCCCTCGCTTCTCATAGAAAGGCTGAGAAGGCTGGCAGGCCCCTTGTGTATACCCTGCTCTTTTCATTTTCCTTGAGACAGGGTCTTTTAATGTCACCCAAGCTGGTCTCAAACTCCTGGCTTCAAGCAATCCTCCCTCCATGGCCTCCCAAAGTGCTGAGATTACAGGTGTGAGCCACGCCATCCAGCCTGTCCTGCTCTTTTCTCTTCTCCACCTGGACTCTACTCCCTTTTGATCTTGCCAACTTCTACACACCTTTCAAGGCACCAGTTAAATGTAAATCCTCCAGGAACCCTTCCTTCACCATCCTCAGAGCCCTCATGGGATTGCTTCCAACATCACAGCACTTATCCCTTATGCAGAATTAATTGGTTTGTCTCTCACCTAGTAGAGGTGTTATCCTTGAGTGTAGGGACTGTCTCACCCATTCTTGCATCACTGGCATAGTAGGCATTAAATGTAGTTGCTGAATGCTTAGTAAGAGGAATGGAAGTCTTCATAGCTTGGGGTAGTTACTAATGGGCAGATAGAAAGTTCCCATTCCTGTTCTCTGAGAAAGTATCAGTGTTCTTTTAGTTTGCTAAAACTGTGTGGGTACTTGAGTCCTTTTAAACGATTAACGCTGGGAAGAGGTACCATTTAATTAATTATTTGTTCTGGAAGGGCTCAGTGTACAATTTTAACTCAGTGCTTTGTGCATCTAGCTAAAGGTCAAGAACTCAAGTCGGCTATTAGTGCCTCTGGAAGGTATTTCTGCACTTTAGCACCTTTCTGATGTTTTTCCTTCACCGCGAGCTGGCCTCACTTTCTTCAACACAACCTAACCTGCAGGAAGAATGTTGTACCATATCCAGCATTTTTGTCCCAAATTGTGTCCCAAACATGGGACAAACGTTTTTCATTAGAATCTTCCTTGCACAAGTTATCCGAATTCCTTACATTCAAAGGAAATCCTGCCCCCAATCTCCAAAACTTCATCACATCACAGACGTTCAGCATTCTTTCCATTCAAAGCGAAGCCAAGTTACATCTTACAGCACCCAGTGAATTATGATGTGGGGCTGTGGTTTATTTGCTCTAGCGACAATATGGCTTACTTGCCGTGGAATATCGCGGTATTTCAGAAAGTAATGTATTATTTTTAAAGAGGGAGCTTTGCTTTCTCTAAATCACATGGTGTAAAGTTGGAAATAGAGTGGCTTGTAAATTACAAATATTATTTACAAAGTAGAAGGAAAGCTGACATATGTTTGTGCTTGTATGACAGTTTCACTAAGGATTTCCAAAACTGTGGACAGGCAGTTACTTGAGAAAAATACACAGTGGCAATCTTGCAGATGTTTTTCCCGCCTGTTAGCCCTCCAGGTTCAAAAACTGTTTGGTGCATTTTAAGGCGGCAGTCTCACCAGATCGCAGGATTCTAGTCTAATCGGCTTCTAACCTTCAATCTAACCTTGCCGGCTTCCTTGCAAAGCCCAGTGCAAGGGCCTCTTTCAAAACGAACCCACTGGTGTGTCGAGCTAGTCCGTAGAAGTAAGTAGCTGGAGGGCGTCCCGTCTGCACGCCCACCGCGAGGTTACAATGTTGAACGCATGAGATGGAAGATACCAACGGGAGGCCGAGGGGATCCACGGCGCCCGCGCGGGCTCCAGCTTCCTCCTGCTCTCGGCGCCGCGGGGCGAGCGCCCATGACCCGCCCTTGCGGACTGTGTCCGGTTGACAGGCGACCCTGGGGCCCGGGGAAGCGCGGGAGGGCGCCAGCGGAAAGTTGAAGAGCGTTTTTCTCGCCGCCGCGTGTATTAGGAGCTCCACGAGTCCGCCCGAGCTTCCTGGTGGGGCTGGGCGGGCGGGGGAGGGGCCGCGCAGCAGCAGCGGAAGCCAGACCTCGGCGATAAGAGGCTGCACAGAGACATGCAACAGTCTTTTCACTGCAGCTGAGTGAGTTGTGGCGCCCACAATGCTCCCGTGACAAGGAGCTGACAAGTTCCATTTTCCGTCGCGGGCATCTTGGAATCATGACTCCCACAATGCCTTGGGCATTCGGTCGACAGTCGGGCCGCCTCTGAAAAAAAATGTGAGAGGTAAGTTTCCATTTTCACAGTTTCCCCGCGCCGGTCCGCCGCGCTTCATTGTTCGGACTCCGGCGGGGCTGCCGGTGGTTGAAGGAGGAAGTGCGAGGAGGTGCTCGCCGGCCACGGTTCTCCCGGGCAGGGGCGGGCCGCGCGCGGTGGTTGGTTTCGCGTCCCTCAGCACCTCCTGCCCGGGGGAAGGCGGGAGGGTGAGCCGCAGCCGCTCCTGCGCCCTTCCCCGCCGTGGGCTCTGCGGCGCTGTCACGGCGTAGCCGGCGCACGGCTTGGCAACCCATCGGGACCCAGGGAGAAACAGTGGGGCGAGAAGAGAAACAGGTGCGTGCAAGTGTGCTCACAACTTAATGATCTTTGTCGGGGGAAGGTGCGAGTCCCTCCGAGGCGAGCGGCGCGCGGGTCCTCCCGGCGGCTCCCGCATCCCTGGCCCTGGGGCTGCCATCCCGCCCGGTTTTCATCTGGGCCAAATATGTGCACGCAAAGGTTAATTCTCTGCCTGCTACCCATAAATTACGCATGACATGTTTAGCAGGGCTGCCTTATATGGAGAGTGCTGTATTTCAGGCCAGTTTGCCTTTTGCCAAGTTTACAGGGCGGAAGACGCCCTGTAGGAGAGGGCTGCCTCCTCCTTTTCTTCTTCTTTTTTTTCATCGTTTTGTAGTGCGTCACTCAAAAACTGTAAGAAAAGTAAGTATAGAAGCTCTTTGGGTGGAGCCGCAGTTGTTTGATTGAATTGCTTTCATGAATGGTTGAAAAGAATGAAAAGTAGTTAGTACTTGGGTTCTGGTTTTTAGACAAAAGCAGGACAAATATGTAGCCCCCCCCCGCCCCACTTTTTTTTTTTTTTAAACGGAGCCGAAATCTGTTATTGGTAGTAATGTGTCATGTGAGAATACTTTGATTCGAGAGCCTGTAACACGAGCAGGTATATGGTGGCGCTTATGCCTTCCTCTCGCACAGCACTTTACAACTACAGGGGTGTTGCTGCCAGACTAATATTGTGTTCTTAAGGCTCTCTGGGACCGAGAGAGTATGCAGCTGTTGGGATTCTGGGGTGTATTTCCTTGGAGTGTGTCCACCCAGGGTTAAAATTAAGAAGCTGCCAGAAAGGTTGTTGCCGCTGACTTGACTTTGTGTGCCTACCAGCACAGGCACAAGTCATAGCAGATGGATGGCAAACTCTGCCATATACTCTGAGGAACGTCTTAAATTAATACGCTAGGGGAGAAGTCATAATTAATGCTTTTAGACTTTCGGGCCCTGTGCAACGTGCTTTGAAATACTACACCGGTGGACACTGTGTCCCTTCCTCCTGGGTTTGAACACAGTGTCTGTTTATACACAGAGGGTGTTTAGTACATAAGTATTCTATACCAGCATAAGAGAGCCACTCCACAGTTATCTCTCTGTGTGGGTTCCTAAGTGTGTTGGTGTTTCTCCTTGCTGTTGAGATAAAATATTATCACCCAGACAGAAAATGAAAGTTCAACGACTGTAAAATTTATCCCAGGAAAGTGCAGTTCAATACTTAGACTGTCTTAGATGTAGTTATAGATAGAGGCACTGAATAAGTTATTTTGTAGTCTGAGAATGCACATCGCTGTCACTTGTATCTTGCTTTCTTAAAGTTGGTGACAACTACGGCTCAACTTTTTAAGAAAACCTAATGTTCTAGTTTTTATCTGTTTTGTGTATTTGCATGGGAGTTACTTTATTATTATACTGTTAGGTCTTCTTTGAAAATGTCGGCATAGGTTTTTTAGTCTTATTAGTTTAACGGGGGGTTTCCTTGCTGAAGACTACAAAAGTTGCCTTTTGTGTTTTAAGAACAGGTTGGGTCAGCAACAGAAAACCTGTTCAGCTATAATTATAGTATCACTTAAGACATAATAGTCAGATTTCATTATTACTAAGATACTCAGAAAAACCTCACATATGCCTAGTTTAATTTTTTCCTTGTATAACTATGAACAAATTTGTGTGTAGCTACACATCAAGTGTGGTTCTGTGTGCATTCAGGCCAAAGAGAAACTGAAGTGTTACATGGTTTGAGATATTATTGCTTGTGTTTACATTTCCACATTTGAGGCAAAGTTAGACTCCAAGTTGAATTCATTAAATTTTGATTCCAACATTCTGTTCTTCCTTTGGGCACAGAATTCCTATGAAATGAAACACTGGGTTTTGTTCCAGAACAAGAAGAGACTAACCCAAAATTTTTCCTGGGAGAAAAAAAGAGTAAAATTATATTTCTCATTGAAAGTTTTATTTCTCATTGAGGAAGGGTGTGCTACTTTATTATATAAAGTGCCTTACCTTCATTATAAGAAAAAAACGCCCTTCCATTTGTCACTGTTGCCATACATTAGGGCTGTATTTGATAGATCTATTTATGGAAACAGAATAAATAATCTTGCTGCACCTTCTGGCTTTCTGCTTGGTGTTAGATGTGCAGATTAGAGAACATCTCAGGTCTTGCTTAGAAGAAGCTGAAAAGAATAGGTGATTGGGTTTTTAAAATTCTGTAAGCAAAGGCATTAGGGTGGGTGGTAGATATTAGAGTTAAGAGAGTGGAGGAAAGGAGTGAAATAGGTTCATGAAGTGATTGGCTCAAAATAAAATCCCAACAACAATATGGATCATAGAGAATGCGACATCAGAGGATTTTAAAGTATATGGTCTTTTAGGCCAAAAAGCTTCATATGTTTGAAAATCTAGAATGTGCTGTCCAGTACAGTAGCCACATGCGGCTATTGAGCACTTGAAATGTGTCTAGTCCAGATTGAGAAGTGTAAAATACTACTGGGTTTTGAAAACTTTATATGAGGGAAAGAATGTAAAATATCTGATTAATGTTTTCATATTTATGATATGTTTTAATGATAATTTTTGATATATTGGTTCTAATAGAAGATCTTACTGGATTAAACTTCACCTGCTCTCTTTCTGTCTCTCTTTCTTTCATGATGTCTAGAAAACTTAATATAACAAATGTGGCTAACATCGTACTTATTTTGGACAGTGTTGTTCTATGATAAAGCAGAAAAACAATATTCTGGGAGAAAGCTTAAAGAGTTTGCTGGTCAAAACAATAAAATTGGCTTATTTTACTATATATAGAAATACCTTGTCTTTCTTATCCATTGTAACCAAAATTTGAGAAAACATACCACCTAACATCTATTTTTATTTCCTCAAAGCTGCTATTTAGTTTAGAGATTTGATGGTGGGTAGTAATAATAGAGAAAAACTTATAATTAGAGAATGAGTCTTAACACCTCTCAAAGGCCAAAATAGAGTATGATTGTTACTTAGGAACATTTTAGAGACACCGTAGTTATCATTGTCCTGAAGTTACAAAACATAAACGAGTCACTAAAATTATTTTAAAAGAGTTTTTAGTAAATAGCAATTATCTTCAAATACTTAATATGTGTTTTCTTTTACTAGAACTTTCTTTAGAAAGAAAAAAAAAAAAACAAATCCAAAGTCCTGAGCAAATGTTAATAAAAGATTGCTGAATTCATAAGAATGAAAGATTTTTACTTGCAGATAGGAGGGTATTGTTTTGAATATTAGCAAAGGTAAAATGTGTTTCTACGGTAACATTATGGGCTCTGAAGAGTTTCTATACATGGAGACACTGTCTTTATAATTTGAACACATTCTTGAGAAAGCATCTGACTGGTAAACAAAGCACAATGGCATAGGTCCTGGAAACATTCCTTTCAGATATTTTCGTAACTGAAGTACATTTTGCCATTCACAGCGAGTGTTAAGCTGAAAAAAATGTGGTTCTTTTCTAGCCATATAAAGTATGCTTACTATTATTTTCTTGAAGGATGCCAAAAAATGTAAGATGGATGTCGTAGATTCTTTGTGGGGAGGAGTTAGATTGTATGTAGAGCCTCAAGAAGAGTTGCCTCTCGGCTTGGTGCCATCTTGAATCTGTCTTCCACTATATGAGGCATAGCTTCCATTAATGTCAGTGCGTGTGTGGAGGGTGAGGGAAAGAATGATCCCCATTAACTTTGTGTATTGTTTCTGATGAGTCATGGAGCATATTCACTAATGGTTGGAGAATTATTGATTGCAAAGCAGAGGATTCAAGAAGAGCTATTGGCATATGGCATTAACTGTCTCTAAACATATTTTATGTTTTTACATTTGAGGTAGGGAAATTGGTTTTTACATAGTGTTTTTCATATTGTAAAAAATAAACATTTATATAAGCATTACAGATATATCATTGAAGAAAAAAAGCAAATATATGGTTATAGTTTTCTACATATTACCAGTTTTTTTTTTTTTCATAACAGATCCAGAACACCTCTTTCAGATAATCGTTCATGTTTTTAGAGAGGCATCTATCTCATCGTATGTGCCTATGAAATCGGTAAAAATATGTGTAACACATATCTTGAAATATTTGTGTTAGGAGAATTAGGTCTTACACATTTGCTTCTTTTTCCACTGTTTTTGGTTATGTTCTCTAGGTTACTATGATTATCCTTTGTTAAAACAGTTCAGGAAATATTAATCTTAAAATGAAACGTAGCCGTATTGGACAGAGTGGAGAATTGCTTTTCCACAGAGATCAATTATTCCAGAAAGGTGAAAACGTTTCTGAAATAATATCATGCTCATATACTCCAAAAGAAAAACCATCATCTCTTTTGACATTCTTTTAGGAAACTGAGAGATGTATGTTTTATATACAAAAAGAGGTTAATAATAGTTGATAAAGGTATGCAAAATACATACTCTTGTGAAGTGTGAACACACAATTTGTATGTAATACATGCTTGAGCATATAAGTTTCCCCAAGACAATGCCAATTTATTCAAATCACCTGAATGTTAAATACTATCATACTATTAAAAAGAATTGTGATAAATATGAAATCTAAATACCACTGATGATGTCCATGCTGATGTCAACTCCATTCCAGTCCCTCTTTAGCTAAATTCACAAAATGAAGAGATGTCTTTCTCCAAAGTAGTTTTCCAGAAATTTGTATTTGACACTGGATTTTTCCTACATTTTCACTTTTAAAAGTTCAGAAGCTATTAACTAAAAATGAACTTGTTTTAGAGAGCTAAGAAGATTCTAGACTTATGGGGACATATTTAGTTCTATGAAATAAGCATTACGTTGCTGACTTGAATATTATTTTATCATATAAAGTTGATTTATAAGTGAATACATATTGTGAAAAAATACCACACTAGGCTTAGTGAAATCTACCAAACTTAATCAAGATAGATATACTTTGTCCCCCCAAAAATAAGAATCTGGTAGGGAAAATAAGAGCTTCGAAAATAATTGTAAAGTAGAAAGTGATATTTAATGAACAGTGGCTGGGTAACATAGTATGAAGGTTCAGATAAGGGAAAGTCTTAAGATGACTCTGACTTCACCCACATACATGTAATAAAGGGAACAGTCCTTAAATGCATAACTAATGAGAACAAAAGGTATTCAGTATTTTTCAGCCTTACCAAAATATTATTCTGTTAAAGCCGCATTAACTCTATTCAGCGATGGTTCCATATTTTCCATACGTTTATAGATAACATTCAGATATCAAATTTTCATATATGTTTTAATTCATTTATTTATTTTATCTAGGAGAAATATAATGGTTTCCAAATGTCCTATACTAGATTAGTGATAGATTTTGTCATTAGTTTTACTATCGAATACCATGAAATATCAGCTGTTGCAGCCACTAAATAGTTACAAACTGTAGGTACTACAGTTTAATAGTCAATGCATGTCATATGCTTGTACTATGCTAAATATAAAGGATGCAAGATGAGGACTTAAGCAGTTCATATTCGTATTTACAGTATTATCAAAGATATTTTCTTAACTTGTCTCAGTATTCGAATTTACAGCCCATTTTCAGCTTATTGTATCCAAAAATTTCAATCTTATATCCAATAATTTATTTATTAGCATTTGTTGATGACAGTCAAAGTGATGCATTAGCACTTTATTTGTTTCTGTGTTGTTTGATTACAGCAGTGACATTTTAGCACTCTTTGTGGATGGATGAAAGAAAGCAGGAGGGTGGTCAAGCTAAGTAACAGATATGAAGAGTTGGAGGACATAGGGCTTTCTGTGGGTAAGAAATTGATGAGAAAAGCTTTATGCCACTGACGAGGCTTGGAATTCAGTATTCCCCTACCAAAGGCCCCCTTATTGATGTTTCTGTTTACCAGATCTTGGTTTCAAGATGCCAAGTTGTGAAGAGATACACAAGTTCTTATAAACACTATATCTAAATTTGGTTTGAAAGTCTAATATTTGACTGGGTGCGGTGGCTCATGCCTGTAATCTCAGCACTTTGGGAAGCCGAGGCGGGCGGATCACGAGGCCAGGAGACTGATACGTCTTGGCCAACACGGTGAAACCCTGTTTCTGCTAAAATACAAAAAATTAGCCGGTGTGGTGGCGCATGCCTGTAATCCCAGCTACTGGGATGCTGAGGCAGGGGAATTAGGGGAATTGCTTGAACCCAGGAGGCGGAGGTTGCAGTGAGCTGAGATCGTGCCACTACAGTCCAGTCTGGCAACAGAGCAAGACTCCGTCTCAAAAAAAAAAAAAAAAAAAGGCTAATGTTTATACCAGGCAGGTAGAAAAACAAAAATGGACCTTATTGGAAGATACATGAGGTTTCTAAAAGTGGAGCTCCTTTGTAAATGTAGGAAGTGATATCAATATTATTATTATATTAATATACTTATTTTGAAGTAACTAAGTTTTTTTATTTCTTTAAAGAAACAATAGATTTGGGGAAAAACCATTTACTCTTTTCATGCACTAGTTTCTAAATCTGTGACATTATAAAGGTGTAAATATTTATGAAAATAGTAGAAGTTGCCACTTGCTGTATACTTTTAAATAAGGTATCTCATTTAATCTTTTCTACTGTAAAGTAGCTGTAAAGTAGTCCTTATGACTTTTATCTCAAAGATCATGACTAGAACAATTTTTTCATTTGCAGAGATACGAGGCTTATCATTCTGCTTATTCCAGTGTTCATGTTTTTAACCAATTTTTTTTGTCTTGCCTCCACTGATTATATATAAAGAATAGTGATGAGAATATAACTGTAATGATTACTGACATCTTTGAATACTTTCTATATGCTAAGCTAAGGTTTATAAATTAATTCATGTATTCCTCAGAACAATGCTATGAGATAGATACTGTTAATATCCTGATTTTACAGATAGGGGAACTGAGGCACAGACAAGTCCAATTAATTGTGCAACGGTTCTTAATAAGTAGCACAATAAGGAGTTGAACCAAGGTAGCCCAGTTTTAGAATCCATGCTCCTATGTAAAAGAATAAAAACAGATTTTAAAAATACTTATTTTGGATGCTGATAGGAGCTTGATAACATAAATGTTTGGAATAGTTTAAAAGACTTGTACTTTCTACAGCATTTGAAGAGACTCCAGAGGAATGGGCAGAAACTAAGAGGATAGAGAGAAAAGGCCTGGGGTGAGGGGTGGGAAGCATTTAGTAGGGTAGGAAGAAATGAGGAATCAGGTGTTCAAGGGAGATTGGTGCTACACTTTTGAGGTCATTGATGACCAGGTAGTGAGTTTAATAATACATAGTGTGGAACATAAACAGACACTTGGTGTTTAGGGCAGTAACCTTACAGGAGTTGTGTTTTGGTGACATTTTATAGGGGAAGTATAGGACACATATAGAATGAAATAGAGATTGTGGTTACACAGAACAGAGATGAAGGACTAGACGAGGGGAATGGCCCTAGAATGAAAAGGAGGACATGTGTGCTGAGAGAAATGTGATAAGGTTAGGCTGCATAGGATGTACCAGCTGACTGGATGATGTGAATATTAAAAGCAATGGAAGTATTAACACTTATTTTTAAAATTCAGTAAGAATTTTAAAAACTTTTAATCAATCAAAAATTCCTTATTTGAGAATTAGATAGGCCAGACGTGGTGGCTCACGCCTGTAATCCCAGCATTTTGGGAGGCTGAGATGGGCAGATCACAAGGTGAGGAGATCGAGACCATCCTGGCTAACACAGTGAAACCCCGTCTCTACTAAAAATACAAAAAATTAACCGGGCGTGTTGGCCGGCGCCTGTAGTCCCAGCTACTCAGGAGGCTGAGGCAGGAGAATGGCGTGAATCTGGGAGGTGGAGCTTGCAGTGAGCTGAGATCACGCCACTGCACTCCAGCCTGGGAGAGGAGCGAGACTCCACCTCAAAAGAATTATATAAAAATATCAGTAAGTCAAAAACATTTCAAATTGTATTTTATCAGGGATTATAACTTGATTAAATAGAAGATACATGTTAATTTCTTAAAACATTTCATTTCTGTGCCAAATTCTTTTAAAGCACTGGATGGTGACCTATAGGTCACCAAATTGGTAATTTTAAAGTAAACGTAATTTCAACATTAGGCGTATTTTGTTTTTTGCTGAGAAATGTCTCAATGTCAACCAGGCAGTTCTCTTCTCTTATTAAAGTCCATGCTCAGAATGCCTGTGTAACCTATCCTTAGTGATAAACAAGGTGGTAGATAGATACATGATAAAATAAGTTTGCAATGTGCTCAATGTGGCTGACATTTATACTTCTCAGACCTTGCTATTTTAGGGAAGGTATCAGTATAACCAGGGCATTCTTTTCCTGGAACTAAAAATCCTTAATAATCAGTCACTATTATAAACAGAATGATTTACATACAGGAATCAATAAACAGTTGCATTTGGTTAATGATTATCTGGAGTTAGGAGGGTAGTTATATTTCAAATAGAATAGAAAGCTTTATTGGAATACTTACAGATCTTTTTAGTTTGAGGACCTTGCAAGCTTTTTACAAATAAATGGTTGAAAATAGTTTAAACAGAAAATGTCAGAACATTGATAGATTATGTTTCATTTAATATACAGAGAAAAATTCCCATGAAATCAAGACAGTTTTCAAGAAAAAATATTCTATTTATAAATATTTACAACTTATTATTTAGATTGCCTATGTCCATAAAAATAATACAGAAATTACACTGTCTTTAAGTACAGCATGTTTCTATAAACTAGAGAATAATGTTGACAGTATTTTATTTTGCCTTTGTTAGTATTATGTGAAAGCCACACTTACTACGTGCCTTTCTCTATTATTAGACTTTTTTTTCCTATCTAGTTTTTGCTATAAAGATATAGTATGGTGAAAATCTGTTTAGCTATGTCATTAAGATAATGCTTAGGAAATGCTAATTTTTAAGTAACTAAGATTAAGTAGTATTGGACATTCTTTGCCTTCTTTATTATTCTGTCATTGGGCTAATTTTAAATGGACAAATTCATTCCAAATTATTTTGAACCATTATTTGAACTTCACTGCTGTAACATTCAGGGAAAACTGCATTTTCTACCTAGCATTCAGATAAAGGCATTTGGTCTTAGATACCTCTTCCAAAAGACTTTGAAGAGATTTGATAAACATAGCTAAAGTGAACAACAGATGATACAAGAAAATCTTTGATCCAGGAGTAGAGTTTCTCTGAGGCTTTGCATGACCTTTCCAAAACATAATTTGAGAAGTTCCTAACAATAAAAAAAAATATACTTCAACAAGAAAGACTTTAGAAAAATATACTCAAGTAGAATTCTGCATAATGCTTTCTGGGAGACCACATTTGCTGAAAATTGCATTTGGGAAATGACTTTCTCAGAACGATATAGTTTTGAGGACTGAGATTTTAAATAAATATTTTATTGAGAGCAATTAATTTAGGGAGAAAACTATTATGCCTATTCTTCTGTAGTTGATTAAAGTTTACTAAGTGCTGAGATCTCTTCCCTTAAAACATTACTTTGCCATGTTAATCAGGTCATAGAGGAATCAGTTCATCTTTTGTGTTTTGCTAAAATAATCAATTAACAAACATATTCTGAGCACCTTTAAAGTCAGAGGATTGTAGTAGGTCACAAGAGGGGGATCGAAAGTATAATTACATAGTGTCTTTCCTTCTTTGACATATAATTGAGTTAGGGAGAACGACTTGAAAACTTAACAATGCAAGGCACTGTACAAGTTAGTACCAAAGGAGGAAACTGAAAGAGAGAAGGAAATTCAAAGAAGGAAGTTTTTGTGGAACTGAATGGCCAGGGAATGGTGTGGGGGAAGAGGGGGCATCTGTCATAGGCCCAAAGATTAAGCGCTCTTTTTGGAATATGGAGTGACATAGTAAGAATAAGGTGGAAGTAATGATGAAAGCTACCATATTTGAGTGTCTTTTCTATGTGAGGCCTTGCCAGCTTGTATTGTTTTTGGAAAAACATTGAGTAAAGATAAACAACCTGATAGTGATAGTAGACAATGAGCGAATTGGGCCTGTGAGACAGGAATCATCATCCTCTTAGAGGACATAGACTTAGAGAAGTTATCTTACTTGTCTAAATCTACATAGCTGGTGATCAGCCGAACTGAACTGAAACCAGGCCTTTTCATACTTCGAAACCAGCATTCCCCACCCCCATCTCCACCATCCCATGATTCTGCTGGGAGTGAGTGTGGCATGTTTATGACATAGTAGTTTTAAAACTTCACACGTGCAACAACTGACATAAGTCAAGAAGATAGAAATTTTATTTAAAAGGCTGTCAAATGTGTTTTCATCTTTTTGCTTTGATGTTGGATTACAAATGGCGTATAGTCTGACAAATTCTTATACTGTTTCTTGGATTTGTAAAAACAAAAATAAAACAAACTAGGCCCCCCATCTTCAGTAGATATGGTATGGAGTTGCGGTGTCATGATGTTATAACAGTGCATTTGGCAGTAGGTAGCCCTATTTGGGATTCCCTCAGAGGAAGCTTGGTGAAGTTTGAAGACAAAGTACTTTCTCACCAATAATATGATGCTATAAAATCTTCACCAGGAAATGATAGGGGCAAAAGTTTATAGATCATGGTTGTTTGGTTGTTTGATTATTTTATGCTTTTATGTTACATCATCTAATTTATACATCAGTCTCTGCTCTCTGTAACTTTACATGTGATGTAGCCTGTGACTTTAAAAGATAAGCTATTAATTGTAGAGTTGTGCTGTCACTTTGCTAACAAATTCCTCTCTTCATAGAGCTATTTAGAACATATAGCAAATAAAATTATGTGATTATGTGTTTTTAGAGAAAAATTTATTTATATAAAATGAAAGTCTTTGCTTTGCTTTTGACTGCAAGAGAAAGCATCCTTGTTTAGCAAATATTGAGTGCAGAGCCAGTGTGCTACGTATCATGCTATACCCTTTGGAGGATAAAGAGGTAAGATGTGCCTGTTCTCAAAGTAATTTCCAGTATAGTGATAGAAATATTCACAAATAATGGACAGGCAAAACAAAGTGGGCACAAAGAAGCCAAGAATAGGCTGTTTGTGGGCAGAGTGTGGAATTTGCCTAAAACCGTTCGGTAGACAGGTTAACTCTTTAGATACTTTATATATATTGGAGAAGAGACAAAATCAACTCATAATTTATTAAAATGATGTGATTTGATATGTAAACCATTTAGTTTTTCTGTTCAAGTGTTTGATAAATAAGTGTGATGCCCACCATAGTATCATCCTGGACTAGACAGAAGAAATTAATTTATTTCTGATGCTGGCAGTTTCGGAGAAAGGTGGGGACATAACAGTTCATCTGAATCTTCCTCATGCTAAATTCCTGATTGGGAGCAGGTTAAAACACTCAGGATTGGTAACCAAGTTTCAGAGCCTACAACTTTTATGTTAACAGAAAAAAAAAATCAATTAGAGAGAGGTGAGTTGTATTTAACTTTAATGAGAGAATTTTAAATATGCACATGATGCTCTTTTTTCCTCCAGTTTTTCTTTCTACACAGGGAAGAAAGCTGTATTTTGTAGGCTAACTTTCAGACTTTAAAATGGTGAAAGTGCAACTGTGCATATTCTTCTATAAGACCCCATTCGGCTGTGATGTGTTTGTTCCTTGTTTCCAGGATTTAATCTGCATTCTAGGTTAGAAAATTCAGGATTTTATTGCTTATTATTATTCACTTTTAATCACAAATATTTGTTTAAAGCCCATTACATATAAAGTTTTACTGTAAGATTTTAATTGCAATTTTTAAGATAAATTTAGAATATGGTTTCTAATTTTCTGAAGTTTATGGCCTATAGAAAAAGGCCCATTCATAAGTGAAATAATAAAAGCAAAACAACAAAAGGTCAGAGCTTTAGCCATTCTAATAATTAGTAAAATAGCTGCTTACCTCATAGGAACTTACTATTTTACCTGTGTGATCATACATAGCTCGTATACAATTCTGTGTGATTTAGGCATTGTTATCTTTCTGGCTCAGAAGTGAGAAGATTGAGGCTTGGAAAGATTAAGGTTAGGGGATTTGCTCAAGGGTCATATGGTAAGGTACTGTGAGAGCTGAGGTCTCAACCCAGGAGTTTTGCTGTTTTTCTGCTTGTTTATTTCTATCAGTATGGTATGAATTAGGTACACAAATACTCTTTGCATGTAGATTTGAGACCTACTCCAAGTTAATTCTGGAAAAACTCAATGAAGAAGATAAGATGTGGAAGATTTTTTTTTAAGCATTGTGGTCATAAAAGAGCAGACTATGGAATGGACTTTGAAGTTTCACTAGCTTTGAAAGGAGGGATATATCGAATAGCCTAATCTGCCTGTGTGGTTTGCTCAGTATTAGTTCTACTCACACCTAATACCCTCTGCCCCAGCACTCGCCAAGATCAGCAAAATCTACTTTTAGACTCAAAATCATTACCACCTGTGAAGTTTCTGATGTCACTTCTGAGTGACATAGCACTCTGTCAATTGCTCTGTTGGATGGCTTGCTGAATGGCACCTTTTAAGAAGTGTCTTGAGCCCAAAAAGGGTTTCAAATGCTCTTGTAATCTATTCAGCTGCATTATTGAAGGTATTAGGGTAATTCAATTCATTTTTCATCATTAAAACACAGAAATCTATTGCCAGCATTAAAAAAGACAAACATATCATTGAAAATTTAATAGCTCTACGTTCACTTGGAGATTTCCGATAAACTTTTCTCACTTCCCCGCAAATCCCTAGTAATTAGAGCATGTCCCTGTATGTATGTGTGCATGTTTTTGTGTCATATCCCTATATGTCTATATATTCCATAAATGATTGTGAAGTAGTGCACAAGTTGTAGCTAAAAATGAAATAGAGTAAATGTATGAAGCTAAGGGATCCATTCTCCAACTAATGAGTTAGTTGACAAATTTGCTCTGAAATATTAATATCATTTTGTGGTTCCCTGTATTGAATACAAGTGGGGGCTTGTGAAAATACAGTATCCACAGACCCTAAATAGAAACAAAATAAAGGTATTCTAATATACCTTTGCAAATTTAAAGTTTTAACTTATTCATATAACAGTTTTCTGCTTGTCAGTGACCTGATATCAATGTATTTGAAAATGATTTTACCTTTAAGTACCAAGAATTCTTAGGGATACGTGTGTGTGTGTGTGTGTGTGTGTGTATTCAGATTAAAGATTCCATGCTAATATACTAATTTTTTGGCAAGAAAATTAAGCACCTATATTTCAGTTTAATAGTACTGTGGTAAATGAAATATATTAAACATGCAGATTCTGTTACATTCACATAATATTAATTTGAATTTTTAATGTTCTAGGCACTGTGCTAGATATTGAATACATAATGGTAAACATAAACAGATATTAAATAGTTATAAAATTCAGACATCTCTCAATTTTCAAATTGGCCATTGCAGAAATAGTGACATTTTGTTAGGTTTTGTTGCCACAAGATTTTCAAAAATTAAAAAAAATTATTTATACATGCCAGTAAATATTTATTTTACAGCATCTACCAATGTTAGGTTTACTATGCATGAAGGAAGGATTTTATTTTCATGTAAAGAAAAACACCATTTTATGCTTAGCATCAATGCTTTACAATTAAACAAGAGAAATAGCATCACAAAATAATATGGGAAGAGAAAACTCATTTTGAGCAGCAGCAAAATGTTGTGAGTTTAAAAGGTCAGGCTAGTACAGGAGGCTGCAGTTTTGCCACTCACTGTGCAGAATGCTGTGACAGCCAGGCTGATACAGCTGAAAATATCTGCAGCTTTGGAAGCCTTGTAAGTTTCAGAAGGTCGTTTTGGCATCATGATAGGAGCACAGATTCACATGGAAGGTCAAACTGGACAGCCAGGCAAGAAGATAGGTTGCTGACCCAGTGCTTGTAGATTTTAGAGCAATCACCAACTGCAGTAACTGAGTATTTTAATTCAGGGCAGCCGTCTTTCATTGAAATATTTATAGAGGAATGAACTTTACTTGGTGGGGAAATTATAAATTACTTTTTCTCTTCTGAAACTTTAAGTGTTGCATCTACAACTTTCCCTGGTACCAGAACAAACGTTACTTTAATTTTGTTTATGTGTGATGTATACCTCATCAAGCTTACAAAAGTAAAGTGCACGTCAGATAGGACTGTCTTTTTTTTGTTTGTTTTGTTTTGTTTTAATCAATTAGAAGGCAAAGAAATGGAACAAGTACTTAAGATGAAATTAAAGCACTAAATTTATCTCTCAGCTTCCTGGCAACTGAAGCAGAAGCTTTCGGGAGTAAAAAAATCCTGAGTTTATTTGTTAAGATTTCTTCAGATCCCATATACTGTCTTATTCTTAGCCCTTTGGGTGTTTAGTTAAATATTCTGACTCTGCCCTTGGGTGAAGTCTTGAATGGGTGAATTCCAATTACTTAAGAAGTGAAGGCTGAGTTCTTTAGCCTGCCTTTAAGGCCCTTACTGATTTGGCTTCAGCCCAAAGTTTCAGGGTCATCTCTTGCCAGCCCCATTACATACGGGTGTTCCATACAGACCAGTTCTCCCAGTGTTCATATGCAGTGCTTTCCCACATCCCTGCCATTACTGTCTGGATTTCTACAGTCTGGATTTCTACCCCTTTTTGTCTCTAACCAAATGGAACTTGTCCTTCCAGACCAACCTTACATTTCTTATCCCTTTTGAAACTCCCTTGACCTCTCTCTTTAACTTATCAAACTTTCTTGTTCCCTCTACTGTATACTTCTCGCTTTCTTTTTTATATGTAGTTATTTGTGTGTTAGTTTTATACCTTTAATTAAGCATCAAATTATTAAAGGCTGGATCCAAGTATTCTCGCTACGTCCAGGCTACATATACAAGGTGGTCAATAGGCAGTTAATATAATCAATACACATATTTTATGTGTACTGTTTATTGTTAATGAATACGTTTATTCATTTAATAAAGTTACTGTTAAATGTATTTGAATTTCTTTAAGGAAAACATTTCTTTTCCTAGGATAGTAGGAAACAAAGAAAGAAAACCTAAAAAAAGAAGCACAATTAGAAAAACACACTCCTGTAATTTTTCTCAAAGGAAATATTTGAGGAAGCAGAACCAGGATTATAATTTTTTAAATTGTTTTGACTTGGAGTTTTCTTTTTATAAGTCAACTTAATATTTGTGATTTCTGTGTGCCAAAAAGTAACCAGTATTAATAAAGAACAGCTTTGGTACATGTAAAAGAAAAAAAAGTCATTTATGCCATTTCAATCCCTCAGTGCTTTCTTTCTGACATATTTTTAATGGTTTTATCAGCTGTTAATTAAGTTGGTGCAAAAGTAATTGCGGTTTTAAAAACTATTGCAAATATTGAAATTACTTTTGCACCACCCTAGTAAACAATTGGCATGACTATGGCTTTGAAACATTTCAGACAGTATTCCATCTCCTTCATTGCTCTTCAAATACTGTTTTAGTAGTTTATCTAGATCAGTCTTACTGTATGCATAGTCAGCATATATCAGTTTTATACTTTTAAAGCAGCATTGCATTTCACCTATGTGGAATTTTTCTGCTGACATATTTTAAGCTTCTCTAAGAAAAGCTCTGAAGAAAATGTAGACTCCTGTTGCTCGGAGGGCTGATAAATACATTTTAAAAATCATACTCAAAGACCACTTCATTGACAATTAATCTTTCAAAATCAGCTACTGAGTATTTAGAACTTCATAATCTATTCAAAATTGATTAACAATCTTAATTGAGAATACATTTGTATCTGAAATGTAGAATTTTCTTGTCTCCAGGTATACATTATTAATGTTTAGTGTCTACCCCATGGACATAAAAGAACAATAGCATCCATTCTCAGCTCTGTAAAAGAGACCATCTTATCTTCTCTAGAATCAATATTCAGGGGTTTCTCCTTCACTTACACACACCTAACTGAGCTAACCACAAGCGATGCAGTAGTGGTACCTCCAATATATCCCACTCACCCCCCTATCTCTCCCTTTTTTTGGCTTCTGTTGTATATATTAGTAGTCGCTGTCATTTCTACCAAGTTTGGTATTAAATTGCTAGCATGTATCGTGAATGAAGTTTTACGTTTGAAATCAGAAGAGCTGATTTGGAGTCCTGGTTCTTCCATTTATTTAGCATAGGGATTTTGATGGGTCAGTCACTTAACCATGCAAGCCTTGATTTATTTGTTCACAAATGAGCAAAATAATATAACCAACCATCTCTTAGAGTTGTGAGGAACAAATAATTAGGCTGAAAATAAATTGCATGTCAGTATATAAGATATCATTTGCTATTTTTGAATAATAGAATGTATAAGTTGTTGGGGGGAAAGTACATTTCTCTGCTTGGCTTCTTCAATGGAAACTTTTTGTTTTTTTGAGACAGGGTCTCCCTTTGTTGCCCAGGCTGAAGTGCAGTGGCATGATCTCATCTTACTGCAGCCTCACAGGCTGAAACAATCCTCCTGCCTCAGCCTCCCAAGTAGCTGGTACTGCAGGCATGCACTACCATGCCTGGCTAATTTTTGTATTTTCTGTAGAGACAGAAGTCTCGCTGTGTTGTTCAGGCTGGTCTCAAACACTTGGGCTCAAGCAGGACTCCCACCTTGGTCTCTCAAAGTGCTGCGATTATAGGCATGAGCCACTGTGCCCATCCTGAAACATTTGTTTTTAAATTAAAGAACCAAATGAACACCTTGCAGATTTTATGTGTAAGCCAGAAAGAAAGCTCAGTACATGCGTAGAATGTAGCACAAGCCAGCTTTTCAAAAATTAATCTTTTTAAGGGGCATTACATAATGAAGGAGCACACATTTTCAGTTTTATCCAGGATAAAAGTGGTTGTTTTTCCCCCCTGCTAACTTTAACACAGAGGTTTTACTTTAATTTAAATTCCAAGGACTAGGTTTTTGTTGTATATGAAGAAAATAATTTGACTAAATCCAATGTAAATGTTTTTCCTTATTCTTTGGGGGTGCACACACACACACATTAATCCTCATTTTATATTGTATTTATAATATATATATTTAATTATATTTTATAGGTTGAATAGGTTCCTTGTTTATCTTTTTTACAAAATAATTTTATTGTTATAAATTCTTATTATAAGCAATAAATAAGGAACCTAAATATCACAATCTGTAAAGCGTTTTATTTGTGTGCGGTTATATATGATAGTTCATTAGACATTTGATAGGAAAATATGGAAAGTTTTGAGATTGCTACATGATTGCTCTTTTAATTTGCTCGGTGTATTCCTTTAAATATTGTGAGGAATTTTTTTACCAGTGAAGTAGCTTTTGCATGCTAAGTTGTAGTGAACTGCTGGGCAGAACTAAAACGTAAATGGTTTGAGGAATGATCAATAGTTGTATATAGTGGCCAGGTGCGGTGGGTCATGCCTGTAATCCCAGCACTTTGGGAGGCCGAGGCGGGCGAATCACGAGGTCAGGAGATCAAGACCATCCTGGCTAATACGGTGAAACCCCGTCTCTACTAAAAATACAAAAAATTATCCAGGCGTGGTGGTGGGCACCTGTAGTCCCAGCTACTTGGGAGGTTGAGGCAGGAGAATGGCGTGAACCCGGGAGGCGGAGCTTGTAGTGAGCCGAGATCATACACTGCACTCCAGCCTAGGTGACAGTGTGAGACTCCGTCTCAAAAAAAAAAAAAATTGTTGTATATGGTGTAGTATCTTAGAGTGACGTGGAGTATCTTAGAGTGACGTGGAGTGGCATGCATGATTTAAAATAATAATAATCATAACAGAGCTTTTTTGTAACATTTTATAAGCATACTAGTTTGCTGAAGTAGTTGATAAGAGTATAATCAAAGATCGTGTCACCAAATCTTTAAATAGGTCATTTTATCAGCGAAGATCCTCTGGTTTCTTAGGTAAAGTTATAGGGTAGAAACAGAGTAAGCAATCTCTGGTAAGAGTAATATTTTAGCCTTGATCAATTATGGTTGCCAACATTTAATGGAATTAAAAATAACCTGGGAAAACATAGATTCCTGGTTTCTATCCTCAGTAGGTCTAGGGTAGGTCCCAGGAACAGTATATATTTTTGACAGTCACCTACGAGTGACTGAGATAATCCAGTAATCCACCTGACTCAGATAATCCAATAATCTTTCTGGAGCATCAGTATCCCAGAGAAACAAATGTTGCTGTTAATAAACAATTTGCAATTATTTCAGTTTATTAGCTAGCTACGATTGCATTCTGATTTGCTGCGGAAAGCTGGTCATTACTTTTTAAGAGCATATGATGCTGATGGAAACATATAGAGCTTTAATCCCTGTCTCATTAAAAGGATGTAGTTTATTCTTTGTGTTTCCTTATTTGTTACAGCTTTTGCAGAATGCATAGAACCTTATGTGTAATTAAAATAATTAAGAAAAGGGTATTGTTTTCTATTCAGCAAGGGAACTAAATCTCATGCTCCCTTATAGTTTCTGTTCAATATGCATTCTCTTTTGAAAGTACAAATTTGTAATAATAAAATTTTCGATCTCATCTCCTGAAAAGCCTGACTTTATTTATACTCCGACAACATGGTAAAATCACATTGTCAAAATAAAAGCATTGGAAATGCTCACATTCTGCCAACCAACCATATTTAAAGTCTTGTAAAAATTCACTTTCAGGTACTTTATTCTGTAGACTGTTATTTAATAACTAAGAGAGTTTGAGGAGAACAAAGTGAGGTCAGAATGTTTTTATTTTCCAACAGGACATACATGCAAAGGCATAATCATACAAAAGTATATACCTATCTTGGTTATTTTAATTAGAAGTGCATGCTGCTTCAGGGAGACTCCCCACTCCTGACTCAGGAATGACTACAAGTGGAACCCCAGCCTCAGGGAAAATTACTACATGGGAAAATATGCTTGGGTCTACATGAGTTTTCCAGAGTTCTGTTGTGCCTTAGCTAGTTTGATAATGCTTTGCTTTATATATAGCAGTTGTCAGAAACCATTTCCTTTAATCAGTTAGCATCTAAAAAAAGAAAGAGTAGCAGATATTTTCTGACATTTGTGGAAATAATGTGTTAAAGAAAAGCATTTTCATACTCTTATAGTGTTGTCAGAGATTTCCCAAGTATAACGTGCCCTGCAGATTCTTTTTTTTTTTTTTTTTTTTTTTTTTTGAGACGGAGTCTCGCTCCCTGCAGATTCTTAAAACTGCACATTTTCCTTTGGTTAATAAGAAAACAACAATAAAGTGTTTATTGTCCATTTTGATACTTTGTCAACCCAAACATTTCTTCTAAATTCTAGCCTCTGTTTCTTTGTAAATAATTACAAAATGCAAATACTATGATTGTTTTAGGAATGAAATGCTATGTTTTGATGCAACAGGAGTTGGAAACTGATTTTACAAATGTTTCTATTGATTAGCTGCTATATGAGGGCTAAAAGTTGAAAATATTTTGGAAAAATACAAAAACAGGCTTTTAGTTCTATTTACAGAAAAAGACATACTTTTTTTTGCATGTTCCCACAAGAGAAATTTACATTGTAGATAAAGTACAGCATAGGCTTAACAAATATAGAAAAATATGTTATTGACTCTTGGCAGTACATATTGGTAGAGGTTTTCTTGAAGATTTTTAATCTAGTTCAAAGTTAATACGTATATGAATACACTTCATGTTCTAAGGATTTATATTATTAAAATTACTCAAATATAAGCATAGCTTTTTACATACAATTTCAGCATTGATTAAAAGAGTGAAAAATTGGCATTAGCTTAGTTGATTACTGATAACAAAATGGACATATGGTGGAGTAATATATAATTGTTAAAACATTATTGATCTGTTTCTATTGACATAGAAAGATCATTAACATATTTTATATTGTAGAATATTAACATAATTTGTTGTTTAATCTCTGGACCAAGTTAGGTATGTGAATTATGTGAAACCTTCCTCAAAGGATATTTAAGTTACATTGAAGTGAAAATAGGAGTTGTCAATGCATGTCTTTGTTTTGTGGCGTATCTTAGTCTTATTTTAAACCAGGGAAAAACAACTGGGTCTTGAGTCACCGTTAGTCAGTGAAAACATTTTTCTTGTTTGTGAGCATATGTGAGTTTATTTTTTTTTTTTTGAAAAAAAGTCAGGTTAAACTGACATATAGTGTTATGAAGAATAGATATTATGAGGAATATATTCAGTTAACATTGGTATATTTTTTTAAAGTATGTTTGAGATTATTCGTTAAAAAGTAATCCTTAAGGTCAGTTGTATAAGTCAGTAGAATTATCCATAGGATTGTAATGTTAAACTGTGTAGCACCTATGTGGCTTGAGTATTTGTAAGTTTGGAATAAGAAATACGTTAGTGAAATAATAGGGACTTTTACTGATTATGTGGAATGGAGGAAGTATTTGTGTATTATGTTGTGTCATGAGAAGTTCACTAATTTATTTTTTTGGGATACATTTGAGCAATTCCATATTCATTTGTAATTGGTTTTAGTCATTGTATTCTGAAGAATAATTATTTTAGATCTTTTTATTTTATTATAGGCATAGATTTTTCTATACTTTTCTCATAATGATTAATAAATCACATATTTTGGGCCATATTCATTACAAATAAACTAATACAATTTTCCTGATGGAGGTTATCATGCAAGGTTTAAAATCAGACATTTGGAAATTCAAAATCTATTTGTTAAGATAAAGCTTGTGTGGTCAGATTTAGTGGGTAGTATTGAGGGCAATTATCACATTCAATTTTTAGAAATTTTGAACGGTGTAACAACTATTAAATTTGATCCTAATGAGATATGCTTTATATTTTGGGCAGGTTTTTAAAAAAAATTATATCTGCCATTTTTTTCACATGTTGATTTTGTAATTTATCCTACTTGAGTCTGCTAAAATAGAAAACAAATATAGGTTAATTATGGAGAAGATCTTATGACTGTTGGTTGTGAGAATGATTTCTGTGTGAAAGAGAAAGTTGGAATAGAGGGGCAAAGAGGTACAAAATGCAGCAAATTTCAACAATGTATGAGATGCTGTGGAAATATTTTCTTAGTTCTCTGATGGATTAACTTCATACTTAGTTTTGTATTGTGCAGTAATGTCATTAGGGATGCACAGATGAATTTGGTACCATTTTTAAAGCAGTGAACATCATATTTTAAAATGTTTTAGGCAGAGATGCCACCAACCTCAGCAAGAAGCTTGGTGATGTTCAGCAGATACAGAGGTTGAATATGAAAACTATGATTTTGGCCCTTAGTTGCTGTGTCAAATAAAATAATACTCATTTAAGTAAACTTTAGAATCAAAGTCTATAATCAGGGCATTGTAACGGGAATTACAGTATTACTGTGTATTGCATTTCATTTAGCGTTCACATTTTTGTTGTGTTAATTCTACATTGACAGATTTGGATTGGGTCACTGTACCATTCTTTCTGAAAATTGCCAAGATGATGAGATTTGATTTTTCTACCATTTAGTTCTTGAGCACATAACAGCATGTTAAATTTTGCTGTAGTCTATGTTCTGATAACCTATTTACTATTTTTAAATATTAAATGATATGTACAGATCAGATATGTCTACCTGAGGCTAACAAGATAATGTCTTTGTGTAATATATAGGTAAATAAAACACTAATTAGGAATAGTGCTTTCTCTTGTAGAACAATTAAGTAGCATTCACAATTTTATCTCACTATACCTTCTTGTATAAGGAAATGTTAAAATACTTCCTCTTTGAATAGCATCAGAAAAAATGCAGTGTTTCTTTTGCTGGAATTGAAGACTGGTTCTGTCAGAAATTCACAGATAATTATTTAAATATTTTAAATTTGCAAAGCCACATAAATCTGTTTCGAATATTCTGTGGCTCAAAATATCTTTCTTCAACTTCATAATCAAGGAGGTATTTAAATATGTTGCTATTTTAACTTAATCGCCTCATGTTCTCTTTCCAGTGAGTGACGTTTGATGCTGGTTTCATTCACTTATAAAGGTGACATCCCCAGGGTACTAAACCGTATAGCTTAAGCATTGTAATTTGTCAAAAATACAAACTAGTCTGATATACTAAGAAAAATATTCAGTCATATCACAAATATTAATTGTTTGCTTCCTCTGGGCCAGGCACTGTTTTGGTGATCTGTTTCTATTAATGAAGAACTAAGGTAACAACTGCCTTCTCTTATGGAGCTTACATTTTTGTGGCAAAGGCAAGTGATAAGCAGATAGCGAGATAAGTGTGCAATATTAGTCTGCTTTCTTCACAGTACTACGTAGTATTAGGTGGGTTTTTTTTGTTTGTTTTGTTTTTTGAGACGAGGTCTCACTCTGTTACCTAGGCTAGAGTACAGTGGCTCAGTCATAGTTTACTGCAGTCTTGAACTCCTGGGCTCAAGCAGTACTCCCATTTCAGCCTCCCAAGTAGCTGGGACCACAAGCACATGCCATCATGTGTCGTTATTTTTTTAAAAATGTATTTTCTATAGAGATGGGGTTTCACTATGTTGCTCAGGCTGGAAGTGTAATGTTATGTACTTCTCTCAAAACAAGTCTGGACTGCTGTTGGGAGGAAAGGAAGTCTGGGTGCTCTGGATGGTGGGCTGAAAATCTTCCAAGAAGATAACTTTGCAGTAGGGACTTGGACGAAGGCCTATTGGGGTATAGAGCTAGTATGCAAAGTACAGTGATTCATTGTAATAATTATCTTCTAGTGAGCTTAAACCTTTTACATTTTTAAAAATTTTGCCTGATATAGGAATTAATTCAAAATTCACTTTTAAATCATTGCCTGTATAGAAGCTTTATGTTCTGTTTTGTTCTAAATATAAATACTTAAGGATCAACAATCATTTTCTAATTTGAATGCAGTTTAGTTGCCTCTGGAATTCTAATCTTTGGCAGTAGTATGTCACCTAAACAACACTCCTTCATTATCCTTCCTACAGTAGACCACTAGGTGATTTAGGGAACCAAACTGTTGAATGGATCGGAATTCCAAAAGACTACTTCGACAGACCTTAGGCTACTTATTTGAGTTAGTAAACACAATCTTCCTTTCTTGGCAGCAGCTAGTCTGAAATGTGTCAGACCAGCAGGCCACATTGGCATTCTCTATGCCATTCCAGAGGATGTGTGATTGAAAGTTAACTTTTTCTTTGCAGTATTGCTAAAACTTAGTCATTTACATATCTCCTTCATGATTTTTATTTATATATAGTCTGTTATGTATATGTGTGTGTATATATGTATATATTCTTTAAATCTTTTTAAAAAATTTATTTAATTAATATATATATTTTTTTCAGACAGGGTCTCACTCTGTTGCCCAGGTTGGAGTGCAGTGATGTGATCATGGCTTACTGCAGCCTTGACATCCTGTGCTCAAGCAGTGTTCCTGCCTCAGCCTCCCAAGTGGCTGGGACTACAGGCATTTGTCATCCTGCCTAATTTTCGTATTTTTTGTAGATATAGGGTCCTACTGTGTTGTTCAGGCTGGTCTCGAACACCTGGCCTCAAGCAATCCTCCACTTCAGCCTCCCAAAGTGGTGCATTACAGGTGTGAGCCACGGTGCCTGGCCCTTTAAATTTGTAAATTAAACTAATTTCTTCCTAAGTTATAATATTGATGTAATCACAGACTGGACACACTAGTTTTAGCATTCTCATCCATCTGTTAAAATGATGTTGTTTGTCCATCACCTGAAATTGCCGTGGGTCCTGCTGGTAGTGTGCTTACCCCTCACCGAGAAATACGTATCTCTGCTTTTTGCTATGTGGAGTTGAATAGTGCTGAAGACTGCATTAACTCATTCAGATGACAATTCTTCCCATATAATATATAACATCTTTGTTACTCTACTTAGCACCTTAGTGAATACAGAGATAGCTGTACAGCCTCCAGAAATGCTAAGTTGACTGTGTATGGAGATCTCTGTTAATATTTGGGACAAACCCTGGGAATAATTGTGTGAGCAAACTTAATATACTAAAGAACTGCATTGCTAATTATGAACTTGTTGACACCAGTAAGCCAGGGGAAGAAGTTGTGGTTTTGGGCAAGGGTTTCTTTCTTATCAACTCCAAACTTATAGGGTGAAGTTAGCCATCTCTTTCAGTTAGATTGAAACTGCCTTACTAAACAAAAATCATAATAAAGGACCTCAAAAATTACTTGTTAACGTCCTCACTATATAACTTATATCAACATTAAAAGCATATTAAATAAAAGTCTTCAAAATTACCAGCTAACTACTCTGGGATGTAATTGGACTGATTGCCTTATTTGCTTTAGAAGAACTTTTGAAATGATAAGTAAACATGTGAGCAAGAAATTTAACCTTGCTCATAGAGGCCATCCTGTTCTCCAGAAGAGAATTTCATTTTCATACCTTGTAAACATCTCTTTTTCTTCTATAGCAGTAGGTATGTGACTCTTAAATAGGCCTTCATATGAAGCCAAATATATATATGTAATCTTTAAGAATAAGTTTTCAAAGAATAAGAATAATTTCATTCTTCTTTATCCTTTTCTTGGTTTTTATTATCTCTGTCATTTCAAATTGTTATTTCTTTCCTTTTTATTTTCTGCCTTATATTTATCTTAAAGTAGAATATATACATGATTTCCGATATCATTCAAGAAGAAATTGGTTCTTATGGCGGAATATTGGTATTGTAGACGATGTCAGATAAAGCAAGAAACTCTATAGCGTTTGGAATTTGATCAGTAGGTTAAAGAGGGACTGCTGTTAGCTATTATTCAGATTTTTAAGTTTGATTCTTACAATATTTTTGTTGTTCAGAGAAGTTTATTATAATGTATTGAAATATAGGCCAGATATTTACCTCAGAAGCAATGTACCCATTAGTACTTATCTTTGAAGTAGAAATCTTTCCTTTAATAATTATTTAGAGACAAAATTTATTTTAGGCCAAATATGTTTGCAAGAATTCTCACAATCTGGACATTACCCACATATGTTTAAAAGTTATATCTATCTATAGAACAAAACTCCATTACTTAGTTAAAGGAATGTTTTGTGAATTCAATATTGATCCAAATTCTATAAAATCTTAATTTACCAAAAGAGATTTCTATTTTTTGAAGTTCTTTTTTTTTAAATATAGATAAGACAATAATCTGATATCAGCACTTTAGTGAAATCAATCTATAGGATATAATTTGAGTTAGTTGCCCACAGTGCCCTATATCAAGGGCAGGCACATACATTATCAAGTCCAGCTAGACTAATGCATAAAGGCCAGTATTTGTTTTAATTGTTCAGTATCTATGCCTGAACTAATTATTAATATTTTGATTATCATCCTTGTCTATTTCCTTTACAATTAAATGGTACAAATCTATCTTTATAATTCTTTCAATAGAACTTTTGAAGCAAATAGGATTTGTCTGCTACAGAAAATAAAGATAATCAGAACACTGATTTGCAAGCATTTTAGTAATCAAAGTTTATTTTGTACTTGAGTGGGACTGTCTGTAACCTGGCAAAAAGGAAAAATAATCAGCTCTAGAAATTAATTGTTAGTTGTATTTAGATATGACTACCAAGCAATGCAGATCTTTCTTGTGGTACCAATCTTCATATATATATTGTCTGGATGCTATAGACATGATTAAATAATCTATTTCATCAGGGTTGGGACCACATCCTTTTATACATGTTTATTTCTGTACGTATGAATAAAGTTTACTCATTTATCAAACATTTTTAAAAAAGGTCTGTTATGTTCCAAGAACTGTGTGATGGGGAATGCTGGACCTACACCTTGTTGTCAGGGCATATACGACATTGAGGGGGAGAGGTACAAAGAGATACAAAGTATCAAAAACATTCTGAGATGGAATAATGTTTAGCATAGTTGGCCCAGCCCTATAGAGAAGGTGATTTTTGAACAGCAGTTTAAACAAGGAGAAGAAATTTGCCAAGTTGCAGGGGTGAGGAAGTGTGTGTCAGACCAAACAGGGAGTTAGCATGTAACAAGTCCCAGGAGCTCACACATGTCTTGGCACCTGCCAAGAACCCTCAGCAACTCCTCTCCAGGCCGGGGATACAAGAGGTACAGCACTGGGAGAAGCAACAAGATAAAATGTGTCATTTTGTTAAAAGGGAAAGGTTCAAGAAAGAGGGAGTTGTAAATCATGTTACAGGTCAAGCAAAGGCAAGAACAAAACATAGTCTTTGGACTTGGCTTTCCTGACAGCATTGATGACCTTTGCTGAGCAGTAAAGTAATGGGTGTGAAAGTCAGACTGATAAGGATTCAGAAGTGAATGGGAAAGGAAGAAGCAGAAAAACAGCATGGTAGATATTCGCTTGGGAAGGGTGGGTTAAGTACATTAGGGAGAGGAGGATGCATAGCCAGGGCAGGGTCCTCTTCCTCCTGCCATGTCACCCTCTGCATTTTGGAATTACTTTAGTACATTTGGAAGCTAAGAGAAGGAACTGCTGAAAGACAAAGTGTGCATGTATAGAGGAGGCAGAAAGAGAAGGAGGTCTTGAGAATGAATGAGTCAAGGTGGAGGCTTGTGGCAGTTTAACTGTAGGCAGGAGGAGGGAGAACTGGGAGACTAAGAAAGAAACAGAAGGATAGGTTAACGACTCATGGATAGGAAGGTGGCTTCCTATCCATTTCATATGGCTATGAAATACTCATGACATATAATGTTATTATCCACTGTTGCTAATGAACATGGAGAAAGAGTAATGAAGTTTTAGAAAAGCTGCTGTGTGCAATGAGATAGGGAGCTGTCCAAGGACAGGGCTAGATTGTGAGGCAGTTTTGAAAGGGCCTACGTGACCCTGGAACATTATTTATAGAGGCAATGATTGTGTGTGTGTGTGTGTGTGTATGTGTGTTCAAGTGTATGTTTCAGTGTGTTCATGTGTTGTATTCATATATGTGTTCATGTGTGTGTGTTTGTATGTTTTGTACCCTAGAGGTAATCCAAATCCTGATGCAGTAATTGATAATTTAATTTACCAGTATTTTTAGAACTCCATCTATTTTGCATCACTATGCTAAGCCATGGGGTTACTGAGATGAATAATATTTTTTTCTGTCCTTAAAACCATATGGTCTAGTGGGTCAGTTATATAAGGAAATAAAACACTGTATAGGGCATAAGTGCAGAGATAATTCAGAGAAGGCGTTATTTTAATATATGGATGAATAGAGATGGGGGTAATGACATCTTGGTAGCTTTTGGAGGAAGTGACATCTTAGCTGGCTTTAGAGGAAGAAAATAGTTACAGGTGAGCCACTTGAAGATTCTGAAGAGAAGGACTAAAGAGATTGTTGACCATGCAAGTGGTCCATTCTCAAGGCATGAAATCATTGAGTAATTCTTTATGCAGAACAAAGTTTCAGGAAGACAGACACGGCTTACACTTTATGACTGGACCTTTTTTTTTTTTTTTAAAATATAAAAACTGGCATTAGGACCTAGAAACTTTTTTGAAAACCAAAATATTTCTTGAACACTGGGATGAGGTTTTTTTTTTTTTTTGAGACGGGTTGGAGTGCAGTGGCGCAATCTTGGCTCACTGCAACATCCACCTCCCAGGTTCTAAGTGATTCTCCTGCCTCAGCCTCCTAAGGAACTGGGATTACAGGCGCCCGCCCCCATGCCTGGCTAATGTTTTGTATTTTTATTAGAGACGTTTTTTTGTTATGTTGACCTGGCTGGTCTCAAACTCCTGACCTCGCTCGTGATCTGCCCACCTTGGCCTCCCAAAGTGCTGGGATTATAGGCATGAGATTCTGTGCCCAGCCATCCATGGTTGTTTTTTTTTTTTTTTTTGAGACAGCGTCTTGCTCTGTCACCCAGGCTGGAGTGCAGTGGTACAATCTCAGCTCACTGCAGCTTCCGCCTCCCGTGTTCAAGTGATTCTTCTGCCTCAGCCTCCTGAGTAGCTGGGATTATAGGCACCACTACCATGCCTGGCTAATTTTTGTATTTTTAATAGAGATGGTGTTTCACCATGTTGGTCAGGCTGGTCTTGAACTCCTGACCTCTTGATCCACCCGCCCCAGCCTCCCAAAGTGCGGAAATTACAGGCATGATCCATCACGCTCGACTGATTTTTTTAATCTCTATCAAAAGTTGTTGTCTTACTGTAGTATTTTCCAACTAGTTTTGGAAAGTAGTTTTTTTTTTTAAGGAAAATTAGTGTTAAAATGGCAATATTAATCTTAAACAATTTAAGTTCTAGATGTTCATGTTTTTTAACGTACATATGTATTTATATCCTATACTTTAATTCCAAAAATTATAAACATACCATATGCCAACAGAGCAATTTTGCTCATGAAGAAGTATAATCGAATACTAGTTATCATACTGTGTTATTGCCTCTTTAAAATGTGAAGATTTTACTTTTTAAAGCCTTATTTTCCTCATTGGCCACATTGAAAAAAAAAGAAAAGAAAAGAAAAGAAAAAGAAAAATCCTGATAGAGAAAGTAAGTTGTTAAAAGTAAAAATGCCCTGCTCTAAGTAGTCTTGTGGTGCTGAGTTAACTGATCATCAGGCAACAGGGGATCCCTCATCCCCCACCCTCCAGCTTTGTTTGGAATTGTACTTCTGAAGTGCATCACGCTGCTCAAATCAAATTGCTCACTTAATATTTAATGTTTCTGCGATGGAATCACTTTCTCCCTTGAGGTTGACTTCAGATTTACCAGACACACTGACAACACTGCACTCCTTATTTTCCCCACATGACCTCAGCTTCTGCCTTAAAAATGTACAAATAAAGGATGCTTTTGTTCATATCTTGCCTGCCTGTGATATATTGACAAAGTGTCTGCGGGCTCAATGGAATAGTTTTACAGTATGAGTGCTGCTTTCAGTGGAGGGGCAGGACTTGGGCTTTAGAAGGAAGTGAATTGGATAGGTCAGGAGAATGTACCATTTGTAAACACCCCTTTCCTTTTTTATTCACGTGTCAGGACAGCAGGAGCAGGCTGTTCAGTGCCCGTCCCTGCACAGAGCCAGAGGGAAAGCAGCTTGGAAGTCAGCTGCAATTTTTAAACCTTACTTTTTATTCCCCGGTAATGATCTTCAAGTGCTTAGACTTGTCTGAGAAGCTGTTTTGAAACTAACATGGTTTAGTCCACTAACTGCATGTTGGGTAAATTCAAAACCCACATGCTCGTCCTCTTGCAGTGGAATAAGTCACATCTGATGGACATTTTCTGTGCTTATAGCATAGTAATGAACGTCTGACAGGCGCGACCTTTCATAAGACAACCCACACTATTGGCTTTCTGCCCAGAATATTGCTGCAACACTATCTGTGATTGGTTATCTCTCTACCATGCATTGCTTCACAAGGGGAAACGGCCCCTTTTTTTAATAAATCTACGATGGCTGGCTGCAATATGCCTCACTGTAAGTATTTTGTGTGTGTATGTGTGGGAGAGAGAGGGAGAGAGAGAGGCTGACTTGAATATTACTTAGTCTGGTATCACATGGCAAGGTTGTGATACTGTAGGACATCAGTGAAGTGCTACTTAGTAAATCTTAACCTATCTCTTTTTTCTACAGGTTGGTACTAAGAAGTGCCTTTCCTGACGTCTCTGCTGCTTGGAACCGCTTCTAGAGCAGTCTCTGCTTTTGCCTTGCTTGCTGCCAGCTAGACTGTGACGACAGCACATCCACCCTCCACCTCTAGCCCAGACACCCCCATTTCTACTTATAATCAAGAGAAAAGCTCTAAGTATCTGGCATTGCCCTAGGCTGCTTTAGTGTTAAAAGAAAAGTTTGCTGAAAAAGTAAGATATCTTCTGCCAGGAAATCAAGGAGAAAAAAAAAAAAATCATTTTCTCGATTTTGCTCTAAACTGCTGCATCTGTCTATGCCAAACTAATCAATACCGATTGCACCACCAAACTCCATTGCAAATTCAGCTGTGAGGAGATTCCCTTTCAGACAACTTTGCTGAAAGCAGCTTGGAAATTCGGTGTCAAAGGGTCTGCCACGTTTTCATGCTTGCATTTTGGGCTCCAAATTGGCACTGGGAAGGGGTTACTGAGAGCACAAGGCTGATACCAGGCCCTACTTTTAAACGTTCATCTACTTACAATCCTAGTATTTCTCTAAAAACCAAAACCTCTTTGAATTAACAGTTTCATGCTGTGAATTTCTAGTGGGAGATCTTTTCCTTGATATTGACGACACAATTTTCCATGTACTTTTAAAGCAGGGAGTGGGGAAAAGTATTTTGAGGGGACATTTTCATCATCAGTTCAGCTTTTTTTTTTTTTTTGGTTATTGCTCTTTTTTGGGGGGGTTGGGTTTGTTGGTTTCACTGAAACATTTAACTACCTGTAAAATCTAAACATGGCTGTTAGTGTCACACCAATTCGGGACACAAAATGGCTAACACTGGAAGTATGTAGAGAGTTCCAGAGGGGGACTTGCTCACGGCCAGACACGGAATGTAAATTTGCACATCCTTCGAAAAGCTGCCAAGTTGAAAATGGACGAGTAATCGCCTGCTTTGATTCATTGAAAGTGAGTAACTATTATATTCTTATAAGGATATTCAATGATTGAATAAGGGGGATATGGACATACAGTTCTCTGCATTTGGGATTATGGATTGCTTTGTTCATAGTTTAGTTATACAGTGTGTTGATGATGTTGGTCTGGGGAACTTTACGAAAAGCAACAGAATCAAGTCTGGCCAAACTTTGTTATGAATAACTTTATCAGTCATTTCACTCCGTGTGTTTTTTTTTTGCTAGAGCAGAAAGTGTTGACATATTTTTCATTTAGTAATGGCAAAGTGTCTGTCTGTCCCTGGAAATGGTAAATGTAGCTACATGTGAGTGTTTAGCCAATGCATATATTATATGTAAGGCCATGGCAATAGCTGAATGAAGATGATTTTTATTTGTTGGTAAAGGCATTGTACAGTTGCAAAAGAGAAGCAGGTTTAAAATCACCTAAACTTGGATAGACTTTTTACTCTTTTAGTATTTTGACATTTTGGATTTTCTTTTTTTTTGTGGGCATTTTAAGGCCAGAGCCACGCATTTTGTGGAAAATACAGCTAGAAGTAAGGTGCTGAACTGCTGCTGCAGCACCTTACCTGACGGACAAACTTTGTTGAATGTGAGTTTTATAAATAAGTAGAAACTCGTAAGTACTATTGTTTATTGGATTTTTCCAGCTTCAAGAATTCTAAAGTGAATTAACTTAGTAGTTTATTTTCTGTTAGATCGTGATTATATTTTTATTTGTAATAGTCTTAGCTAGAAATGTTAAAAGTTAGCTTTTGTGAGCACCATAATACTAAAATATTTACTTTAGTATTTCTTGGCATTCAAAAATGTCATTGGATTTGTAATTCAGGTATCATATTTGAAAATGAGTCTTTTAAAAGATAACATAAATGTCTTTATTTTGACACACAAGGTCAAGACTAGAAATGTGTTCCTGGGTACTTTCAACCTACTTGGTTTAATCAAATTGCTTTTGAATATTAATATCCTAATTTAATTCTTTGAAGCTTTGGGAAGACACTATCACTTCTACATATGTAGAGAAGTAAAAGTCTCATAGGTCCATCTTGTCTTTACAAATATATAGTGCTATAACGATCTTTTCTTTAATAACATTAGGGTGAGTTATGAGTTAATTGTTTCAGTTCATTGTTTCCTGGTCCAGTTTAGGCTGTTCATTTTGCTAAAGTTTTTGGCAAAGGTTCTAAGAACATGATCTTTAGAGTTGAACAGAAAGGAGGTATTAACAACAAAAATATTTTAAAATGTTAGATTATTTTTAATGTCATAGTCCTAAAGATCAATAAGCAAAAGTCATAAACTCCCATTGAGACTTTCTTCAGCCTTTCCTTTGAGAGGCATCAGTGAAGGGCACTGTGGTTGTACCTCCGTGAATGTGTATTCCTAAATTCATGCCGGCTGAATTCAGGTGTAATTAGAGACTGAGACCCATAAAATGAGGGGAAGAGAGCTAATTACTCTTGTCGGTAACCAGCTGTGGCCATAAGTAACCCTGTTTTGACCCAATTAATAGTAAATCCAATTTTTAATCCTACAGACAGTTGATGGTGCACACGTAGCTGCAAAGTGAAGGACATTAAATTTTGCTGTGACATTGAGTGGTTTCACAGAAGACCTGCCCTTACAACATTGGGAAACATTGTGAAACATTAATATTCAGTTGCCACCTTTCCATTTCAAAATATTTTTTTTTTTTAGTTGCTGCTCACTTATGGCCACAGAACAGTCCCTTTTTGAGTAAAGCAACAAGGTTGCTTAATGCCATGCTGTGTGGTTAACAAGATTCAACTGCCACATCAAGGCCTTTAAATAATTTCAAGATTTTAAATGTATTTATGAAATGAACTCATTACAGCAGCTAATCAATGCAAACTTTGTCCTTTTTCTTTGTCTTTCTAAGATAAACTGAATTTAATTTAAATTTAAATCACAGTGTCTAAATCTTGGTAAAATACTTTAAATTTGAATAAGAGGAAAAAACCCCACAAATTTATTTATGATGGAGCTTCATACCCAGGAAAAAAGCTTCTTAAATGTTAGTAAAATAACTATGTTAAGAATTAAAACAATTTTGAATATGCAATTAAGCATTTATGTTAAAAAAACATGTTTCTTGTGTGTGTGTGTATATATTTATAACTGACACATGTGATTCTTTGTACAGTATTTAGAATCCTTCCCTTCAGATAGCAGTCCTCTTGTATTCAGTCTTGTGGCTAAAATAGATCAAAAACATATTTTAAAACTGTTAAAGTAACTGTATGACTCATGCTTGAAGTTCTGAAATTTGGGAGCGTTATGAGGTTTCCATGCCAGTAACCACTAGATCATTTGCATTCTCTCACAGAGTAAACGGAAAAAAATTTAGAAAACTTGTAATATCCTGAGTTCTTTAATAAAATGTGTCCTGTGTATTGCTTAAATCCATAGTCCAGCCTTTTCTGAGTTCTTGAGCCATGAGATGGAGGTGGCCTGTGTAATCTACTATTTTTAGAAAGTTAGGAAAGCAAACCAAATACTCTCTGAGAGGACCCTATGAAATGGCTGTACCCTTCAGCTGTGCTGTTTCAGACTTTGGCCAGGCTCCCAGGTGACTTACGTTAATAGCAGACTTCTAGTTAGAAGAGGAGAATTTATTTCATTAAAAAGACAGAAGTCAAACAGTTCAAGAAAATATTCATTTATGTAAAAAGTCATTTGGTATGTTACAAAGATAATGGGAAGAAAATTAGCTGATAGTATTTTAGTTGCATACTGATGATTTTAAGTGTTTAAATAATTAGATTTAAATATACCATATGAAAATGTAGAATTCTATATTGTAATAAATCTATTGCTAAGTAAAATGAGAATACATGATAACAAGTAATGTAGGTATTTATTAAGAATATCAGAATTAGAATGAGAACAATAAAAGAGCAAAAGCTGTAATAATGTGTGCTAGTATATAAACAATAATCTAAATACTTAATTTCTCTAATTTTCCTTTTACAGTTGTAGTTTTAATTTATAATAGTTTAAGTGTATATTCAATCTGAGACTTAAATTGCTTACAAACTATAGATTTAAGTGTATTAGCTATTTCAGAAATCCAGAACATTTGCAAAGGTGCATTATTTGATGCCAGAGAGGATTATGTTCCCCTATGGCTTGTGAAAGATTTAGGATAAAAGAAAAGAAAAATATTAACACTGCACGCCACCATTAGAAAATTATATTTCAAAAATGATGTTTCAAATAATACTTAGTGACAGATTGCCTACTCAGTCATGAGCTCAATTTTAGTTGAAAATTTAGGGAGTCAATGTAAAGAAAGCCTACAGAATGTATTTTAGTATTTGCCAAGTTATTTATACCCTCAAAAAAAAAAAACTTTTACGATATGATCAACAGAAATAGACTTATTGTTTACTGAATTCTATTTCAAATACCTGTTCATTTTTCAGGTACTAGGGATGGGAGGAAGAGAATATAACCTTTATATTTACTGTTTAGCAAAACTCTAGCAAAAAATCTAGCAAAATTATTTTATCTTTGAAAACTTTAGTCACTTGTTCCTTTATCAAATTGAGCAATTTTATTTAAGATACTTAAAATTTATTTTCGCTATATACAATGATATCTATCTATAAATAGCACCCGATCAGATTTATCATAGACAAATTTGAGATCAGATTCCACTGCAAAGTGGCATAGAATCAAGGACACTGAGAACAGTTTTAAAGAGCCTCTGCAGACTTAGCAGAATATATGAAGTATGGAAATTAGGTATTAGAGGGCACACAAATATATGTACATACAGGTGAATGAACAACTAAAACACTCAAAATCAGTAAGGCAAATCAAGTATCCAAATGGTCACATATGGATTGGCATGGCATAACTAGACATGATGAAGTAGTTCCAAAGGTGTTTATAGTTAGATTTTAGAAGATGGTCTGTTGCTAGCGTGGTTTACGCTCAGTCCAGAAATTGCCTGTGATGCTGCTGTTCTTTCTAAGCCCCAAGCATAGACTTTTCATTGTATTTTAAAAGTGAGTTTCACTGATAATCCTGATAAAATATCTGCCAGTTTTAGGCTAAATATGCAATTTTCAATCAAAATTTTGATCTAGTAGGGTCCTAATTGGAATGAGTGTTACCAGGAATTGTTTTTGTTGTTTGGTTTTTACCATTGGTATCTCCCATGTATTAAAACTTTGACAGATTATTATATATACTGTGCTGGCACCTATATTCAATGTGTTTTTCCGTGACAGATTGACGTATCACTTCCTTGTTTTCTCCTAATGACTGTGGAGATGAACTAACTATAAGGCATAACCTGCACAGCAGTGTGTTTCATGTAAAAGCTCCCTAAGCAGAAACTTCACAACTTTGTAAAGAATACCCTGTGAATATGCTGCAGTGTCATCAACTCTGACATAAACCTTTCTTTAATGAAATTCTCAATAGCTGCAGTTGCTTTGGTGAAACTAGTAATTGTATTCATTTGCCTGTTTATATTGTTAGAACTTTTTTAGAAAACTTTTTTTTTAATGAGTAAAGGTTTTTTAGACTATTAAATTTTAAACCATGTTTTGAATCAAGCTACCTGCTGCTGTAATTCTAGAACTAGTTATTTTGCTTCATATTATAAGATTTTGATACACTGCTTCTACTTTTCTTCTCATGAAATCTTGCTTCACTGTGAGTGTGACAAACTAAAAACAATTTAGACCTCAAGCAATGTGGCACTTACAGCTGAATTCAGTTTCGTTGTAATTCAGATGGCTGAAGCTACTCAAAATTCCATGGAGTAGCCTTGAAACAATTTCATGTATAAGGCTGTTTCTCACTTAAAAGAGACAGTGCTGTGTGGGGTGAATTGTCTTTTGAAGAACTGTATGACATACGCCCAGTTCACGTGAAAGGTGAGAAATGGAATGTTTCTCAGACCTAGCACAGATACCTAGGGACCTAGTTTGGGAAGCTTATCTTGTCATTTTCTTTGCCAAGGATAAGTAGAGGATTTCAGCTATCAACATTGCTAATCCGTTACCTTTCATGCTGAGCAATGTCTCTGCCCTCCCACAGACTTAGACAAAGCTTCTTATTTTCTTACAAAGAGATCCTATTGAAGAAATTTGATTTTTTTTTTTTTTTTTTTTTTAACTTCAGCAGTACTACATCCTGTGCTTTTAGATAGGTGAGCAATTTTCCATGTTAACAGCTAGGCCAAAAATCGTGACTGCCAGTAGAAGTGGGTAACTAGATAGATGGCCTTTGATTTAGCACTAATGATAGTTATTAGCATGTAGCAACTTAAGTAAAAGCACCTGGAAAGGCTTGATAGAAATTCTGAGTTGTTTGAAGTATAATAGATTATTAGAATAGTAATTTCTTCGTGAATTTTACTGTAAAAAAGCTTGATTCTAGTGAGGACTTCTTATGCTGATTTCTCATTTATAATATACAACAACTACAGAGTTTTTATTTAATACTGTTTCTTATACAAGTATCATCAAATGCACATCTACTTACAGCATCATCCCTACATTTTTGGCACATGTTTGAAATATTTTCACTTTGAGATAAAGTTTGATTTTTTTGCTAGTGATAAAACTTTTATGCTGTGAGCTTATGTTTTGAAAATTCCTGATAATTACTAAATAGTATAACCCCTGATATCTTCTAATTTGATTGACAGGTTGTTTGTCCTCTGGATTCCTGAGGGCCTTGGCCATCTCTGACCATTACTTTTCTTGTTTTGTTATCTCTGAGTTCTTTCCAGCTTTCTAATTGTCCATCTTCAGAACTGTTGGTTCAGATCTTATGCATGTCTTTCCATGGTCACACAGAAGTGATTTAGAGATTTTGTCTGTGAAAAATTAGATTCATCTTTGCATAACAGAGATACCTCCCCCATCCCCAGCATTTGGCATAAACAAATTAGGGGTTTATATTTCAGTCAGTTGTCTAGGTCTATTTGGTGACTCTATAGTCATTGGAACTCAGGTTCCTTCTCTCTTAGTTCCTGAGGAGCACATGGCTTCCAACTTTAGGATTATTTCAGAATTGCAGTGTGGCCACTGCAGTGTCAGCCATCATATCCTTAGTCTAGGACACAGGACGCAGAAAAGGCAAGACGCTGTAACTCAGCCCAGCCAGGCTCTTTTTAAGCAAAGGTTCTCTGAGCTTCACCCAGTAATTTTTCGGTCTCTTATTGACTGATTTTGGTAGCAGGGATTGCTAGGAAGTATTTTTTTGTATGTTTGTTTTGTTTTTGTTTATTATTTTAAAAAACTGTTGCCTTGATTAAAATCAGGCATCTGGTAGGTAAGACAGAAGGGGAGAATGGAAATGGATGTTCAGGAGGGCCATTTCTGGAATAAAAGAGTGATTATTTTTTCCCTCATAAAACTTCCAGAATTAAGTAAATCTCTCTGAAAAGCATCTGGGTAAGGGAGGTGGTTGAGGAGAGACCACTTTTGAAGAGAAACTGAGGTCTTCTCATCTTGACAAACTTGTCATCACTTCTCCTGTCTTGGTTATTTAGTAAGTAAAACCTGGCATATCACACATGGATTTATTTTTCCTTACAGAGAAAACTAAAACAGCTTCATTTTTTATCTTCTTATAACTGTACTTATTTATCTATTTATTTGAGACAGATTCTTATGTTGCCCAGGCTTGAGTGCAGTGGTGGGATCTCAGCTCATTGTAACCTTCGCCTCCCACATTCAAGCAATTCTCCTGCTTCAGCCTCCTGAGTAGCTAGTCCTACAGGCGTGTATCACCATGCCCAGCTAATTTTTGCATTTTTAGTAGAGACAGGCTTTCACCGTGTTGGCCAGACTGGGCTGCTTGAACTCTTGACCTGAGGTGATCAGCCCACCTTGGCCTTCCAACATGCTGGGATTATAGGCGTGAGCCACCGCACCCAGCCTACTGTTCGTATTTATATACACAGTCACATTTTTATAACTGTAATATAGCAGAAATGCCATGTCATAAAACAGGTCCCAAATGATTTTATAAGACAAAAGAATCTGTACTTACTCTAATTTGTATTTCTGCTGCTTCCACAAATATACTTTCTAATTTTTTCTGTATGGAGTAAAATAACAAGATGAGTTAACATTTATTGAAACTTAATATATATCAATCAGTATTTTCAGTGCTTTTCATTTTTTCATGGTATTTTGTCCTTGTAAAATCTCATCGAGATAGTTGCTGGTATTACTTCCATTTCATAGATGGGCACACTGAAATACAGAGAAGTTAGGTAATACATGCAAGGTCAGTAGTAAAATGTGGACTTGAAGCCTCGTAATCTGATTTCACAGTCTGTGCTCTTAATTGTTTCGTTATGTTTGCTGGAAAACACTGCTTCTTAATTTACATATGCGTATTCTAAGGATTGGACAAAGAAAACATAACTAACAGCAGTACTTAAGAATAAAAATGAATATCCAAGACAAATTTATGGTACAGGGCCTAAAACAGTAAGTACTCAGAAGTAATCACTGTATTTTAAGTCAACAAATGAGTCAAGGAGTGAACCCAAAATAGCAGAAAGAATGTTTCCACCAACTTTCAGAGATGTTGTATCTGTTGTAAAATATATGGCCATATAGGAAAAATTTTAAATGAATCATCTTAGATAAGTAGTCCCTGTATAAACTATATAGCTGCCTCCTTAGTGCATAAAAAGCCATATTCAAAAGTTTTAATTGTTTAGAAAGTGTTTTTCCACAGAAACAAGGTGATTAAGTCATCAGGTCAACCCTGAGAAGCCAAAGTAGCCCAGAGGATGCTTGAGTTATAGTTCAGTATAAACAGTACCTTGGAAACCCTGGTTATTAATTAAACCCAAGAGGCTCCATAGAAGTGTTATCTTATCATAAATCTTGAGAACTACTGGAGTCACAGACCCCAACTACTTTTGTCAAACTATTTCTATGGCAAAGATGTATTTTAAATTTCAGTTTAGGGTTCCAGAAATTCAACTTGCCTAGTTCAGGGGAGGTGGCCTCTCCCAAACACCTGGAACTCGTGCTGTGAGCCAGTGCAGTTTTCCCCAGCTTTAACTTTGGGCTGCTTCTGTTTCCTGAAGCTAGTCTTCAACAGGGCATCTGCTTAGAATCAGCAAGACAGGGTATGCAGTGAGGAGCTGGAGTCCAAAGCTTCCCACATGTATAACCTTTAGGGTGGGAAGTTGTCATCAATATGTCTTCCAAGTGACCCCCAGTTTTCTGAGGACTCAGCCTGCCTGTTTTTTGAGTGTAGTGCTTATTGATCCTGGGCCCTGTCTACTGCAGCTTCTCGCCAGTCTTCCTCTGCCCTGAAATTTTCAAGTGTGTGGTTGTTGCTGTTGTTTTCTGAATGCTAGTAATGATGAGGGAACAGGTAGATCATAAAAGTATCAAACTCAATTTTTGTTTTGTTTTTTTGGCATTTAATCATAGGATATGGTCAAGAGACCAGGTATAAAAACTCAGATGTGAGGAAGAAAACCATTAGGAGGTGAAAAGGATTCAATTTAAGTAATATAACTTATGTACTTCCTATGTCAAACTTTAGGGAGGCAATTAACAACACAGTCCTCAAGGAGCTGGTTACTAACAGGGAGACTAGTAGTTTAAGTGGTGGTGGCAATGGTCAGGAGGGGGAAGTTTCTCCACAGCAGTTGCAGGGTCAGTGAAAGAGATACTTGAGGAAGAGAGAAAGAAATGGCTCTGGTGGTTTATCTTTCCTTCTTCCCCTTCCCTTTCTCTCACACTATTAATTATGACACCACAAGTGGGATAAAAGAACTAGAGGGAATCCCCAATAAGAGACTTCACATAGCCACAGGCCACCAGACTGTGGCAGCTGTCCCTGAATCATCATGGGTCACTTGGTAACCACCTGTATTTTAACCCTAGATCACAATTTTAGATCCAGCAAAATTCTTCTGAAGCTGTCTAGATTTATTAAGCAATATTTATATTTTAGTGTATGTTAATATGAGGTTAAGATCCAAGACCTTGTTTTCTCCAGACCCCATATGAGTCCAGTATCTTAAGTTAGAATTTTTCTCTCTGCATAAAATTCAGACCTAGTGTATAGGCTTCTGGATTTCAGAAACACTTATACTTAAGTCCAGGCTGTTCTCAAATAAGGCAAGAAGCATCTGCTGTTAATAGATGACAGTAAATTACACAAAGTAAAACTTGGAAAATTAAAGTCAGAAAAGCTAGGAAGCTTTTCTATCATTTTCAATTTTCTGCAAAAATACGGACATAATCAGTGTTTAGGATCTGCTTGTGATGGATAAATTACATCTGTAATTCCTTCTTTTCCATATTACTGCATTCAGACGTTAATTTGCTTTCAAATATCTTTGCTCATCTAATCGTTCATAGACTGGAAATAAGTAGTAACATCTCCCAATCATAGGAAGCATTTATAACTAAATAGTGTTAGCTCACCAAGTGGGCCAAATTAAAAATAAAAGGTTTTAGAGAAAAACAGCCAAATTTATCATGTTTGAAATAAGATTTCTCTTGGGTAGATGACATTGCCTTTCATAAAACAATTCTCCTTAAAGGGAGGCAACCGAGAAATGAACCATGAAGAAAGAAATAACTAAAGAATTCATTGTTTATATAAAGAGTCCTGTTAAGGAAGACCTGAGATCTGTGCTCTGAATAAACTTTCTTTCTTCACATTATCTTGTATTTCCCCCTGGCTAAGTTGAGACTAATAAAATCTAAATCTAGCCATGAGAAAAGATTATCATTATGAGTTTATTTATTGATTTTTTTTTTACCATTGTGAACTTTTACTGCCAGACATTGCCATCCATGAATCATAGCAGAGTAACAAATTGAAAACACATGTCTACATAAGAAAACCCAATATGTTAAGAATAAAAAAACACCCCCCCCCAACTTTGATGAACATTTAGGGTCATGTACATTGTATGTGTTTTTATGGTAGAGTCTATTTAATAGCTCCTCTAAATCCTTTAAACTATGAATAACGTGTAGTAGCTTAATATGTACCATACAGTAAAATGGGTTCAGTGTGCAGAGTGAGAGATACAAGATGCAAAATGAGGTGTTTTTTTTTTTTTTTTTTTTTTTTTTTAAGAATCTTTATTAGCTATTCTTGGCTTCTGTATTTCCCCCTAAGGATGAATAATGTTAGAGGAGAGATTCTCACCAGAAATACACATTATTCTGCCAGAGGTTTAATTAAGAATTTTTAAAAAATGCAGACCAATATATATGCCACTTCTTCATTTCAATTATAGAAAAATCATCCATTCTTCCTCACCTTTTCACCATTCATTACCTGCTACCAGTCATTGTGATAGGCAATTCTGATGTAAGGGTGACTGACACACAGAGCCTTTTTGGGTCTTGATAGACTAGTGGTGATTATAAGCTTTCGAGCTTCTGAAAAGCACAACGAAGATTAAAATAATCATAGGATAATAAAATACTTTAAAACTCTTCTAGTCTTTAATTTTAAAATGTTCCAGTAGAACACAGATTTGCTCAGGTAGCACACAAGTAGGCATTAAATGCCTTCCTGTGTGTCTGAGAAGTGTGTTATGAAATATATTGGAAATTGCTGCATAGTCAGTGTAGGAGGAGCAGATGAATTTTAGCCATGGTTATGTGTGCTGTAAAAGACTATACATGCTTGTATTAGTCAGAATGAGTACACCACTAATTTTTGTGTGGTAAGAGATTTATACCAAACTCATCATCAGTTTCTGTAATTCAGTGAGATAAAACTGAGTCAGATTGAATTTTAGGTAGCACATGTTGAAACAGCTAATTTTATTCCCCTGATTTGATCCTCATCTATTGATTATGTAAACTAATGAAGCTAAGAACAATTAACCCTTACAAGGTTACACAGGGAGCTGCTGAACTGACATTCAGTGTAGGCAGTCTGTCTTCAGAGCTTATGCTTTCAATCTTTATGCTAAGTTTAACCTGTTTAAATTAGCAAGATTATGGAGCACTATACAGTGAACTTGTATATACAAAAATATAGTATATTGATTATTAGAAAATCCACATATTAGACTGTTGTACATATATGGGCAAGTATTTGTTGAATCATTTCAGTTGCCTAAATTTAAGCAACCGTACTGTTTAAAACATGCTCATTCACATTTTTTCTTAATCTAGAAAGTCACTTCTGAATAATTGCTTGTTTAGATTTTCTCATTTGATGAGGGAAATTTATATTAAAATTTTAACTAGTATTCTGACAACCCAGAGTCTAAACCTAAAGTCAAGAAGAATTTTAAGTCATGCCGCAGACAGAGGATGAACAGTATAGCAAATCGGAATAATAGACTGTTCTGTTGGTGGGGGAAGGAAAAAACCCATGAGAATTGCAGGACTCCAAGATAAAGCTTGGAATTGAGGTAAAGGCATCAGATAAGAAAGTGTTTCATTTCATGACTTTTTTTTTTTTTTCCTTAAAATATAATATATTTTAAATCACAAAAGTAGTAGTATAACCATTATTTTTCTAATGCATAGAACCATGAAACTTTTTTTTTTTTTTTGAGACAGAGTCCTACTCTGTCGCCCAGGCTGGAGTGCAGTGGCATGATCTCAGCTCACTGGAAACTCCGCCTCCCGGGTTCACGCCATTCTCCTGCCTCAGCCTCCCGAGTAGCTGGGATTACAGGCTTGCACCATCACACCTCCAGCTAATATTTGTATTTTTACTAGAGGTGGGGTTTCACCATGTTGGTCAGGCTGGTATCAAACTCCTGACCTTGTGATCTGCCTGCCTTGGCCTCCCAAGGCGCTGAGATTACAGGCATGAGCCACTGTGCCTGGCCCAAGACATTGTTTTATAAGAGGCTGAGATTTTATTCATCTTACTAGGCATTTATTAATATTATATTGTTTCCAGTAGATGCCTCGTAAGACAGAAATATGCTTAAAAACCTTTGTAAGTCTTTGCAAGTTGTACTATATTAAGTTAAAATCTAGATGAAACCATTCACCTCCTCTTTGACAGTGATTCATATATTTTATTGTATGTCATACTATTTGTAATTTTGAGTATGACATTTCAGAAATTTTCTAGGGATAAAAATTTCAGTGGTTTATTTTAATTTTTTGTTTATTTGTAATAATTACTAAATAATGCTGAAATATTTAGATCTAGTAGGTAGAATTTTTTCATGTGAGTATGTTAATTTTCATGAAGTATTTAAAAATAGCTCACACCATTTTTTCTAAGACTTTTGTTATATGTAATTGGACAAAAATTTGACCATGTAAATATAAGAATCGTTGATTGTATTTTGTTCATGATATGGCACAAAGAGCATGTTTGCTCTCAAAAACCATGGGTTTGGGAAGATGAAATTTCTGGACATACTGGGTATTTAGTAGCTATCAGATTGTAATCCTGAACTCTTAAGAGATGTATGTCAGATATTAGAATTGATTATGTTATTTAAAATACTCCATGGGAAATATAATTATTTTATATTTCCCAGTTCATTTGCATGAATGGTAGCTTGGACAGAAACTTTCGATACCAATAGCTGGTGTTATAAGTGTCCTTTCCTGAAACTCTTGCCACACGTTGCGTTTTGGCGCTTTTCATGATTGTATGAATTTAGTCAGGCAGCCAATTAGAAATATATTTTTAGAAAATTAAAAATGAATTTATGTGGATTCAGTGAGATCAGTTAGGTAAATCACTTAATTCAGTGTCATGCTCCATGTAAATTCTTCATAAATGGTAGCCATGAGTATTGATTGTTCTTATCTGAATGCCAGAGTTTAGTCTAAGTTATCTTTCTTCTTATGGGAGGAACTTTGCCTTAGGTCAGAATAAAGATTGTTATATAGATTCAAACTTGGTATGTAAGTCAAACTTACTTTATGTCCGAGACTAAATTGATCACAGGGAAAAGTGAGTGGTATTCTTGTCCTTTCATTTCATTTCCCTGGGCGCTTTCCTCATTGGTTTGCATTAGCTATAGTATAACTTTTTATTATGTTTTGGTATTTTCTGAATGTCTAGATTGGCCTGTATGCTCTTTTCTTTGGGATGAAATTTGTAATAAAAATTATTTTGTTGCAAATAAATACTGGCGGCAGGAATAATGGCAATGTGACTACCAGTGGTTTTCACTTCATTCCCAGTGTCACGTTTAGAATTTTCTTCAAACTAGATCTTTGAAATAATTGCAAAAAGCCACATGAAAAAATGTGCGAGTAAAAACTTTTTTTTTTTTTTTTTTGAGACGGAGTCTTTCCCTGTCACCCAGGCTGGAGTGCAGTGGCACGATCTTGGCTCACTGCAGCCTCCACCTCATGCGTTCAAGCGATTCTCCTGCCTCAGCCTCCTGAGTAGCTGGGACTACAGGCGCACACCACCACACCCGGCTAATTTTTTGTATCTTTAATAGAGACAGGGTTTCACCATGTTGGCAAGGCTAGTCTCAAACACCTGACCTCGTGATCTGCCTGCCTCGGCCTCCCAAAGTGCTGGGATTACAGGCATGAGCCACTGCTCCCAGCCAACTTTTTTTTTTTTTTTTTTTTTTTTTGGCAAAGAATCAAGACTTTGTTAAGAGCGCAAACCGTGGATTCAGCTGGATCTGAGTTTGATTCCATAGTGACTTCCTAGTGACATTGTGCCAGTCACTTTACTATCCCAAACTTTACTATGGTTTCCTTATCTGTAAAACAAGTCTAGTATCATCTGCTTTCAAGATTTGTGAGGATTCAATGAGATCAGTTAGATATAAATCATTTAGTGTAGTGTCTTACTCCATGTAAATACTCCATAGATACTAATGGTAGCCATTAGTATTGTTCTTATCTGAATGACAGAATTCAGTCCAAGTTATCTTTCTCTTATGGGAGAAATTTTGCCTTAGGTCAGAGTGAATGTCATTATGCATATTGCACTATAGGTCTCCGTGTTGTTTGAAAAAATTAAAAAGGACTTACCTTGAATGTTTATACGTTTGCACATACTAGCTTATTTACTTACCTGTTATCAAGAGAAAAATAACACCTTAACCTCTTAACATATATATGACTTGACAACTAGCTAAACCAGTAGGTATTAATAGAATAATTCAGTATATATATTGTCTGTGCTTGAAAATTCATTTTGTAAATGCAGTTATTTATGAATGGAAAAATAGTTGTAACAATCCGTTTGCAAATCTAATTTGATTTAAAACTAATCCTATTTAGCTTTATGCTGGTCTACAATAAATAATTCATATTTGATATTTCAAATGCTATATTATTTATGTAAATTTTCTCCTAAAAGACTCACCTGAGACTTTTCTAGAAATAAAATTGTTTATTCAGTGAAGTACCTGCACAGATTAGAAGGTTAAATATTAAAGTTTATTTTTTCATGATTTGCACTATTCTTTTCTATTTTTTAATACCTACATAAAACTTAATTGGTCAGATATCTACTACTCACTTCCTCGAATGTGTAAAGAAACATCCAAATCCCTAATACTCTGTTTAACACAGCTTTATTTTTTTTCCCTTTCACTGTCACTCAGAATTGATAGGGATCCAATTCTAGCCTATTGAAATGGTCCGTTTTGCTCCAAGATTTTTTTTTTTTTTTTTGGGACAGGAGTTTCGCTTTTGTTGTCCAGTCTGGAGTACAATGGCGTGATCTTGGCTCACTGCAGCCTCCGCCTCCCGGGTTTAAGTGATTCTCCTGCCTCAGCCTCCCGAGTAGCTGGAATTACAGGCATGTGCCACCATGCCCGGCTAATTTTTTATTTAGTAGAGACGCGGTTTCTCCATGTTGGTCAGCGTGGTCTCGAACTCCCAACCTCATGCAATCCGCTTGTCTCTGCCTCCCAAAGTGCTGGGGTTACAGGAGTGAGCCACCACACCTGGCCTGGCTCCAAGATTTTTAAAAGCATTTGCCTCATTTATGAGTTTGAGACTTTTGACATGATTAGAAATAGCATGTACTTTTCCCAGCAAGTGAAAAGGGGGAAAAAACATCAAAACCCCATCTCCCTGATTTTTTTGGCTTTTCAGAAATAATACAGCCTAGTTGTTTCCTATGGCCAGTTCTGGGTTTTTCTTGACAGCATCTATGAATGTTCTTGTTATAGTCTAATTCTGGATATGAGTTAGGCATTTACAGTTTGATTTACTGAGCCATGCCACTGCCTTCTTGTTAAGGTTATTGATTATTGCCCATTCTATTCTGCTGTGTATTGATTTAGTGTGTGACAATGAGTTAATTGTATTACTTGATGTTGAAGAAGGATCAAATATATGTTCAAAGGGGATGCTTGTAGCCTGTTTAATTGAGTTGGCTATTTCAGGCTTTTAACATGTTGTGAAACAATTGGGAGAAAGTATAGGAGGACCTCTGAGGGCAAGGAACATAAAATTTGCTTTCAGCTTTTCCGCAGTTGCCAAAAATTGTGCGATAAGGCTTTCCTGGAATTAAGTAGTCAGTTGGTATTTGGTTAGCAGATGCTTCGTGAAAGCTAATATATTCCCCCGTATTTCCTTTAAAAATCAAGGGGGTTGACAGTTATAGATTGTCATGTTTTATTGAGAAAAACCCACTTCTTTGAAACTCCCTATTACTGGATATGAGGAAAAATAACAAGCAAGGTGTGTTGTGTATGTTGGTGCCCACATTTTGGAGGAAATTACAGAGATAAAAAATTAAGCTAAATTATTAAGAATCCGATGAGTTCTTTTTGCTTACTACAGTTTTGTTTAATATTTCATAGTTTTTTTTTTAATTTCCATGTAATAACATTTAAGATAAGGTCAGTATTATTTTCTTTGACATTATTATGCAGTTTCAATTTTCTAAGCTTTAGACAATTCACACTTAATGTAAAAAAAATTAACCTTCAGAATGAGATCATGGTGCCATGGTTCTCTAATGAATGTTACCTTTTGTTTTAGCAGCTCAGTTGGCTCTAATCCATGGAAAAGTTTTGATTTCCCATCAGCTCCAAAGTAGGAGCCAAACCAAAGTTTAAAGAAACATTTTCCAGCAGACAAGTTTCTACAGATAATATCAATAGTCAAAGCATGTGAACACACACACACACACACACACACACTCTCTCTCTCCCCCCGACACACACACACCCACACACACACACACACACATGTCTTCTGGAAACATTAAATCCAGGAAGAATTTCTGAAGTTCTTATAATAAAAATAACTGTAATATTAATCAAATACTCCTTATCAGTTCTTTCTCATCACATTCTGGCCCCAAGGGTTTGCTTGACTTTTCAAAATATATTTGCTTCAGGATAAATTGAAGAAGTACCACTCTCTCTGTATTAATACCTTTCAGGGCCTTTTGATCGGTAACCTCTTGCCACCTCTGGTTTATCTGGCTTAGCATATGAATTTTGAAGAATGAGGAGCATAAACAATTATGACTGCCTTTTTAAAAACGCATGTTAAACCTGTGGCCTCGAACTTGTCAGTTCTGAACTTTAACAGTAGAAAAGTGAAAGCTCAGTGTTGAAAGTGGAGAGTGCAAGAGATTTTGCCAGTTGGACCACTTTGCTGCAAATACCTATTAGACCCAAACCTTTCTTTTGCCTAGTGATCAGCCATACTGATAGCAGGATCCACTTAATTCCGTGTGAGTCAGCAGCTTGCATGGCATGCCCACTGTGTGCAAACAGCTTCTCGGGTACTTTTCCAAGTGTCCTGCCTGCACAAAGCAGAAGAGACTTGGAATATATTTATTTATATTTATTTATTCTCTCACCCCACTGCTTGCTCCATCACCTAGACCTGCATGCTCCATCACCTAGTCCTACTTGCTCCATCACCTAGTTGGAATTTCTAAATCAACAGACATGGGCAGATATATATTTTAAAAGCTGTGTGCCTCTGATTAACATTATTCCTTTAATACTGCTGAGAGGTTCCGGGAACATAGTATTTTTGCCATGACTTCTCAATCTATAGAGAAGATGTATTTATCTCCTAAGGACAAAACCATCTGGAAATTTTCACATGCTCCAGACTTTCAGATAGAACTGGCTTTGCCTTCTCTTTTTCTTCTTCCTCCTCCTCTTCTTCCTTATCTTCTTTTATTTTTTTGGCTTTGCTTTCTTATTAAAACTATGGATGAATTGTTTAAAAGATTAAGAAGATGAAATAACCTTCTCACCTACTTTGTAATTTCTTATTCATAGTTAGAAGGTAGAGTAACTCTGTTTCATAAAGGTCCCCATTAAATTTCTGATTCAAAAATATATATTTTTCTTTATAAATACCATTTCCTATGATTTTTGGTCCCTAAAAAACAAACGAAAAAAAAGCTACTTGATGGTACATTGTTTGTAATTAGCAAGTCTCCATTTACTACAGATCTTCCATTCTGCTTTATTAATTTCCTTTATTAATGATAACAAACCAGCCAGTTTTATTAAAATAATGTGTCAACTTTTAGAAAATTCTTATAAATTTATGTGGAGTTCTGTGACTACCTAATATGACTTTATGACTATTTTAGTTGTATAAAGAATTTCAAATTCTTCATTCCTTTAAAAAATTTGTTTTTTCAGAGACAGTCTCACTGTCACTTAGGCTGGAGTGCAGTGGCGCAATCTTGGCTCATTGCAATTTCCACTTCCTGGGTTTAAGTGATTCTCTCGCCTCAGTCTCTTGAGTATCTGGGATTACAGGCATGCACCACCATGCTGGGCTAATTTTTGTGTTTTTTATGTAGATGGGGTTTCAGCATGTTACCCAGGCTGGCCTTGAACTCCTGAGCTCAAGCAATCCACCCACCTTGGCCTCCCAAAGTGTTGGGATTACAGGCGTGAGCCACCGTGCCTGGCCCTATTTTTTTTTTTTAATCTCGAAATAACTCCATAGAATTATCTTCAAATAATTCTAATATCTTCTCTTTGAATTTCAGATTGATTCTTATTTGTAAACTCATAGAATCTGTAAACCCACAAACAAATGATTCTTCATCGATCAAGTTCTGTTTTCAAATAGATGTTCAAAGAGATGTTCAAAAAGATGATAAAGGTTGTATTATAACTTAAGGACTTTATTTTGTTCATTTGGTCTTTTACCTTTTAATTGTAATGGACTTAAATGTATACAGATTTTCTTGTACAACAAGTGGTATCCTTTAGCTACAGCAAATGAATAGATTAGCCTGTGTGAATATAGTTTTGCAAAATATTAACGTATGAAAGTAGTCCTAAGACTGCAAGTGCTGTTGCTTTAGAACTTCATGCATGAATTGGGTGTGTTGCTACAGGATACAGAGAAAATTGATGGTCAGCCTTAGCCTGTAGTATATTTTGACAGCATGAATGAATCAAGCAAGCAATTTTCCAGACTGTTTAATGGTACAAAGGAAAGGGCTGCTAAGGAAGTCATTCTTATGAGTAGCTGAAAAATATTTTTCTTAGTAACTGTTCTAGAGAAAAACAGGTCACCGTTGGTGGGCGGGGGGGCGGGAAGCAGTCTCAAGTTACAAGTATTCTGAAAGTGGTTTGATCATTAAAATGTGTTTATCTTATGACAAAACTTAAAACGGATACTGCTTACTCTATTTGAAATGTCTTGAAACTCAACAAGAAATTATGTAGCATCATTACAAGTTTTAATTCATGGTAGAATTTTGGAGATTATATTTATTGAGCTATGTTTTTTATTTCATTAGTACAAATAAAACTGCATTATCATAAACATAAAGATAAAATGTTTTAAGTTTATAAAATTACTGCAAATTTATTCCACTGTGTGGTTCTAAACTGCATTTGAATTAAAATAGGACTTGATCGATGGAGAATCATTTGTTTGTGGGTTTATAGATTCTCTTCTAGGTAGTTTGAAAAGATTCATTGTCCAGCAGCAACTATTCACCCAGAGACATAGTGCTTAGCATGAGCTTGATGGATTCAAACCACTGGGTTTATCATTACTACATAGATCTTTGAAAAGACAGGCTGCAAATCTTGTTTCTAAGCTGTGACTAGCTATTATTATGTCAATTTGAAGAACAGAAGTAAAATCAATCCAGATTCAAAAAAAGACACTCTACCGTCATTCACAGACTGCAACCGGTTCAAACTGTAATATCCTGCCTATTTAAATTCCCCTGATTATTATGATTATTCAATATCGTGTTAATATTTAAAACTTGGAATACAACCTGCTAACCTTATTTTTATTTATACTATTGGAAGTTCCTCTAGCATTTTTGAAGTAGGTTGGGAAAAAATTGAGATTCAGTTGTGGTTCTACTTACGTTTTTTTTTTTTTTTTTTTTTT